>NC_140567.1:10502500-10852500 GCF_057381845.1 Rhamphochromis longiceps
GCAGCAGAACTGCCACTACTTCATTAAAACAGCATGGCCTTCATATTAAAGTGTATTTTCTGAATTTGATATTTTACCATATATTTCACTTTAGTGCGGGTTGGGGAACTCAAGGCCTCAAGGAGTGTGTCCTGCAGGTTTTAGATATCACCTGGCTCAACACACCTGAATCAAATGATTAGCTCATTACCAGGCCTCTGGAGAACTTCAAGACACGCTAACGATGTAATTTAGCCATTTAAATCAGCTGTGTTGGATCAAGGACACATTTAAAACCTGGACACCGGCCCTTGAGGAGTTCCCCCACCCCTGCTTTAGTGGTCCTGGGCATTGCACAGACATAATCTTGAATTTTGTTAAGTGGAACCAGGAAGGTTCAGAATCACAAGAGATGATATGGTGGTGGTGTAGACAGTCTTAAGTGCAATTCACTCTGTTTTGCTTGTGATCCTTATTTTTTGGGGATAGGAATGTCCTTTCCTTCAATCCATTAGATACGTCTGCTCTGTTTGTGTGTCTACATCGCCTAAAGGAGTGAATGACTTTGTGTGGGTTGTCAAAGTGCTACCAGAAGGCTTAGGTTTATACATACAACACACTTAGGCTATCACTTTGCATGAAACACCCGTATCTCGTCAGAGAACCTGCTGTATCCACATGTATCACATTTCTGTCCGTCTTGATATAACATGCAGTCCTGTCCGCACAGAAAAAAGCTGAGCTGCTTTTATTTTGGATCCTCAGAACTGATCTGTTCCGAGACCCGACTGCCAAGAGTTTAGTGTGTTAACTAGCATCAAATGAAAGTTTACTTATCATATCCAGTCCATTGTGTATTTAGTGACAAAGGGCACTGTAGGTTTAATTATTAATGTTGTAAAAGCTGATGATTTTGGAGAACGCTTATGTTATGTAGTTAGTTCATCTAATATACCCTTTATTAGGTTAATGCAAACATCTAATCAGTGGCAGCAATTCACTGCAGTCATGCACTAAGCAAAACATACAGGTCAAGATAAACTGATGACGTTTAAACTGAGCATCAGAATGAGGGGGAAAGGTGATTTAAGTGACTTTGAAAGCGGTATTAGTTGGTGTCCGATAGGCTGGTCTGAGTATTTCTGAATCGCTGACATGCTCGGATTTTCCAACACAAACATTTGCATCATGTATGTGTAGCTGATAAACTTGCAGTAACTGTCTGGTCTGTGAGGAATGTTTCCAGCACCTTGTTGAATCTATGCCAGGAAGAATTAAAGCATTTCTGAAAGCAAAAGGGAGTCCAACCCCATTCTAGCATCCTAATACCTGATAAAGTGGCTGGTGAGTGTATAAACGCCTGTGTAATGTTACTGATTTGTTTTTTCCTGCAACGCCAACTTTATTCTCTATTAAGAGCAGTGAATGCTCATTCATCAACATTTGAAAGTGATGGATAACGCCTGCTTCTTACTACTGTGTGCTCTCACTTCTGGGTTGAGCAGAGACAAACACTTCTATAGCATCTGATTCCAAGTCTAGCAGCTGACCTCTATTCAAATCTTGCTGGTAAAGTAGGAGAAGCGTGTATCTTTGTGTCCATTATTGTGTGCCATAAAACCACTCTTAAAAATAATCTTAAAACGCCTCCCTAATGATGGATGTTTTCAATTGAATTGATGTAAACAGGATGGCTTGTTGTGTTCGTTTTAGGTTTTCAGATCATTTCTCAGCTGCCGTCTGACTGGCCTGAGAGAAGTGTCCTGCACAATGTGGAAAACTTGCAGAAGAGACGCCAGAAGAGAAGGTATAAGGGATGGGATCTCCGTATATGGCTCACTCTGAACTGTTAAAATGTCTGATCTTCTCATTTTATTATGTTCTGTTGACTGTGCCTTAGATTTGGTCTGTTAGGTCCAGGCTCTAGTGACAGTCTGCTGGGTCCTAAAGATGGCCAGAGAGGCTCTTCTACTTTACTTGATGCCAAAGAACTTCTGAAACACTTCACGTCTGATGGTCTGCCTGCGGGGGAGCTACAGCCGCTGGCCATTAACAGAAGGTGGGATCATTTTTCAGATTTCAAATAGCACCTCACCAGTTTCACTGCACTAAGCTGTTAAATTCATAAATATGAACACACTATAGTTTTTGTTTCTTTGGCAGATTTTCAGATTTACAGCTGAAACACATACACGCACTGTAGCCTGGCATCTGCTCCAGTTATATGTATTTATTCCTGGGATGGATCTACATGACACACACTAAACGAAGCCATAATTAGGATTTGATTATAATCATTAACCTTCTACAGTGAGCTTACAACCCTTGGAGGAAGATTATTGAGCTGAGTTAAAAAATACTGGAGCAGTAAGGAGTTAGTGTTAATAAAGGCTGTCAGACCAAACTCTGTGTGTAGAGAGGCAGACTTGTTCATGTGGTTTAATGAAGACGATATTAAATTGAGAAGCAAGACAAATAACAGTTTATCTCTCTTTTTGTCTTTCTGACTATGACTCGCATTCATGCTCTTTGCTTTTTTTTCCAGTAACAATGCCTTCCAGTTGTCACAAGACCTTTCTCCCAGGAGAGTCAGCAAACTGCCTTTCAGCAAAGCCTCAGCCTCCCATTATCACGGCATAGAGTAAGTTTCTCTAAAGTATATTGACTGTTCAGCTATTTTAAAACTGTGAACGCTTCTTTTTATGAGATTTACTTTTTATAAATAATTTTTTTCTTCGTGTAGGTTCTGTCTGGATAACCAGCGGTCTTTAGATCGAGACCAGGCCTTTGTACGGCTCCAATCTCGTCTGATTCGGTATGAGACCCAAACCACCTGCTCCAAGGAACCGTGCGCCCTCCCCTTTGCCCTCAGCCCCGCTCCCTCACCAGCTGTGATGTCAGAACCAGGAAGCGTGCCTGATGGCGAGACTCTGCAGAACAATGATGTAGCACGACTCAAGCGCAGGTCCTGGGAAGCAGACATTGTTGGAGGCTATCCTCACAAGAGGTATGATGATATATGTCCCTCCTGGTTTGCAGCTACGTGGTGATATTATAAAATTAAGGATGGATGACGAGGAGCTTTAAAGAGTTTTTATCCATCTGTCTGATTGATCCAGGCTGGCAAAGTCCGAGAGCAGTGACTCCCTCTGTTCTCAGAGTAGCAGCAGCAGCGGGACACATCCTGCCATTAGGTCTCTACGACGACAACCAAGCAGGTCGCAGTCCACCTCCTCTGTAAACAGTTCCTCCTCTTCAGCCACAAGACCGACATCAGGTAAAGCGAAAAAAGTGACTCTCGCATGGGAGGGAACACTTGGGACTGTGTTAGGATCAGATGAGTCGGTTAAATTAACATTCAGTGTCGCCTACTAATCGGAAGGTCGGTGGTTTGATCTCTGGCTTCTCCAACCTGCGTGCTTTTCCCAGTGTTCTTGGCCAAGATCCTGAACCCTGAGTTGCCCCTGATGGAATATGCGTTTAAATATGCTTAGCCATAGGAAAAAAGCACTTGTATGAAGGAGACTAACAAGAAAACACTTTGTGTTATATAAGTACCAGTCCATTTATGTTAATATTAGCAGTGTTGTTCTTGCTCATGGAAAGAAGATCCGGCTAAAAGTGACCACACCTGTAAAAGATCTTAACTTTTTAGATCTAATAAGTACCAGTCCATTTATGTTAATATTAGCAGTGTTGTTCTTGCTCATGGAAAGAAGATCCGGCTAAAAGTGACCACACCTGTAAAAGATCTTAACTTTTTAGATCTAATGTTATCTAAGACTTATTGGCCCAGCAAACTTACATGGCTGTTTAAACTTTTTTCTAACCTGTGCTTTGGTTACTGTTGGATAATGTTATTGTGGGAATTATACATAGCTGTAAAGGTGGGTTAATGTGGTAGGGCTCTAGCAAATTAATAGAATTAATAGAATCAGTTTATTTACTGTGCTGTATGGTAGCACTTCATCTTTATTATCTATGTGCATACTTGTTTCTTTCATTCACTTTATAGTTTTGTATTTTCTAATTGGTTTTGTTTTTATTTCATTTGATTTTATTGTTCGAAAATGTTAAGTTTTAGTGTAGTTTTTGATAGTTTGTGTTAATTTTAGTTTTTGTAATTATTATTTAAGTTATTATGTTTTATTAGTATGCGAAGGGCATACGTCAGAGACCAAATATAGGAACATCAGTACAGGTGATACAATAAAAACACAGAGGTTCTTAAAAGCAGTTGACTCACAGTGTTGTAGACGTCCAAGGTTTTAATAAACACATCCATCAATGCCTCATCAGGTAAGCTGTAATAAAAGTTTTAGTAAACTAAGAGATACCAAAACTAAGGATATTTCCTGTATATTTTTATTTTCTTTAGGTTCACAAAATCGCTTATTAATTTTAATTTTTTTTCACAAGTCAAATTTTCTTTGCAGTTAATTAAATAAATTTTTTAACATATAGTTTAAGTTAACTATATTGGTTCAACAGGTTCCTATACCTGTTGTTCTTTGTTATTGACTTATTTCCTCTATTTTATTTTCACTATATGACTTTTACTGTGTTGACTTTAGTGCCTTATTGTTTAATAATTTCTCTTATTTGCACTTCTTTTCAGGCTTGGCGACTCTCGCTTGTGTTGACAGACCTAAATGTCAACAGCAGAAGACGCATCAAGGACACAGCGAGGACAAACTTGCCAAAGAGTCACGCTCCCAGAAACATAACAGGGTGAGAGGATTTGTGCATCTTATTTTTATTCTTATAAAACAATAAAATATATATTTACTTTTACATTTTTTTAAACAGAATATTTCTTAAAGCATTTGTGCTAATAATGATGACAAAAAAATGATGTAACCCAGACAGGAAATGTAACCATAGACTTGTTTGTGCATTTCAAGTCTGCTGCCAAGTTTTAATGAGCAGAGCTTACCTTAATAAGCCGCAATTTTCCTGTAATATCGACTCATTTAGCAATAAACCCATTTTTTTTACTTGTACAAAAATCTTAAGTAAATATGCAATTCGCCTAATTGCCACCTGGCGAATGTGTGGGCTGCATCACAATGTTGCGGCAGAACCACTTTAACAACAATACTGTTATCGTATCACCTGCTGCCTACATTTTCACACACACACACAGACACATTTTTCTCTCTCATCTTTTACTTCTATGTGCAGCATGCAGACACCATAACACATTAATGGACACATGCACATATACAATTGAACACGCACACCTACCTCTTCCCAGTTTAGTTTGTTCCACCTACAGCAAGCAATCTGACCTTGACTTGTTCTAATTCTGATTACTATGCAAACACACTTATCATCCAAACCCAAGCATAGGAAAGAACAGTTGGTCCTATTGAAAAATAATGATAGCAGTTTATTCAGGACAGAGATTAAAAGCTGTCTTTCTACTCCTCTCGTGAGACTGAATGGTACCAATGATTTCTCACAATAATTTATGGTGTTTACTCAGAACAGTTGTTGTGACAAGATTAAAGGCAGGATCTGTTTGTTTCATTTTTTTTTTTCTTCATCCTGTCGCAATTAGCGGTGAAATATTTGTATGTTTGCTCCTCCATGCTGCGAATGTAAAATCGTGCGTTTTCATGTAAGGACGTCCCCCAAAGTCGAGACATTTTGACATCCCTCGGTTTTCTAAAAAGGGAGCTGTGCTAAATTTAGTTTCTCTGAACCAGGCTTGCGTTAGGTGGTTAGGGAATAAACAGAACTAGATTTAATGTTTTTGCTTGTACTAATACAAAAGTGTGTCTATCTTGTCTGTCTGTGTCCTCAGATGTTGCAGGAGGTAGTAGCTAAAACACTCAAACACCATGGGATCACTGCTGAGCATGATTGCTTTGAGGCTTGCAGCAAAAGACTGTTTGATATCTCGAAATTTTATCTCAAGGTTTGTCTTTTTACTGCCCTCTCAGAGTCAGTGTTGTGCTTTTGTTTGACACTTTCATTATTTGTATTACTCTATGATTCCAGGACTTGTGTTTTGTTTTGTATCCTTCTGTATCCTTCTTACTATGCCAGCAACTGGAACCTTTAAAAAAAGCCTTTTTTCCCACTACTCACTTTTTAATTTCTTTGTGCTTCCTTGTGTTTCTTAATCATCTGGTTTTGTTTCACAGTGTACTCAGATCCTTTACTTAAATAGCTATAAATCGATGTTAATTTCAAGATTTTCTGCCTTTTTCTAAGACACTACAGGGAACCTAAGTTTACAGTGCTGTGTAAAAGTCTCGAGCTGCCAGTTTTTCTTAAAGCAATAATTCTCCAGGCTTTCAAAGGTTTTCTTTCGCCATTTGGCTGCTTTTTCACTCACTTTCAGTCCAGTGCTTTCTGATGATTTTCAGAGGAATGTTTTTTGTTTGTTAAGCCACTTCACACTGACCTATGAATCATTCAAGCGTCAAAGAAAATCCCCTGACTTGATGGATGAACAAGTGTTGTCTACATATAACAGAAAACTTGACAAAGAATCAATTTTAAATTGTATTTTTAAATACTTTGTTACTAGCAGCCTGTCACAAACACGTAATGTGTTCCCATTTCTTTACTTGAATCTAAAAAAAGAGCAAAATGCCAAAGAGAGCACAGTTTGACAGGCATAAAATATTATTTTTGCACTAACAAGCTGATTCCTAAAGAGCTATTGGCTGAAAATATGGCATATCTCGACATGTCTTACTGTCCTTTAAAAAACCTGAGGAAACTTAGCAAGTGGAGTACAAAAGAAGAGACCTAAAACAGGTTCTCCAAGACATCTCATTAAGAAACAAGAAACGAATCCAGAAAAGACCTAACAGATGCATCTGGCCCTTCAGTTGATCCATCTACTGTTCACTGAAGCCTCATCAGAAATGGTCTCAGTGGAAGGCTGCCTGTCGAGAAAGCCATTCATAACAAAGGGAGAAAAGGCTGAGGTATTCCAAATCACACAAGAACAGGACTGAAAATCAGTGGCAACGGAGTGAAGAATCCAAACTAGACATTTTGGGTCAATTCATCTACAAATATGTACAGAGGAGGTCAGGAGAGAGATCCAAAAGTGAGTGTTTACAGCACAGAGAAAGCTCTGTCATGGTTTGAGGCTACATTTCAGCCAGTGGTGTTGGAGATCCTATCAAAATTAATGGTATTATGAACTCAGAAAAATACAGCTTTTAATCCACCAGCTGGAAATGATCTGATACTGAGCTTTGTTGATGTTTGTTCCCAGGATCTGAAGACATCTCGGGGTCTGCATGATGAGATGAGGAAGGCAGCAAGCAGCAATGTTAAGCAGGTAATGCTACAAACATTAGCGTCTCTCTGGTTTAGTTTTTCAAGTCACACATTTATAATCACATTTTTCTGTTGCAGGTCATTGATTGGGTATTGGAGAAGACCTCAAAACAATAAAGATGATAACAAATCAGGTTGGTTAGAGGAATTTGGCTCAAAACGTCAATTTTCTGTGGTGTCTTTGTTTTTGTTTTTTTAAACATTCATGACAACATTTGGACTTTCTAAGCCTTTCCAAATTGGTTCTCTAATTGTTACATTAAGTCTGTTTTAATCAACTTAATCCTTTATTTAATTTGGTTTTCCTTCATTTTTCAGGATCCCCTATAGCAGCCTGTCGTTTTAAGCTTTTGTTTGTGCCTGGTTTTGTGCTCATCCACCCTCATATACTCCTGCTGCTCCAGAGCCAAGAACAGAAAAACACTCATATCTACATACACTCTGCTCCTCCTGCCGAGAAGCCCCAAGGGCTTTGGATGCTGGCTTCAGGATGAAGATGTCTTTTCTCTGTAGCAGTTTTCTAACCCCCACTACTTATTTTATTCTAAATTACTGTCGTTGTTAGGTTGTTAATTTGCCTTTATGAATGTACAGATGTTTTTGTTTTGTATTTTCCTGTTTATCACAATAAATGCATGTGGGAGCACTTTAACCCCCAGGAAAGACACTGTGTCTGTGTGAAAACTATACAATAAGCTTTGCAGTTGGTGTTGTCTTCCAAAAACAGATGATGATGATGATGTCCCATTCTGGATGGTAGCTGTTGTGCAGACGATGAAAACAAAGCCAACAGCAGTGCAGCAAAATATGCTTTGCTAATTATAACTGACGGTCCAGCTTGTCGTAGTTTGGTTTGATTTCAAACACATCAGGAACATACTGCTATAATTTCACCATCCTTATAAAGAAAACTACTCACAGCCAGCTTTTCACAACTGGTACCACAATTACTTTTTTCCCCCCAAAGAGAAGCTGACCGCAGGTTTCTGATTCCCAAATTAACATGCAAAACAGCTTTTTCTGTGATGATTTTTGTCTGGGTATTACTTTATCTGGTGGAACAAGATGACTATACACTGTTTTATTACTGTGCACGAGAAGCAGACTCCAGCTAGGCTAAATATGGTGTGGAAGGCTCATGTACTGTTACAGAAATAATTTGATCAAGTTGTTTGGACTCAGAGGCACTCTGGTGAAAAGCAAATAGCATATCAGTACCAAATCCTCATGATTTGGGCTAGTTTTGGAGCCAAAGGACCTGAGCACTTTGCAGTTATTGAGTCAACCACGATATCAGGTGGGGTCATGCAACAGGACAATGTTATAACAGAATGGCTGAAAGAGAAAAATCAAGGTGTCGCAATGATCCAAACCTCAATGAACTAAATTATCGATATAAAGAAGATAATTTTGTTCAAAATTCTTCCACAGTTATCTGAAAAATCACTTTCTGTACAATAAAGTCATACAGAAAGTGATTACTTCAAGCTATTGCTGCTGGAGGTGGTTCTATGAGTTATTTGCAGTCCTTTAAAGATTTCTTTTTCATTTTTCCCCTTTTAACTGACCCACAGTCCACTGCCTGGAAGACTGGTTGAAAATTATTAAACAGGCAGTACTGTGAGAAACAGTGGCGAGCCTGAGACAATGCAATCATTGCCATAATTCAGCAGAAAAATGTAGTCAAGTAGCACTTATTTCAGCACCACCTGGTACCCTATCAACACCAGTGCATCAGTGAGGTATGCTGTGCATAGATATGTGTTTGTGGGAACAGAATGAGTGTGGGACCATCAGTATGTATGAGTACTACGAGTATCAACTAGATTTGTATTATCTACATGTACTAGTTGTGCATGAATCAAGAAAAAAAAGATAACAGTTTACGCCATCCCTCCTACATTTGCGTCACACAAGCTGTGTGGAGGAAAAATGACCAGAAAAGGAAAATACTTTGTAGCTGAGCAGAGAACGAGGCACTAAATACTGACTCTTATCGTTAGTCCTTGGGATTAAGTGATAAGGGAAGCTTAGCTCAAACTCCCAGTATGAAGACCAAAACTTGTTCTCTTGTACATATTTATGCCACAAGATGATGTCAGATATTTTTCAAAGAGGACAGAAACAAAACTGAATTTCTCTGAAGCAAAAACTCCACTGCCAGATATTATATCTACAAAATCTAATGTAATGCTGTGGTCTTGGTTTTGATTTTGGGACTATAAATGATTTACAGGCTTGTTCTGTGGGAACATTAAATGAGTGCAGCAAAGATTAAATGAGTTGGCCATCTGTTGTTGCAACATATAAAATAAATGTTTTTAATGGCCATGGGATGTTCTTGTTCCAGGAACTTCAAAATGAAAGTAAAGAAGAAAGATGTGAAAAAATAGGCTGAAGCAGATTTATTTAAAAAAAAAGAGGGATGAGAGGTCTGCTTGCTTCTAAATGGTGTAATATTAAAATAACCTGCAGTATAAATTATTTCGGCCTTCCACTGTTAATGTGCGAGTGAAATGTTGCAGATTATGAGATAAATCTGACCCAACATCCTACACCAATTTCCTAATAGGCAAGTCTATGATAATCCATCTTTTCAACAACATAATCATTATTAATCATAATCTTTACCTTCCCTTGCTTTTTTAAATGAAAAAATATCCCGTGATGAATGTGTAAGTGACCATAGCTTGCTGTGAAAAATGTTTTTTCCAGTGACTCAGTAGCTTGTAGACCCACCTTTATCAGCAATAACTTGATAAACTCGTACAGGAAATAATTTTTATCGCTCACAGTTCATTGAAGATTGCAAGCATTTGTTTATGCGCAGCTCGCTGAAGGTCACGCCGCAGCATTTCAGTCAGGTTGATGTCTGGACTTTGACTGGCCATTGCAACAACTTGATTCATTCTTGCTTTTGTCTTTCGCATCATTGAATGAATCATTGAATGAATCATTGAATGGTCTGGCATGAACTCTTCAATATTATAATGACTGCAAGGTGCCCAGGTCCTGTGGCTGCAAAGCAAGCCCAAGCCATCACCCCTCCACCACCATGCTGACAGTTGGTATGATATGTTATTTATTTTTTACCATATGTGCTGTGCATTATGGCTGGACATCTCCCTTTTGGTCGTGTCTGTTGCGAGGACATTTTTCCAAAAGTCTTGTGGTTAGATGCAACTCTGCAAACACAAGCTGTGCTCCATTGTTCTGTTTAGAGAGCAAACACTTTCTTCTGGCAACCCTTCCAAACAAATCGTACTTGTTCAGCCTTTCACTAATTGTGGCATCATGAACTTTAACATTTACCATGCTAACAGAGGCCTCTAGAGCAGCGGTACCCAACCCCCGGGCCTCGGACCGGTACCGGTCCGTGAGTCGTTTGGTACCGGGCCGCGAGAGTTGAGGCTCAGGTGTGAAATGTATAGTTTTCAGGGTTTTTAATCAGTTTTTAGCGTTATTTTGTTATCGTTTTTATCGTTTACTCTGTTTCCCTGGGTCTTTTCACGTGTGTTATGAATAAATCTTCTTTTTTTCGGTACCGGCACTAGTTTTATTTTGTCGTATTTATCCGCGACACCTTAAAGGCCGGTCCGTGAAAATATTGTCGGGCATAAACCGGTCCGTGGCGCAAAAAGGGTTGGAGACCGCTGACCTATAGAGTTTGAGTGGCTCTTGAGCTTTTTGCTGTTTCTCTGAGCATTAAATTGTTTGATCTTGGAGTGAATTTGCTTGGATGGCCACTCCTGGGAAGACTGTGGCATTGTGTTAACACAAACATGCTCCAGAACAGCAAATGGCCAAAACGTCTGCCTTTACAAAAGTGTTCCCACCTGCTGATGACCAATGAAGTGCACTTGGTTACTACTTACCGTCTTCGGTTCTAAAGGACAAGCTGGTGAACTCTGGAGTGGACCATCACCTCACTACCTGGATCCTGGACTACCTCACCGACCGACCACAGTATGTGAGGACTCAGGGCTGTGTGTCGGACAGGGTCGTCTGCAGTACGGGGGCCCCACAGGGAACGGTTCTGGCTCCGTTCCTCTTCACCATCTACACTGCAGACTTCTCCCACAATTCCACCCAGTGCTTCCTGCAGAAGTTCTCTGATGACTCTGCAATAGTCGGCCTCATCACTGATGGGGACGACAAGGAGTACAGAGGTCTGACCCAAGACTTTGTGGACTGGTGCCAGCTGAACTACCTCCAGATCAACGCCAGTAAAACCAAGGAACTGGTGGTAGACTTCCGCAGGCACAAGCATTCTCCACTGCAACCACTGAACATCCAAGGTATGGACATTGAGGCTGTGGACAGCTACAGGTACCTTGGTGTTCATCTGAACAATAGACTGGACTGGACTCATAACTCAGACGCCCTCTACAGGAAAGGGCAGAGCAGGCTGTACCTGCTGCGGAGACTCAGGTCGTTTGGAGTGGAGGGCCCACTCCTGAAGAAATTCTATGACTCTGTGGTGGCTTCTGCTATCTTTTATGGCGTGGTCTGCTGGGGCGGCAGCATCTCTGCTGGGGACAGGAAGAGACTGAACAGGGTGATCCGAAGGGCCAGCTCTGTTCTAGGATGCCCTCTGGACCCAGTGGAGGTGGTGAGTGACAGGAGAATGGCAGCTAAGCTGTCATCCCTGTTGGACAACATCTCCCACCCCATGCAGCAGACTGTGACAGCACTGAGCAGCTCCTTCAGTGGGAGACTGCGGCACCCACGGTGTGGGACGGAGAGATTTCGCAGGTCTTTCCTCCCCACTGCTGTCAGACTCCATAATAAAGACTTTAACTGATCAAGCACACACATCCATACATATGCAATAATACTAAGTGCAATAATCCTTTCTGTCATCGTTGTATTTTTACTCAGTTGTATATAGTATTTGTATTTGTATTCTATTTTTATCTTATTGTATATTTATTTTATTTTATTCTATTCTGTACAGCTGTGTACTGTATTTATTCTTATTGTATTCTAATTTTTGCCTCATAACTTTTGCACTGTCCACTTCCTGCTGTGACAAAACAAATTTCCCACGTGTGGGACTAATAAAGGTTATCTTATCTTATCTTATCTTAAATCATGTGAAACCAGTAAATGTTGAAATACTATGAAGTACTTTGCACTTAAATGTGACTGTAAATGACACACAGTGCACTGGATCTGTGGTCTTGTTTCTGGGTAGGATTACGTTGGCATGGACGTTTGGTTTATAGGAGATGATTTAAAGTTTTGGTCTGCATATCCAAACCACATAGCCAGAAAAACTGAGCTGTTGCTTCATGGTTGTTGAATGCTAGGAGGGTGAAAGAGTGAGTTCCTTTACAATGTTTTTGACACGTCATTTTCCATCAAATACCCTCTTGGCTCAGCTAAAAAACCTGAGATATTAAAAGAAAGAGAGATGACATTAAGAAAATCAGAAAACTGAAATTTATGGGCGAGTTCTATTTTTTCTTTTAATCAGGTTTGGCTGGTAACTCTGTAGTTATTTTAGATGATGCTTCAAAAATAATGGCACAAATAAATGACTGGATGCACATCAATATGGCTGCCAATTTTGGAGTCCTGCTTCGAGTGTGCTGTTGCACAGGAGCTGGTAGACTTTATAAACTTCTACACTGCCACATAAGGATTTGTTTGACCTGCATGAAAATCACTCAAATGAGGAATGATTCTCTGTACCTGTAACTGAACTGTTATGTGAAAGAAAACGGGTCGCAAGAGAAACCACCTGACTTGACTTGTACATTTTATAGAGCAGTAATTAGTGAAGAAGAGACCATAAAAGGCCACAGTGACAGTCACAGTGTTTGTGTGTCAGTAGAAGTAGGTGGCTGATTTTAAATGGGTGCATCAGTGTGTGACAGTGCTCATTTCCCTGGCAAAAACAGCAGTTTAAAAATGCATTTCACCAGATGTTTTATGAGACTTGATGAAAGTGAGGTGCCATTAGCTGAAATTACAATCTTGATTGTGTCCACTCTGCACAGCCAGACATAATCTGTACCAAAACAGTACTGGAGTAGACCGACCATGACCTGACATCTTAATGCTATAAATGACAGACGGCTGAAAGACGTCTATTTTTAAAGGATGCGCTTGGCAGAGAAAAAATGGGATAGTCTGAGAGTTGAAAATAGTCGGCAGGAATAAAGTGAGGCACTAAAGGCAACAGAAAAGGCTTGTTGTGAGTTGTATGTGAGGCTGGACACTAAGGAAGGAGAGAAGAACTTGTATGGATTGACTATGCAAAGAGATCGAGCTAGAGATGATGTGCAGTAGGTTAGTATGGTTAAGGATAGAGCAGTACGGTTTCATACTAAGAGAAATCTACAGGTGTGATGTTTGCTTTCACAGTGTTGATGGAGAATACAGAGAAGGTCAGAAAGAGCTGCAATCCACTCTTTGTGGATCTAGACAAAGCGTATGATAACGTGCCAAGAGAGGAACTGTGGTACTGTATATGCATGGAGACAGTGGTAGGAGTAACAGGTGGGTCAAGATGGTGGTGGGAATACATCTGGGATTGGCTCTGAGCTCCTTCTAATTTGTAGTGGTGATGGACAGGTTGACTGGTGGGGTCAGCCAAGATTCTCTGTGGACTCTGATGTGTGTAGATGACATTATGACCTGTAGGGAGAAGGTGAAAGAAAGCCTGGAGAGGTGGAGGTATGCTCTGGAGAGATGAGGAATGAAAGCCAGTAGAAGTAAGACACAATACATGCATGTGACAGTGAGGATGCAAAGAGTAGAGTTAGTGAGGGTACATAAGTTTAAGTTACTGGCATCATTCTTCCTACAGACAGTCCACTAGACAGGTGAAGGAGAGAGTGCAGGCAGGGTGGAGCGGGTGAAGATGAGTGTCAGTTGATTTGTGACAGAAGGATAATAGCAAGAGTGCAAGGGAAGGTTTATAAGGTGTTAGTGGGACCTGCTATGATGGTTTGTGGACATAATGCTATTTCAATTTTCATTGGAAGTGACCAGAATGGATAAGATAAAAAAAATTAGTTCATCAGAGCGACAGCTCAGGTTGAGAAAAGTAAGAGATGTTGAAATGGTTTGGACATGTGCAGTACTGATAGGAAAGAGCAAGATTCATGGATGCAGTGAAGGAGGATATGCAGAGGATCAGCTTAGATGGAACAGATGATCTCCTGCGGTGAAGCTCAAGGGAGCAAGCTGGAAGAAAAAGCTGAAAGAAATCTCTTTTGCTTAGTCGTCTTCTTTAGAATAGGAATTATTTGACATTCGATAAACATCACTAAAACCTACTCTGTATTCAAGATGAGAAGTAGGTGTCTGACTGATGGGTCTAATGAAAGAGGCCTTCAGAAGAGTCCGATTGATGTTCGCTGAGACTAAAACCAATCAGGCACCTTTTATCAGGCAAAGCTTAAAAAAAAAACATGAAACAAGTTTTATGTCTCAGTTTTTCAGTTTCTATCTCAGCAGGATTATCGTCATCATTAATAAAGGCCACAGACTATGTTAAAAGGAAAACAAGGCTGAAATTGTGAGAAAAGGGAGGAGGGTCAAGGAGGTTTAATTTAATAATGAACGTCTTTGACTTTATGAATTGCTGAGGGCTCCATTATTCTACAGCTAGAAGTGTATTTATAAATATTTAATGTAGTTTTTATACTGTGAATTTTCTGGTTAAATTTCAATAGGATTGTTGCTGCTGTTGGTCTGTCACTGTGATCAGTTTACATCAATAAGCGGTAACATCAAAGTCGCCTCCCTAATGATGTGTTGTTTTAACAAAAAAGTCCTGACCCACTGGGGCATGGACTCCACAAGACCTCTGAAAGTGTCCTCTTGTTTTGAGTCAGTGCTTTGGTTCTCTAACCCCCCCCCCTTTTTTTTTTTTTTTGTAAGTGTATTGTCCTGCTGGAGTACGATGCTGGGTTTTTTTTAAATGAAAAAAGTCTTTATGAATGTTTTTTTTTAAAAGCTTTATTTGCTTATGCCTGGAAAAAATGATATTGCAAAACCATTAACAAATAGTTCACGCATTCGGCTGACGTGCACCAGCTGAATGCGTGAACTATTTAAATTCATCTCCTGAAGAAAATATCTAGCTCCAAAGTCTCTGTATCTGTAACACAAAACACTTACATTACACATCATGATTTAATTACATTATTGCTGCACTCGGTCTTGTCTTTATGACAAAAAGAGTTAAATGATTTGCTTTTTAATGTTCCGCCTGCATGTGTACATGTGTGTTATCGCTGTGCCTCAGCTCAAATGGTTTCTCCCCCCTCCCCATCTTTTATAGAGCCTGCACCCCTTCCTCTTGTTAACATACACATTTTGACTATAATACTGAAAAATGAGCAAAATAGAGCTGGGCATGCCTCCTCTGGGTCGTTGGCATGGATTTTGCATGCACCCCGTGCATCATCGCGTTCCCTGATTGTCCACAGGATATCTTGTTACAAGCACAGGTTCAGCTGAAGTAGCCCTCTGGGAATAAAATGATATTATGACACAACACAATGTTTACGTGTAGTTTGAAGTGTACGGGATTATCACTGCACCAAACCCCCGTTGGTTCTATTTTTGTGACAGTGTGCTGTACCTTTGGGATCCATTGGAGTGCTCAAGAAAGCAAAGTACACACTTATCTTGTGCTTCTGTGCAGGTTTATGGTACAGAGGAGACCACAGAGCGTCCAATGTGTGTGTGTGTTTGCATGCATTCAGGGGCACTTGGCTGTGGCATCCTGAAACACTACTTTGTCTCACTCACATGCATCCCTTTATCACCCCACATCTTTTTTTGTTTGTCATCACGTTCCCAGAGACTGGCACTTTGCACTGCGTATCATATTTGAACTTGGAGAGAAAGGGGGCGGGGAGATGGATTGTCTCTCCTTTGCTGCCAAAAACAGTGAAAGGTTGTGTACAGTCGGTGGGAGTACATAGTTTCATGAGTTGAGGGCGTGCATGTGTATAGGTTACATGGAGGCGGATGTTTTTGCAGCAGCAGACCTTGAAGAAGAGCCCTCCTTAAGAGAGAGGGTCACAGCAACATGCTCTCTATCGGTCTGATGCTGACAGACGCTGTGCTTTCCTGTGTTTGTGGACAGGATGTGCATGTTGCTGAGAAGGTTACTCATCCTCCTCTTGTCTATTTACAGATAATAATAGGGAGAGGGTGAGGAGATGACCCAGTTTTTCTTCTCTTGCAATGCCTACAAAGTGTTCTTTTGTCTCACAGCCATTCTTGCACTGCCTCATTTAAAACACATCAGTAACCAGAGTCCTTGAGTTATCAGTTCTGATATAACTTTAGTAGGAAACTAGCCCGAAAAAAGATATTTTAAAGCCACGAAAAGCCAGCAGGGAAAGTAAGAAGAAATAAAACTTATATTGTCAAGATTTTGATTAGAGAAGGGTTGCTGTTCACTTTATGGTCATTAAAATACAACATTCCTATGACTGATCTGTGACCAGGTTCCTGCCTTTTCTGGCATCAAGCACCCAGTACCAATGTCTGTCCCTGTGGATCGTGGATCTAAGGAGCAGCAAAACCATATTGTTGCTGGTGTAAACTGTGCAGGCTGAGCCCAGATCTGGCTCTAGGACATGGATGCAGTTTCACTTTTCTGGATATGGCATTGCAACTCCTACTTTTTGTAAACCTGGAGACAACAAACCTATGATCCACCAGTGCTGTGCTTAAAGGAAATATAGAAACTAATTTGGGGCATTTTAACAGAATATGGTTTAAAAAAAACATAAACATCCAGATGTGATTTTGACCCTATTACTGTTGTCCAATGCAGTCTGACAAATGTACAAAGCAGTAATGTCCTTAGGCACTCAATAACTCATCACACACACACTCATCAGGATGTGAGATAGGAGCTCCTGTTGAGGTACTTCTTGGTAATGAAAGCATTTAGAATTCCACTGAGCACAATCCCATCCTTCACGTCGCACTTGAGGATCACCTTCAACAGTTCAATACATCCCCTTTGCAGGCCTTTGTGACATTATTGCATATAGCTCACAAAGAATGTGTAAAATACTACCATAGTCAATTCTTCAGCCTTCATGAAAACACACTGAGTGGCACTTTTAAAGCCACTTTACACCTGCTTAATCCTGGAATCATTACGTACTTATTGCTGCAGAGAGAACATGACTAAAATATGGAGAAATAAGACATTTTTTACTCAGGATTTCTGCCCAGTGCATATGAGATAGTCGGGACAGAGACTTAGGAGGTGCATTACAAGTGCTTTTTATGGTGGCATCATGTCTTAATCTACGTTGTAATTTTTATCTTTACTTTTAGAAAAAGTTTGAAGTTTTGATAGCAAATGAAATCCAGTACTGAGTCCTGAAGGGAAGCATCACACAAACACTAAACCAATCACCAATTAGAAACTTTCCATAAAATTTAAAGTTGTTAAACTTTTAGAAATTTTGAATCATGATGACTCTTATTATGGGAGCTTCTAGAGACAAAGCAGCAACGACAGTCAGCCCTGCCAGCTGTTTTATAGGACACCTGGAAAAAATTACTTGTAATTTGGAACAAAGTGTTTTCAAAGTAGACAACAAGGCTACTCTTGATCTGTTTTGGAGTCTATTAATAATAATAATAATAATAATAATAATAATAATAATAATAATAATAATAATAATAATAATGTCATCACCATTTGTTTCTATAAAATTAATATAGACGAGAGAACTACTTGAATGTCTTATCAACTATCAGGCTGGTTCCTTTCTGTCGTATTTTTCAGCAACAGAATTTTTTTGTGTGTCCCTTATTTCAGAAATAAAAATTTGCCATGGCATGTAAAAGCGTACCGGGTATGGCCACATCCATAAAATATGATTAGGTGGACCAGCGATCTCCATCTCGACCACTCTATTCAAGACAATGGGACGACTTGGTGGCTTCCACAAACCCGCTCACTTTGCATTTATTTGTTTATGAGAACACATTAATCTGTTGAAAGACATAATTACCCACTAATGACTGTATATTTCTAAGTAAAACATTATAATTTTCTATGAACTAAACTAAAAAGATGTCTGACTGTACCTTTAAAAAAGAGAAAATATTACTATGACATTTGAATGACTTTAAATGAATGCTAATTTTGCATTGTGCATGCAGTTAATGTAAACAAGGATTACTTTGCAAACACATTTGTCATATCAACTTAACGTTGTGATAATGCAATGTGGTTACCTTCAAGCGTTATCTGCAACTTAAATGCATAGTGTTTCAAGGGCACTGAATGTCTGGAGCCCCGTGCTGTAGTAAAGGCAACAAAGTGTAAACTGCACTGTGACATTCATGAAGCCACATGACAGATTTAGTGTACCTTCACTTGCAAACTTGGGTTATTCGTCTTTTTTTTTTTCTTTTTTTTTTACTATAGTAGTTAAATAATAATCAAATATTTTAGGTGAGTTTGTTCAGTTAGAGAATGTGCAAGTGGGTGTGTGTATGATAGAAAGGGCCCTGTCCAACACACACACACACACACACACACACACACACACACACACACACACACACACACACACAGGTTATCCCATGAATCGAAGTGAAACATACTGGCTATTCAAGTATTCTGCTGTCTGGATCACACCATTCGTAGTCTGTACCTCTGGACCATGACTTTTCAGCATTTCATGCCATTCAGCCAGACTCTACTTCTTTTATGTTACTAAAGTAAGGACCCGTATAAAAGTTTAAGTTTCCATCTAGACATTTCACCTCATAAATGTATGAGTCGATTATTGACTTTAGCCTTCTGCGTGCCTTCTTTTCTTCATCCTACATGCTCTGTTCTGTTCCTCCAGCAATTCTGATTCCAACTCACACAAAACATACAGCAGATTTACACTCTTGCATGCAGCCAAATGCAAATACATGCAAACACGCACACGTAAGCGACCCAGGACCTGTGAGGACCTGCCACAGTTGAGGAATGCAACAAGAGGCTCAGCCAAGAGAAAAGCTATTCATTCAGAGCCCCTTCACGCCCCCTCCACCCACACATGCATTAAAAACACACAAAAAAACAACTTTAGTGGAATGCAGTTGCATGCTGCTGAGAGAGGTATCCACTGTGTGCACAAAAACACAACTTTGGGCCGCTCTCACACACAAACAGACACACAGTTTATGACTGATTGCTAATTGATTTGGCACTTTGCCAAGCCCTTAAAATGAAAAGCTGAAAGCCTCACTCAATACGGTCCATTCTCTCACTCTCCCTCCGTGAGAAGGCTGGGCACACGCGAGCGTTCACGTTTCTGTGGTTCGGTGCGTGCGCAAAATTTCAGCACAAACGCCGTCGGTCCGTTTGTGTGCGTTTTCAGGTATTAAGCTTACCACAAACACAGCCTTGTGCGTGTCTCAGTGGGAAAGCTGACCTGTGGAGAAGTGATTTTCTTTCATATGATGCAACTATCTGCAGACGTTTGGTGTCCTGCTGAGAGTCTGACTTCTGAGCTCAATATCAGCTCGAACAGAAGGGGAACGCAAGGAGCTTTGGAGAGGTGGGAAAATTTACTGGCAAAGGATGTCGGCTAGTAAACAATGTTGAGAGTTATTACTTTGTTTCAGGTCACAACACGTCAACCTCGACAGAAACACGACGTGCCAGTCCAGTGTGTGGAGGAGGAAGAGAGAAAGGATGCTACCTCATCACCTAGGATTCAAGTAAACAGTGTCAAGAGTTATGGCCGCATTAAGTGCAACACACAACTCAACTGCTCCATGAATCCTATCTGCTGAAATAGCCAATAAAACACTTTCTAAGTAAAGCTGATCTGCCACCAATACACTGTAATTTAGCACGCTGCTATTCATCCCAACTCTCTGTTAAAGTAAAACTTGGTTTTCGCTGCACTGCAGAGAAAATATTTACAGGTAGCGTTGTGCTCAGCTTGAGCCCGAAGCTGAAGGAAGAGACAATTCGAGTGCTCCATCATAACATCATAAATAAAAATGAGCTGAAAGCCAATATTATCAACAGATTTAATTTACATTTTAACATGGCAGTAGTGTTGATTGGTCCTCAGTGTTAATGAGCAACGAGTAAATCACAAAGGAAGACAATGAAAACAAACTCATCATGTCACTGTTGTTAAATACATGATTTATGTGCACAGTTTGAATTAAAAACTAAGCTTTTCATTGTGAGTGACAGTACAGTAGCTGCCGAAGGCATCGGAGTATTCTACGTATCAAAGCATCCTTTAGTCAAAGAGCATCTCGCTGTTTGGCATTATCAGTAAGTGCTGGATTATCGAGGTGTTACAGTGTCTCTTTTACTATCAGTACAACAAAAATTTCTTCTACAGTGTAGTAAGATTACAATCACAGTGTGTGTGTGTGTGTGTGTGTGTGTGTGTGTGTGTGTGTGTGTAAATGACCACTGGAAATATTTCAGTGTGTTTACAATATAAAGAACGCAAACACAAAAATACCACTTTTAACAGCCATCATAGAAGTCACACTATTTCATGCTCACCCTGTGATCTCTGATTCACTTCTTTTATAATTCAAATATTTACTTTCTTCAGATGTTTAAAGGCACGAGAAAAGAGCCGGCAGCCAGCCTGTCAGAGACAGAGCGGCATACAGAGTTGATCTGCTGCATGACATCTAAAAGAATAATGAGCTGCGTGGCGGCTACAGGACTAAAGCAGGATTGAAGACCACGATAGCCAACTTGTTTTGGTTTTTCTCACAAATAATACAGGAAGTTTGGGGCAATATTTCATCGAACTTTAAGTTTCAGTACAAATACTGAGAATCACTTGAATTATACATGGCAGGTATTTTCGTGATCGGGTTGCAGTTTGTAAGCAGTTTATGATGTAGAGAGAGGTGTGCTGGGAAATTGTCAGCCCTGGAATTAAGACAAGAGGAGCAAAACAGCATCATCACGTCTGATCGGACTGGATACTCTTAGTGAGATTGTTTGAAATGATGAGAGGTATGCTGACTCAGTTTGTTAAAAAGATCTAAACGAGAAGGCTCACTCAGTCATCTAAACATAAGGCCACAGACCACAGCTTAGAGTGGAAAGAGGAAACAGCTACACTGGGTCTGTCCAAAGGTTCTAGAGCTGACTTATTAACACGTCATGTGTTTATTGTGTGAAAACATCAAGTTATTGTTTTACAGAGTTTGCTGTTATTAGTCAAGTTCTTAGCTGCAGTCTTTTTTAGACTAAATCCCCTTTACCACAAGGTCAATTTAGCAACTGGTAACATTTTCTCCAATGGCATTTTGTGGAAAAATATTTTTCCCTCAGAATAGGTAAATAAACTTTATTATGTAAGTTTAAGATTAACTGTTTTCAGGCAAAGTCTTTATTTTTCGACCAAGTTAGCCTCACTCTGTCCAAAGATAACAAAATCAACTTACTAGTAGAGTAAAGATTAAATGGGGAAGACAGAGCCAGACTAGCTGTTCATGCTGTGCTGGAATACTACTCGGAAAATTCAGGCAAAAACGTCTCACATAAATCCAAGAAAACTGCTCAAATAATGGTATCCTACTTTCTGAGTTACTAACATGAAGAAAAGGATGGCAGAAGAAAGTAAGCATTTAGCTAATGGTAAGAAACCTGTGGTTAGTGGTGCAAATTCATGCATTAAACATTATCTTTGGGGTTTAATATGTCATGCTGTTTCCACATCCTGACTTTTAGTTTGTATTTCTGAGCGAGGTCATCGGTGTGCGTTGGACAGCACTGTACTGAAAGGTACCAACCCACGGGCACACATGAAGGGCTCAAAAAGGTAGAGAAACTGAAAATGCGACTTCATAAGAGGTCACAGTTCTGGCAGAGCTTTTAAATGCGTTAGTAGTTCCTAATAAAGTGGTCGCAAGTGCTTATAGCAGTCATCTCTCAGCAGGAGCATCAATGAGCATATTTACCTAAAAGATTAAACTGCTTCTTTAAATTATCTGCTCAAAATAGATTTTCCAAAATACTCTACATGTCTTATTTAGCTGTAGTTCTGTCAGGGATAATTTAATCAAACGCATCCCTACGCCCTGAACGTAAAACTCCATGCATGTAACGCTAATTTAACTGTCAGATCGCTGTCAGCTCAAATACTGGGCCACCAGCTTATTGTGTGCGGTGTGTTAAAAGAATACAGTGACATTTTGAATCTGAATGAGCTGTCACACTGTGGGAATCCGAGCCGCAGACTGTGGCGACGAGCTCCGATGATGAATGCCGACACTGCTAGCGAGACATCTCAGGGGACGCTAATAAAGACAAATGCGCAAAGTTTTTCCACAGTGTGTCAAGTGTTTGTGGAAGAAAAATGACAAGTGAAATTCAGAATGTCCTTTCAGAGCTAATGGTAAATAAATTATTTAATTGGTAAATGGAAGGCAGTTTGCCTGGTATTTTGATTGAATGGAAAGTGAATTCATCCCAGGCCTGCTACACGTGGACAATCCTTCCAAATCCGAACGTGACAGCAATGCCCGATATTCTCCTTTCATATGTCCTTATGTCATCCTTCTGTATCTAGGCCAGTCTGAACTTTCCTCCGTGTTTCTTCAATCAACATTTCAGTCCATGCAGCCATTACAGAGAGTCTGTTAAGAGCACATTTTCACTTTGATCTCTTTCTTAATTTTTTTTTCTTAAAGATAGAGTTGGAGAATCCATACAGAGTTTGATTTCCAGATAGAGGCTACATTCGCTCAGCTCGGGTTTCCGACTGAAGGAGTTTGAGATGGTTTAACTGCATGCAGGCTGCAGATAGGCGGACAGACAAGGTGGAGTTCTGCTTTCAAAGAAGTTTACATGTCCCTTTGTGGAGACGCCATCAAGCTACCAGACCCAGGCGGGAGATCTTAGCAGAGAGGAAAGAGTGGAGGATGAAGACGATTGGCTTTGGACATGAGTGGAGGTCCAATTGCTATAAAAGGAAAAGAAAAACAACAGGATTAAAAATTCAAAAACACAGCTGGGATACAAATGAGAAACAATGATCTATGTATATTTAAAAAAAAACAAAAACAGAAAATGAATCTGCAAAGCACTTAAAACCAAAAGAAATATACTCAAAACTAACTGCACACAAATGGTTCTCCATGTGGCAAGTATTAGACGGCCCTAGCTGGTGCCAAGCACACACAAGTATGCACGCAAACACCACATCACTATGAACAAAGCTCTCTCATAGCCTGAATCAACAGTGGGTGATTTCACCGGTACTGTGACTCATATCCTGTTCCTGAGGTCAGTGGGTTGATTTAACCTAGAAATTCACACTAAAACTACTGTTTAGATGGTTAACTGTAACACTGCAGAAACAAGTGAAGCCAGAGCAGATCTACATGTAGCTACACTGTGATTGGACCATAAAGCTTGGCTTGATATTACACGCTTTCTGTATGTGCATCTGTGACAAAATTAGACAAGTTTAGATCCTGCTAAATTTACAGTACAGTACATACTGTGTGGGGGGAAAAAAAGACTCCTAGTTATCTCCTTTTTCAAACGATGAGCTAATGAGCCATCAGCCACATCCGCAAATGTCTTGGGATTCCTCTTATAAAGCCTATAGCTGTGCTGGGATTTCAGAAACACTATAGACACTAAAGCTGTTTCTGCTAAGGTAGTCAGCAGTGGGTTTTGATTCAAAGCGCCAAAGTCTTTGCTTATTTGCCATCAGCTTAAACGGAGCAGTCAAACGCTAGTGTATCCGACAGAAGTTCTACACAGAGCTGTATGTGGACTGTCACAGCAGATCGAGGTGTTGACATAAACATCCGTTTCCAATTTCTAAATCCCATAAGCCTGGGGAGTCTATATTGTTTCACCATCACTCTCTCTTCCAGCATACAGTAAATGACACGGCTTTATGAGTGATGCAAAGGCAATGTTGTTGCTCTGGGTAAACACTTTGTTTAAAGGCTGGGGAAAGGTACTCTACAGGCACATTAATAGTCACATAAAATCCAACCTAAACCACACTGATGCACACACTGGCTTGGGTTTGCACTCGGCTGTTTTCTGGTCCTGAATTACTCGAGGTTGGCCTCTGAAACATGAGCCACCTGGACATCTAATCAGTGAACTGCTAGGTGGTGTAAAACAGATTAAAACTCTTACAGTAAGTGACGGGCTATTTTTAAGGAAAACTCGTGTGCTCTTACCTTCAAAGACTTAAGTGTTCGTGCGAAGTTTATTTCATTTCAGATTTTTTGATTAAGTGCTGTAATTTACTTTCTGCTGTACCACATTCCTTCTTCCTGTTGCGCTTGCTTCTAGCGCAGCTCGTGTTCCTTAATTCCCAGAAGGCCTTGCGAAAGCCCCTGAGAGTGGGAATGAACCTATTCTGTTTACTGTGAGGTGTGTGTAACCACACCCATTTAAGCCTGATGCTTTTTACTCACCAGTATTTCTAAACGCTGACACAATTATACCACTTAAACACTTTTTAGGACATAGTGTCTTTTAAAATATGAATTACTGGAAAATCAAGCTGTAACTGAACCCTTTGGATTCAAGGAATCCACGGCAACTTCCTCGGGAAGATCCGAGTCAGCATTTTGGCCCGTGCCTTACCCACCTGTCAATAAAACAAGGTTTTTACAAACCTCTTCACTAAAATAAACACCACCTCTGAATCATGGTTAGAAATGTAACAGGTATGGTTTATAGTCAGGAAAATGTAAGAAATTATGTGTCATAATGTGTGTTTGTTTAAAGTTGATTTTGAACAGGCCTGGGAAACATCTGCAGAAACATCTGGGCTACTAAAGTAACTCCTCCTTTCAGTGACACTTTGTGGCTGCTGCACGCTTGACTTTCACAGCCTTAGAAACTCAAACTCATTCTTTTTATTAGATTGTGCCGACTCCAAGAACAAGACTTTATAGAAGTGCCGTTATGATATCTTTCAATTAAACTATGGTGTAGCTGAAAAACAAACAAAAAACCCTCACAAAAATACAATCACTACTATCAGTGTTCACCTCTTAGAAGAAACCGATTCTTATACATGAACATATTTTGTGAGGGTTTGTGTGTCTAAATGTGAAGTTAAAAATACAAAAAATGAACCAAAGAAAAAAAAAAAAAAAAAAAAACTCACAATTTCCCCTTCCTTCCCCCCAAAGTCGAGGAACAGCATGCGTACTCCGTCATCTGAAGACATCTTTAGTTTTTCAAAGGGGTAAGAGAGGAGAACTTGGGGCTTGCTAGTAGTGCGAGCTACTCTCTCCTCAAAGTCCTCCCCATCTTCTGCTTTCGGGTCAGCCAGCACAGAGAAGCCCCTCTCATAGTGGATCGCCAGCCGACACTCCTGACCCCGGTACAGACAACCTGGAAGACAAAGATTTTTGATTGTTAACAAGGTGCTCACGATGCTTGGCTTGGAGGTGGAAGAGTGAGGTCTAAAGGATACCTGCAGAGAGCAAGAGTAGAATAGCTAGTCTTAACATACAAGGGAAAATTTTTGTTTTTTTATGTGTAAAAACCATAAAATCCTTACAAAGTGTTGCTCACTGACAAAAGCTGTGTTTTGTTCACAGTCTATAACAACTGTGCCTGTGGAACCCAAAGTCCAACAAGAGACTGGAACATTAGCTATACTACATCCAAGAGAGGTACACTTCCTCTGAGTGAACTGGGATGGCTGATCTAAAAGAGCTTTTGCATATTCATGCCAGTAATATGGTTTATTAGTGCCGTTCGAGGGCTGGTTGTCAGTCCTGGCACGTTATAAACAACCCAAACCCTCGTATCTCTTGTATCTCATATCTGTTTACTTACTAAATGAAGTAGCAGCATTTCAGTGACACACTCTCCTTCTCATTCGGCTGAAAGCAGGGAGTGTAATTTCTCTATTTTACAACATTTCTCATCACTTTTCTCCCGCTCTTCCTCCTCTCGTCACAGCAGGTGTCTTAGCTGAAAGCTGAGTGTACTATCTTTATCAGCTCCTCCTGCTTTGCCTTGTCCCCGCACTGTGTGATCTAGGTGCATTTAGCCTTATTTTTCACTCCTTGACAGCAGAATACCTCCACTCCCTGCAGCAGACGTGAAGGCCGCAAGACGAAAACTTCATTTGCAGCACAAACTGTGCTCTCCTGACGATATCTGATCTACCAAGCAGCGTGTTTGTTTGACAAAGAGACGGTAAGAGAGAAGAGAGATGTTATCTTTCTATTGTTTGACCAAGATGTGTGTACAAGGATGGATGTTTGTATGTAGATACACACACACACACACACACACACACACACACACACACACACACACACGAGGCACTGTTTAAAAGCACTTTTAACATCGCAGGTGATTTTCAGCATTTCTAAACACACTAGTTTTCTTTACAAAGTATTAATTCTATTCTACTTGCACACAATAACAGAATAATTTCAGAAAATAACAAAAATGATCAGTGTCAATGTAAACCATAGCACAAACCACTGCTGTGCAATGATAAGCTTTAACTTTGTAGAGGTAGGCGATGGATATACAGAGATATCACAACATTTCCATGTGTCAAGAACTGGAGTGAGAAGTATCATCAACAAAGAGAGCCACACAGTGCAGAACAAGCCTGGTAGAGGCAAGAATCAAAGATCTCAAAAACTGAAAAGAAAACTAGTGAGAGATGTGTCTGAAGACCCCAGAACAACTGCCAAGACATGAGTGAATGACTTGGCTGAGTCTGGAATTGCCTCAAAGAAGAAAAATCCTGCAGAGGAATGAACTGCAAGCCTGCAGAGCAAGAAAAACTCCACTTCTGCAGAACAGACAACTTTAGGCAATATTATAGTATGCAAAGGATAACCTGGAGAAAATTATGGATACTGGAAGCGCAGGCTTTGGTTAGATGACACCAAACTAGAGTCTAGTTTGGCCAAAGAGATACTGCTTATGTTTGGAGAAAGAAGAGGTGCACGAGCTACAGAACACCGTCTCCACAGTGAAACACGGTCGTCTGAGTATTTTGTTGTGGGAATGCTTCTGTTCGTCTGGATCTCGGGGATCTTGTCAAGGTGGAAAAAATCTTTAAGAAAGACAGCTTTGTGAAGATTTTCAAAGAAAACCTCAAGTAGTCAGCAGCTAAACTAAGTCTGTGTCTTCTGTTTGTCTTTTAACATGAAAATAACCCAAAAACACACGTCACTTCACGTCCTGGTGAATAACGACCTCCAGTAAACCACATTGTTGCTCTTTAGGGTTTAGTAGTTGTTAGCTTGTCGTTAAACTGAAAGAGACACATAATGTCTAATTAACTATGTTGGCAGTTAAACCTTCCTAATCAGACTACCATGTTTCAGTTTATCTAAAAAAACAAAAAAACAACAACAACAACTAAGAGAGGACGGTTAGCAAATGTGACTTGACTTCCTGTGAGTTTTATTTCCCCCATACAGGGTAATTTGCAGTGCACAAGAATGTAATTAAACACAGAAATGCATTCTACATTCATTTTGATTTTGCTCTTTTCAAGCATATTTCAGTGTGGGTCAGCAGAAAGGCAAAAAAGAAACTTTAATTTCACTCTGGAATGTCTTATTCTAGATTACAAACAGCGGGAGCTGTCAGCTGTAAAACAAGCGTGGAACAAAATGCTACACGAATGTGCTCAATTAGCACTTCATCATACTCGTTACAAAGCAAAAGTAGGAGCACAAACTGCAGGTGCACAGAGATTAAAAGCTGCAGGTTTGGGTCAAGTTATAGGGAGCGCATAAAAGTGATAAACGTGGCACAGCTTTAGTTAAGACACAAAACTAAAGCCAGATTTACATTAGCTGAGTGCTGTTACAGCCAATGACATTCATGCAGGTGTACAGCATTATCAGTGTTGCTGGCTTAATATTAATGCTCAAGTATCTGCTTTTTTTTTTTTAGTTAAACAGGCGGAAACTTGTTGACACCTGTAATCTTTGAAAATCCTTCAAACACTCCAAGCTTACTGTACACCTCACGCTATGAACAGCTACGTTTCTTGAGACGACCACCTCAGTTTGAACTTCTTTGAACTCTTGACAAACAAAACCAAAAAACACTGACATAAAAGTTGGAGAGCAATGTGAACAACATGGTGACAAATATAAAGTATCTGGCAGTGTTTGAGTATTTTTAACCTCCTAAGACCTGAACTCTTCCACGACATGCATTTTTAATTTCTCTTTGATATTTGGGCTGATTGGGAGCTGATGAATGTAAAAACAAAGAATTACCAGATTTATTTATTTTTTTTACCTAATTTTTGTTTCTAAGAAAAATGAGAGCCACATATGAGGATATTTGTTTAAACATTTGATAGAACAGTAGCAGTATAATGTCCTCGTAAGTGGATATCAGGCCCTTGTAGAGAAAAATTGACTATTTTGGTATAAATAACCCAAAATGTGATGTCCACATATGTGGACGCCAGGTCCTAGGAGGTGAAAGGTCTTTTGTCCACTTTTGTCTGATCTCCATTTGCATTTATAACAAATTGAAATATATGCAACTTTATGTTAATGTTGTTAAATGTAGCACAAAAGAGACTCAAATTACATTCAAGTAAATAAAGCAATAAATTAATCTCTTTCCTACTTATTGCCTGTGATACTCAAACAACAACCTGTGTGATGACTACGCTTCAGGAAGTAATGTTGATATGGAGAGCAGTCTGATTCAAATAGAAGCTGAGCCACACACATACAGTCAAATAGAGGATAATATCCTGTTTTAACCCCCGATGAAAAATGAGTCTCATAACGTGTAATATTTTTCTAACGATGTATAAACAATGTGACGGGAACAGCGTGTTCCTAATGGTATAAATGGCGCTGCAAATGAAACAAAGAGTGGCGGTCTTTGTTGTGTTCAGGAGAGAATATTAGACCTGAAAGTCTTCTACCTGAGAACATTGTTCTGTGGAGAAAGTTCCCACAAGAATACACACACAGAGGGAGAAAGAGGCTTTTCAGGCAGCAACAAAAGCCCTTCTTTCTGCCTGATGGTGAGTGGAAGAGACAGAAGGAGGGGCAGAAAGTGATAACACTGGGAGCCAGAGAGGAGCCAAATGAATCAGGGAAAGAGGGGTCAGAGAAAAAAAAAAAAGGAGGGAGACACTAAGTGTGTTACAAACACCAACAAGTGGAAATTCTAAAAGATTATTAGGAGACAAAAAGTTGCATTCAGTATTATTTGTCTTGTAACTTGTAACTCATTAGGAGGAGGCAGAGTACCTCATATTTTGAAACTGCAACCCACAGCTCCGGTCTTCAAGTGTCGCAGCAGGTTAATAGGTTAATTTCCCACAGCCCCTGAGATAAAATTGCTTTTTAAAGTCCTCTAAGTCATTAAGAGGTTTACCTGTTCATTAAGGAGACTGTATCGACCTCCAAGACAATTCGGCAGGTTCTGCAGCTGTCACTTCAACGACAACATTAAAGAGAAGCTTGAAAAGGAGGACGTGGGGATTGCTGACTTTAAACAGCTAATGGTTTGAAGCTGAGAGTAAAGTTTGCTTGACTTTGGAAAACACAGTTGAGAAAGCGGTCTCGCTACAAGACCCATGTAAAACGGCATTAGGCAAATCACACATGCTAATTAGCGTGCATTACAGGAAGGAAGGCGGAGAGCTTTCAGTTATTGATTTTGATTAACACTGGTGAAAAGCATGCAGATGTCGGAAGGCAGGGAGAGAGGATTTACGGTAGACATGAGTAAGGTTTAAACTATTCATATATTATGCCATGATATGCACCACAGAACATCGTGGCAGTGACTTCTTCCGCTAATTGCTTAAAATACCAGAATAACCTCGAGAAGGTTTAAGTCACCTTGGATAATAATAATAAAGGGAATGACAGCAGGCCGAGAGCTCACAAAATTTGATTTCAAATACGCCTTTAAAGCCCCTCAAGAACGGCCTTCTGCCCGATGAGTGATTGAAAGTTAATCCATCTTCAGAGCAAATCTTTATTATAGGATCTGACAGTGAATAAACTATAAGGATGATTTAGAATATAACACAGACGAAAAGCAGACAAGGTCAGTACAATGAATCCTCAAGTGGCAACCGCTGACACATGAGCAAATGCACTGAGGAATGTGCATCAGTCCATTCTAGAAAAAAGGTTAGGTATAGGGAGCAATGGAGATTCAAAACCCCGTGTCACCAACTTATTACCCAAAAGAATATTAAAGTATAGTCAAAAAATTAATCAAAGAAATCTATTACAATAAACATTTGTAGCAGTGGTAATAGCATGGTTCAGTAGACCTGTTAGTTGGACGAAAGTGATAAATACCCCATCCACACACAAATGTTAAATGGTCTGCAAAGGAATAAATTTGTATATTTATTGCCGTTCCCAAAAGATGGCGCCTCCCGACCTGACCTCTACAGTCAACATGAGTTTTAAAAACATGAGCTGTGAGTAAAATCTCAACAACTCTTGGCTGGATCGTTGTTATATTCATCAGATTTTAGAACTTTAGTGAATCACTTGCATTTAATCTGTTGTTTTCCATCAGGTTGCTTTATTAATTTAAAAGACCTGTAAAACTAACACCCTAAGCGGTTCCTCTCTGCTTAGTGCTAAGGAGAAAACGTTAACATTTTAATATGCTAAATGATCATGGAAGGGTTCAGACCAGTATTAAAAGGGTTGGCACCCCTTTGCTTTACACATACACACATCACTGCCACACATCCCTGAAGTCTGCTCAGCAGATTACTGGTCCTGGTTGGCCCGAGGTCCAAGTTAAAGCATAGCAGAGACTGGGACTGGGATTTAAAATGCTCACAAATTGTGAATCTCCTTCCTCTACTAATCAGGAAACATCAGAAAAACATTTTCAAAACCACTTTTTGTTGCTTGGTTTTTAACCCCACCAGTCAGCTGCATGTCTTTGGACTGTGTGGGTAACCGAGAGAGAACCCACACAGACACAGGAAGAACATGCAAAATGGTGAGTGGTGAGTGGTTATCAGTCTCTTTGCTTTAGCCCTGACACAAGACTGGCTACCTGTCCTAGGTTGACCCCGCCTCTCAAGCTGGAATGTAACACTCTCAACCCCAAATTAGATAAGGAGAAGAAAATGTATCGATGGGTTTTTAAAACCCAACTGAGTTTTTCTTACTGCTAGCACTACTAGCATATAAACAGTCTTTACAGATGTTGTGCATGCAGATGTTTTAGCAAATAAAGCAGCTGTCAAAAAAAAGTCAAGCAGCAAACAGCAGGGAGACTTAGCTAGAGTCAAAGCAGCTCTCTGGTTTCCTGAGGATTATTAAGAGACAGATGCCTGAAAAGAGAATGAAAAGAAGCACGACTCCAGATGAATTTGAACGTTTCTCAGTCTGCTGGGTGTTTAAGTTGGTCATATCAATTTGAATGATGATAATATGTTGTTGCTGTTTTCATAGAATTTTTTTCAGCTACCCCTGAGTGGCCAAAAATAGTTACAGCAGACTCTAAAGGCCCTGCATGACCGCACATGTGTTTTCACTCATCTTGGTAGAATCAACCTCTGCTCAGATTGGAGGTGGGCAAAGCTATGCCGAGCAATATAGGACTATGCACCCACACACCCCTATGAAGTCTTTTGGTCATCCAGTAGACAAGTAAAAGAAATTACCTGTGTGGCTGTATCGTGGCTGTGGCCTTTGATTTCTTTCTTTCATTGCTGCGTTTAGAGCAACAGATCATTTATGTTGAGCAACGCGCGTCAGTCTAGACAACGTTTAGTCATGGGATTAAAGAAAATGTGCTGATTGCGTTCACATTTCACAGCTAACTGCCATGACAAACAAAATCATACTTTTACAATGCAGCTTAGAGGTTTTAAATTAAGTTTCACAGACGTGAATAAAGTCGTGCTACGCTAATCACAGCGTGACATGTGTGGAGACGCATTTTTAGGAACGTTTTAACAAGAGCTTGGCGATAAATGCTCCAGAAACTACACTGACAACGAGGACACAATGACGGTGATGGTCACCGCTCAAGTCGGAATAAAGTCTGTTTCGTGATTGGCTAGAATCTGAAGAGAAAGTTAGTTTGGCAACGTGAGAAGGGGCACCCAAGGGAGAAGTGGAGGTCCCAGGGCATTCTGTGCTTTGGGAGAGGGAGGGGTGGTATTCTGCTGAAATTCCCGGGACGACCAGTGCTCACTGCTAAATAACACACACACACACACACACACACACACACACACACACACACACACACACACACACAAACAAGCCCGTTCAGCTATCTTAGTGAGGACCTTCATCGACATAATGGTTTCCCTAGCCCCTTACCCTAACCATTAAAAATGAATGTGGTTCTCACTAGAGATGGCACGATACCACTTTTTTATGTCCGATACCGATATCATAAATTTGGATATCTGCCGATACCGATATGAATCCGATAGTGTTTTTTTAATCAACAAAAGTGTTTTTTAAAATATCTTGCTGCATTTTGCAAGTTCATACTCAAGTTTAAAACAACAACTACACTAAAGCTATTCTGTTATACCTGTATGCAAAAAAAAATATTTCATAGTTCAGCAATACTGATCAATCTAATAAACTTAAACCTACACCATCCTCCCTATTCTGGTATTTTAAAGAGTACTTAGCATAAATATTAAGCAACCTAACTAATAGGGTTCCAACTCCCAGCAACAACAAAAATAAATAAATAAAAAATAGGGAACCACCCCTCACGCTCCACCTCATGATGCTTAATCGACGTAATCAACCTTAATTTGATGCAGTGTGAAAAAAAATGCACAGAAATCAATTATTTTTCAAGAAATATTAAATAGATTCAACATCTTTCTTCAACAAAATTGCAGACTGCACAGATAGTACCTTCCCAGAGGAAAAAGTACTATAGCTTACTAGGGTATATTAGACTTAACAGTTACTATATGCAGTAATGGACTTCTATTCCTTTTACATCAAATTAAAACTTTGGGTGTCAGATAATTATTTATTAAAAGCTCGACATTTTAAATGAGAATAAGAAAGAAAAGTATGTCTTTGTGCCCCCTTTTCCCTGTTAATGCCCTATCGGCCCCCCTGGCTAAACTTTGCTAGATCCGCCCCTGCACAGTTACCAGCCGTCAGCTACGTAGAAAAAGATCCTCGAGTAGAAAGTAATAATAAATAAATTCTAACAACAGCTTATCAAGCTTAAACGTGCTGCTGTTGTTCAGCCGCTGGTTTCCTCTTTCTGGTGCAAAGTGGGCCAAAAGCAAACTAGAGACACGGACTCGCAACAGAAAAGCCGATCAGCTGATCGTTAAGCAGTTTCATGATTGAAGTAGCAGCAAGAAGAGGCAGTCGCTTGTTAAGCTTAACGCAGGAATGCTTTACAAACATTCAGAGATGGACTTACACACTTGCTTTACTTCTCTCGGGGATAACTTTGTCGGAGATGAAATGCCGGGTTGCTAGCGAAGCTCCAAATGCTATCCAGACCACCGACAGGTCCCGCATGCCACAGCCGCTCTATCACGTGATGTATACTGCTCCGACGTGCTAACGTTCTGTGGTGAGTTACGGCGTGTTGCAAGTTTTGTGAGGTGCTTTCGTGATATTTAATGGATCGGATTACATTTTTTATTTTTCTCCGATATCCGATCCAGTAATTTAGGTCAGTATCGGACCGATACCGATACGTAATATCGGATCGGTCCATCTCTAGTTCTCACAAGTATAGTAGAATGCACATGTTGGTCCTCACAAAGATAGCTAGACAGGAACACACACACACACACACACACACACACACACACACACACACACACACACACACACACACACACACACACACACACACACACACACACACACACACAGTAGAAAAGCGTTCATTTCTATAAAAAGCAAGTACTTTGTCCACATCCTCCATATGGCTGTCAAATTATATCACAAACCCAAAGGTATCCTAATGTTTTAGTGGATGTAGGAGTCTGTATATATTATGCTCTTTGTACCAGATTTACGCTTGCCAGACCTCAGGATGTACTTACTGGTGCAGCCTCTTAAATCTCTCTGGATATGATTTGCTGCAGCATGCCTGAACACACGTGAGAAAGCATCACAGAATCCAGCACAGTGACCCGCACAACTCAACCTGCTCCAGCCATAGCTCCTACATGCATTCCTGTCTCTATGCAGGTGTATCAATATGCATGTTCCTATGTTTTTTATGCATTATATCACTTAATCTTAATGTTTGTGTGCTGTGTAGCGGGACTCACTCGTAGAGACTTCTTTGATCAGCTCAGCTGATCCGTGACATCCATTCACAATGTGTCTGGTCCACAGGGACAGGTCCTTGGTGGTCTCAGTCCGGAACAGGTGAGTCTCAATGCCAAGTCGTGTGCCAGTCCGAGTGGCAAAGAACAGCTCTGTGCCAGAGTGCGGCGACCCCCGGTCAGGGCCTGAGTGGACCAGACTAAATAAACACATACAAAGCCTTTTAGCAAAGAGAAGAAATTCAATATACACTCTTAAGCTTGGAAGTATTTTTAGAAAAATCATTTTTAAATGAAAAAAGCAACACCATAGTGTTAGTCATCATAAAACAAATTGAATGTGTTAAGGCCCAATATTAATGCATGTGCAAGTTTCTGCAAGTCAGTATCTTTATGAGGGTCCTACCGCGTTGCTAAAAGTGGGTAAGTGTGTGTAGGGCTCTGCCAGGCCTCCTGGCCTCGTGGTAAGCAGTCATATAGCAGCAGGTCCTTTTCTGTCACCACCACCAGCACCGGCTTCCAGCACTGCTTCTCACTCTCTGTCTGCAGCACAAACAACGAGACTATGACAGCTTTCCTTTAATGGTCTGACATATAGATATATAAAAATTAGTCTTTTAAAGAGCTGCACTAATCAGGAGGATTATCCGCACGACAAACGCTCCAGCTATTGGCCCATATAGTCAATATCTTTGTATGCAAGGCATTGTGACATAAATTTAGCAGTATTATTTGATGACAAAAAAAACCTGATAGATAAATTCAAAATTAAATGATCAATTAGTAAAATTCTAATATAATAGATTAACTAGGCAGTTAATCCTGTAAACCTGTGCAATATAAATTTGATCACATCAATTCTGCACGATTAGAAATACCTATTCCCTCTTGTGGTTTTTGCAAATACTAAGATTGTCTTCATGTTTTTAAATGAGAGTGCTGATGAGGCTGATCACTGGCAGTAACAGAGAAGACTGGTGTGTGTGTGTGAGCATGTGTGTAGTTGCAATCTGTAATAGCTGTTCACAAGGCTGTTCTGTTCTGTCACAGGAAATGTCTAGATTCACTATTGTGCACCCAAAATAAATGTGGCTGGTGTGCAGTTGTAGGTTTTTTTAAGCATATGCTTAGCGGTGCCCCCTCAGCCACTCATCTCTACAAACCCCTCACTCAGAGCACGCACACACCAAGTGTGGTATTTCATTTTACAATGCTCCATAACTATTCTCATTATGAGAGCTTATCTGCAGCACAGCCACGGAATCCTAAGCTGCTCTTTGAAGTTCTGCCTCATCCAATCGTATCGTGGGATTTAGAGGGTCAAGGGTCATATTTTTAACATAATCAGAATATGTTGCTAAGTAACAGTATTGTGCTGCATTTAAAGATTAAAATACTGTCGAATTCACGAGGACTAAATTAGGTAGATACAGATATCTCTGCACAGATGTCTGCATGTATGTATACACAGTACAAACACACACCACATTAATACTTTGTCATATATTCATACACCATCTGGGCCCCTTTCCCAGGCCCACCGCCTCACTAATTTACACCTTTCTGACATGCAGATTGACCTATTGCTTTATCTTTCTCCAACAGTTAATCTGACAACTCCAAGTAGTATGCAACAAGTAAATACTGCCACTGCTTTATCAAGCAAACTATTTTTGTCGTTTTCTGTGTACAAATGTGTGCAGCTGCATGGCGATTTTCTTGACATTTACACCTGACTATCATATTTCCCCCTTCTCTGTGACAGATGGCTTTTTATGCTGCTTTTACGTGACTATTTTGAAGGATTTCTACCATCTGACTCAATTAAAAAAATACCCTTTACAACTTTACACACAAACAACAAATGCTTTATCTCATAAGGGCATTAACTCAGATTCCAGATATATGAACCCTCATAAAATACATTGGAATAATGTATCAGGAGCTGATTAAGAACTGATATAGAAATTTGCTGTCCCACCCCCAGAGGGTAGACAAATTTATATCCCCACACTGTGAGTAATGCACTCCTACCTTGCCTGCAAGCCATCCCAGGTGTCGTATCTCTTTGCTGCCAGCAACTCCTGCCCTGGCTGTGTTTTGGATAACCTCTTGCAGCACCCGCTGTAGCAAGATGGATCATTTTTAAGGTAAATAGTTCAATATGCATAACTTAACATTCAAAGACATTTCCAGAGGCTTACTTATATCTACTGAAATATCGAGTGCTGAGAGACACTGGTATAATATTTCACGTAGAAGACAGACCTGTGCCAGTGCTGATGTGACAGAGTGCATGGCGGAGAACCACGACAGGGCAGATGGCTGGTCTGGGCAACGCAGCACCACAGTGTGCCTGACATCAGGAGAGTGTAGCTCTAGTTGTCTACAGGGGAAGATAAGAAAAGTTAAATAGGTTGAACTTCTCTGTTATCATCCTGAAGCGAGTGCTAAAACCTTGAGAGTGAAGAATCTTGAAAATATATTTGTTAGCCTTACCACAAAACTCCAATTTATTCTGGACTTATAGTTTTAGGACTCAAATATTACCTTTTCAGGTTTGCGCTTTAACATATGCCCCCTTTCTTATTTGCTTAATCACAGCAACTCGGTCAGAACAATGAAATAAATGGCATGGAAATTTTTGTTTATTCAACATGCATTGCATTCTCTGTGGGAGACCAGCGCCGTCTCTCTCCAAATTTCCATATCTAATCTGCTTACATGAAATGTGAGTCTTTCTGGCCTTGGTTAAAAAAAACAAACAAACACATGCCTTTCAATCTCTCTGAATGGCTCTTTGATTGTGTGCTCAGTGAATATGAATTTTAAAAAGGCACATGTGTCTGCCTACAGTGCATAAAGTGGTGCACTGTTGTTTTATAGGGCAGCAAAGCAAGTATACAGCTCCACGACGTAAACCAGTATGCTATAGATAAATAACCTGACCACTTTAAAGGAAGGAAATAATAAGAGTAACAGTGGACACAGAAAACTATTAAATATTCTTGACTCAAAGATTTAAAAGAAGCGATATGGTAGCAACTGTACAATGTGTACTTCACATTGTGTTTGGGCCGTGTTTGAAGTATGCACAGTCTACAATGTTTATCACGTGATTTTCAAGGATTGAAAATGCACAAATAAGGTAAATGAAGCTCAAGTAGGAACAGTGTCTGCTTGTGTACGCTTTGGTAATATCCATTTAATAACAACCTTTAAAATATGATTGAAAATACAGAGAAAAAATTAGCTGTGGCACAGTGGACTAAAACTCCACACTAAGGGTGGTTTCAACATGACAAAAATGCTTTCTTTGCAGCTTTCTTTTATCACACAGACGGAGAACCTGAAAAAATCCCCAGTGGATATGATTAATTTGCTCTTCTATCAAAACGTAGGCGAGACCATCTACAGTAGATAAGCTCCAGGTGTTAATCTGAACTAAAAATAGAATCGGTGCTTGTAAAAAGGCAGGTTGATAAAGGGCATCCTGGAGGAGAGGAGCTATAAGGGCTGAATTCCGGGGCTAAAAGTGTTTTTTGTAGAGAAAGTTTTTTGGTGTGCTATTTGCTTTGGCAAAAACTTTGACAACCTAAGTTATCTGTCCCTTGATTGCATGACGCAGGAATGGGGAACATAGGGAGGACTAGCAACGAAACCCATCCCACACACAAACAGCACAAGTGGATCTTTGGGTTCTCGCTACAATTTTTAACTCAGCATCTTAAGATGTTTTCATGTAAATTGGCTCTATAGAAATAAAACTGAGCTGAGCTGAAAAGGCTACTGCTCTGAATGCATGGCGTTACATAAGTGTGCTCCTGCATGAAAGAAGTTAAATCTCTCATTTGATCAAAGGGTAGTTGTCCTCGTGGGATTATCAATAGATTTAGCAAATATGTATTCAAGGTCTCTTCCATCATGCAGATGTGATCCAAGGATAGACTGTATGGATGTAGACACGGAGATGTTCAGTGATTTTTTAAGCCTTGTTGTGAAACCCTGACTTGAGAATTTTAGCTATCTGCCTTATTATCTGTATTATAATTAACCTGTCTTCACCCAAAAGTAAACATCATTACTTTCTCTCCTTCTCCTGTCATGTAGTCCCCTTCTTTATTAACTCACTCCTTCTGAATTATCACTCCTGCTCATCACTGTCCCATCTTTCCTCAAATGCCAATCTTCTGAATCTTAGGCTTAAACACAGTTTAAACAGCATCTGCTGAAATGAAGAGAAAAACCTCAGATAGATGAACATTGCACTGAGTAAAGTAAAAGAAGATAAAACAGGCTCATCTATCACTTAATATAAAGCCATTTTATCACCCCCGAATCCTTAAAATGAAAAAAGAGTTTAATCTCACTCTGCAATCTTTAACTTCTGTTTATTATATCAGAACAGCCAAACTCTGTGAAACATCTAACTTTCGGGACAAATATGAACACCTCGTCAAACTTTTGCGGCTTAAAAACGACAACCTGCATTTCAACTTGGGCGTCCTTCTGTTTAAACATTTACCAAACATCTACTGGCAAGGTAAGGCTGGAAGTGAAGAAAGGAAAGAACTTTCTTGACTTTCTTGAGAGAAAACAGGTTAGTCAAGATAAATTTTGCTAAGGACTTTATCTGTGTCTGTGAATCTGCCCTCAAGCTTTATCAAACCACATAACAGTGTTATCTGTGTAAAGCTTAAGCTGCCTATGTCACTAGATGAGATATTGATCCCAGCTACTCACAAATAAAGTCAGCAAAGTTCAAGTCTGTCATGTTTTTTTTGTGTAATAATAAACTTCAAATTAATGAACTTTAACCACAAGTTGTGTTGTTGTTGTTGTTGTGTAAAACACTCATATATGAGAAGACTAGATGATTGTCCCATGTGGATATAGCAGAATACCACTGAGCACATACCCCAAGGCCAGGTCCATGCTAATTAACTGCAACTTTTTTGTACTATTAGAGTCCTTCAGTCAGGCCTACTTTAGTCAAAAGAAGATAATTATTTCCAGTGGCAGTTTATGTCTGTGAGTATGGAGCCTCCCTGGACTTCCTTCCTGTCCTTTTACAAGGATATGTGGGAAGCAAAAAAGGACTCCTTACTCCTAGCACAGAAGAGAGAAGGAATCCACATTGACACAACACTGATTAGATCGCACAGAGCATGAGAAGGAGGAGCTGGGGTCAATGTTGGTTCCAAAGTGGCTTGCAGATGCAGTAGCAGTAGCCAAGCTAAATCAAATTTACAGCCCTTCATATTTGAGATTTGCCAATTAGATGTACGGAGACGCAAATAACTGGGACTCTAGACTCGGAGAGGGAAGGGTCGTGCCATGTGACAGGACAGCACTTTCTCCACAAATGTCACCTGTCTTTCCAGGGTTGAATCCCGGACCAAGTGACAAAATGCACAGTCTTCGGGCTTAGCCAATGCTCTACTAGCGTGGACAATCTGCAGGTACATGTGGAATGTTTTGTGCTGATCCTTGTCTTGCAAAGAGAAACCGCACCCTTTAAGACAGTGACAAACAGAAGATTTCTGCTTTGCTTGCTTCGGTTTAGTAATCATAACCAAATAAAGCAAAAACGCTAAACAAGAAGATGTGAAATTAGTACCCTGCGGGCAGTGTACATACCAGGTAAGCATTGCAGACTAACACCAACAGGAGCTAAGTTAAGCTAACTTCAAGCCGGCTAACAACCGTGCTAATTAGCAGTAGCAAGCTAGTACGACTGCAGAATAATTACACGACTCTGAATGTAATTCTTTCTTTAGCTTAAATACTGGAATAACAAGTTGAGTATTACTTTGCAGACTGTCCCAACTAACATTATGCTCATTAACAGCCACTGATATAAATAAGAATCTTAAGTGACCCTGCTTTATTTTAGTACCTTGGGAAATACACACTAAGGCTGTGTCATATCATACCATCCCTGCTTATATCAGTATAAATGTTTATGTCATATAAAATTGTAATATTGCGAAATCAATGACATGTTGATGTCTTGCCTTTACATTTCCTAGCACAACAACACAAGCCCAAGCATGCTTGAGAGCAAGAACAGCATTATAGACTCCAATAACAATTTAAGAGCTAGCTTAATATATTAAGTGGTTTGCCTAAAAGATGTCAGACTTTAGCGCACAGTACTTTGCAAAATATGCAAGAAAACTGTTCCTTCTAAAGGTGGAAACAACCAATTTGTTCCACCACTTCAGGCAAAAACATGCTGTCGAGTGCAACTAGGGTACAAAGGCATGTGAGGAGGAGATGCTAACAGATGGTAATGTGTAACACAACCCTAAACAAATGATTCTACCAAGCATGTCTATAACTAGCACTCGCTAGTTACAGCCCATATTACAGGAAGAGCAAACAGTAGATGGAAATTACTGCTGTGTTTACATAATGGTAAAGAGAACTTAAGCAACTGGTTAAAAAGCAGAAGACTTCTAAGAAGACTTGAAAGGTTAAGTATTTGATTTTCCTACAGGATGTAAACTTTACAACATCCTGTAGGAATTTAGAGGTACAAACTTCTTTGTAGTTTACAGGAAGCAGACAAAAGAATATTTTTGAAATGAACTTATTTTCTTTGATACTTATAAAAACAATGCTAATCATAATGAAGGTAAGTATCAAGCAGCCTTGCATTAAGCCTTTATGCTTAATGTGGTACGAAATGTCTCAACAACTCAAACACCTGCAGCTGCAAGTGCAATGAAAAACTAGCACTTCAAACTGAGAAAAAGTCAAACGAAACCAAATCTAAGCCGAACAATCTAAACACAGCTTCCACGATAAGCTGATACTGCAAAAGTTTAAAAAGTACATCGTGTTTCCAGCTGACAGAGAACCACATATTCTATCCACAGATGGCGTTTTTACTTTTCATTCTATTTTTATTAGATTTGTTTATTTTTACTGACTGATTATTTAGTAGATTTATAATGTTAAAGTGTTGTTGTAGCGTTTCCATAAAGACAGTTGCGACTTGGCTTTGATGTTTCCTTCATCATCTCAAGCTTTCAAGCGTGAGCTTCCACTTTCTCCCAGAATCATACATATGGAGAGGGAGGCAGGACTAGACGAGGCACAGAATGATAGGAAAACACTGACAATTGTTTAGAGGGCAAAAAGTAAAATATCAAGAGAGTGACAAGGATGGGAGGACAATAGAGACAGAAAATTGATTCAGATGGCAGAATACAAAGAGAGATGATGATAGAAAAGAAAGGTAGAGGAAACCAAGCAGACAAAAACACAAACAAGTATGAAAAACAGACATGAGAGAGAGCAAAGTATAAACAAGTAGGGAAGCAACACAGAAAGTGAGGCAGAGAGAAAGACAGCTAGGGCATAAAGCACACAAACTCTGATATCAAACGTGTTTAGAAAAGGAGAGTAAATCACTCTTATCTTCCCCCATGCTGTTTGAGTGGGCCATTGTCAAATTACCAACCAATTAGCTTGATGACAGCCCCTAACAGACCACCCCCCACTGACTGAGAATTAGCTAGGCAATACTTCAAAGGTTTGTCTTTAAGGAAAACTGAAAATGGATTTTAAAAACCCGTTACTGAGTAATCCCCATAGGACAGCTGGAGAAGGCTGCTTCTGTTCACTCACTGTGACATGCAGGAGCAGAAAACTAGTTAACCTTTAATTAACTAAAGTAACCAACGATCTTTTCTTTGTTTCTGTTAAATTCAATTTTATTTATACAGAGCCAAATCACAACAACAGTTGCCTCAAGGCGCTCTATATTGTAAGGTGAAATCCCTACCATAATACAAAGTAAACAGAAAACCCAACAATCATATGACCCCCTTTGAGCAAGCACTTCGGCAACAGTGGGAAGGAAAAACTCCCTTTTAACAGGAAGAAACCTCCAGCAGAACCAGGCTCGTGGAGGGGCAGCCACCTGCCACGACCGGTTGTGGTGGACAGGACAAAAGACATTGATAATAACTAATGATTAAATGCAGAGAGGTGTATAAATACATAGTGAGTGGAAAAGATGACTAAAGAAGAAACACTCAGTACATCACGGGAATCCCCCAGCAGCCCAGACCTCTTGCTGTGTAACTTTGGGAGGAGAAAGTTCTGAGGTGAACTTTCAAACATTTTCTAGTAACAAAGCCTGAAAGGTATGTCTGACTACAGTCACATGACAGACTTATACCCAACATATCTGTGTTGCAAAAAAGACGACAACAAACAGAAAAAACTGCACACAAAAAATAGTTCCAGTGACCCACAAACATAATATGAGCATCTTTTCAAGACAAACCTGGTGAACTATGAGCGCAAGAAAAAAAAGATACATTGTATCCACAATGGAGTTTCGTTTCACTCACCACTAAATATAAATACAGAATTAAGAATTTGAAAAAGCGCTGCAGGCCTGGCAAAACAAAATGTACAGAACATGTTAAATTAATAACAGTTTTGATTCAAGATCATATTACTCAGCCCAAGGTGGAACTATGTGTGTGGTTAATGTATGAACCTGAAGTCATTAAACAAGCATTTAAAAAAGCCCAGAGAATCTGCTCGTGTGTGTGTGTGTGTGTGTGTGTGTGTGTGTGTGTGTGTGTGTGTGTGTGTGTGTGTGTGTGTGTGTGTGTCTTCGCTACCTGTTCTCAGGGTCTGGTGTGGTCATGGCTCGGGTTACATAACACATCTTCAGTGGTATGCACCTCCTGTCACCGTTCAGAGACAAGGAGTGCTGAATCGTAGGACTTGGAGTTTCAGGTGAGGAGGTGACGGGAGGGCTGCTGAGACGGGGGGACTCGGGAGGAGGCGTCTCCCAGCCGATCTCTGACACGGGAGAGCCCTTTTTGACATATGGTGTGGCCTCACGCATATACTTGACTGGAGAGGAATAGAAGAAATACATTTTTAGTACACACAAAGCAATGATAACAATAAAAATTGAGCCACATGTTGAGATTGCAAATTATTTGTCGTCACGTTTGGCCATCTTCATAATTTTCTGTAGATAAAATGGTTCATATTTATATGCTATAGTGACGCCTATTTGTCTTTGCACACTCTAAACAGTATAAATGATTTAATTCGTATAAATATATATACTTTTACAAAAATACATATTAAAATGAAAAAAGGCTACATGTATAACAATGAGGCTGTTCTTTTGCTGGCAGGGTTGTAACCTCATTTAATACAAAGGCCAATTAAAATCCCAACACGTTTGACCTTACAGGCTTGCAGATACTCATAATGTAAAATCCATATGTGCTTCAGCAGCAATTAACAAACCTTGTTGTTTTGAAGGTAGTCTGTATCTGTCATAACGCAGAGGAAGGAAGTGAGGATACCACAAATGTTCACATGCACAGCCAACATTGAAACTGTTTTACTTATAATACCACTGAAGTGTTTGTTAAGCACAGACTTTCACGGGGCGGAAAAGTAATTTTCAGCAACATATCTGTGCGTTAATGATGCTTGTCAGAGACCCAGGAGGGTGTACAGATTACAGAAACTTGCCTCTGATAGTAATAAAACTTAGGACCACAAGTCTGTTTCGTGTCCGCATCATGCAGTGGCGGTTAATTAGATTGATTACAGCCTCAGACCTGCTGCGTCACGCCCTCACCATATATTTCCTGTGTGTAGTTTTACAATCATCTGTCCAATACGTTCTCGTTCACCCGTTAAAATCAGAAGGAAGAGAATCAAATCAGTTACTTTGCACATGTGCTCTGGAGTGCACGATAGAAGCCCACTTCAGATGCTCTCTCACTAAAATATTCAGTGTCCTCTGACTAATGTCATCTCTAAAGATGACTATTGTCCACAGAGTTTTCTGATGAAGCAATACACGTTTTGCTCCACAGACAGCAGGAAGCTCAGTGGAAAAACAGTGATACATGTTCCTGTAATAATTAAGTGGCCCTCTGCGCTGCCACTTGATAACAGTAAATGTCAACATGCCATTTAACTGCGGTGGTTTTTGTCAACAAAATCAAGTGCCTCTTCAGCTCTCAATAATTTGTTGAAACGTATTGATTTGCCTCATCGTCTCTGTTGCTGCTGGCAGCTCTGGCACCACTGAGTCACTTCAAGATCCACGGCCGACGCCGCTGGGCTATCTGAGAAACGCCGAATCCAGGAAAACACACAGCTTTACTTGTACGAGTCATACTGATGCTCATTTTAAATTCCACATGTCCTCCTCTTTGAGAGGAGGAGAAAAGAAGGCTGGAACCATGTTACAGTGAAAGACAGAAATAGGGAGTCGGAGATAAAGTGGGTGCACAGATTGCTTTCTATGTCCTGAATACGCTAAATCCTTATTATGGCCTGGATGTCTAATTGGCATATCTCGCAGTACAGCTGCATATAATTGGCATATGGCTGGTGGCATTTGTAATCCAGCATGTGAACTATTCTTGGTAGAAGCACTATTGAGCACTACGGGATGGTATAACAAGCCTAACCTCCAACCTGTAAATTAGGGATGATAGGCTCATAACACAGAGGCTCATAACACAGAGGAGAAGACAGGGATGATGTAAGAGTGTCCTCAATGGACGTACAGATACGATGTGATCTAATTGCACAGTAGAATAACCCACACAGTCAGATCAGATTAAAACAGCTTGAAAAAAAAAAAAAAAGGTTGATACTTTTGTTGAAATCAAAGGACTGAATAGATCAAATCCAGCGCAGTCAAATAAGGACAACCACTTCTGCTTTATGTTAAGTGTGTTAACTCGAAGGATATTAATAAAAAAGGGAAGAAGCAAAAGTCTGAAAGACTGAGACTGACTTTTGTGATTAGACAGCAGCACAGAGACCATCTGCCTCATACTTTGTGTTGCAAACATCACAAATCTGCAGCAGAACATCAAATTCGTGACTTGTGGCGTTTTGCTGAAATTTTTCTGAGCATCTTAGTTCAGCCATTCCTGCACTGTGAGGATGCGTTTTGCTCCCTCTGCATTCCTTTAAATGTCAGTTTGAAAGTTTAGACTTGGTATTTGGGCTCAGGCTAAAAAAACAAAAACAAAACACATATATAATCACACCTTTCTAATGGGCCTACCCACAGCACTGTGCCTAAATCATACATCCTTAAAAAATAACTGTGAAAGCATGTACACCACACAGAAACCACAAGACCTGCGGTTGATCAGCTAGGCGTCTTTTGCTCTGTGTCAGTTTCCGACGCTGGTAGAGAACGTGACTGTAAAGACAGCACGAAGCAAGATGAATCCCTCTGCTGATTTTCAGACACAAACATGTGGCACAATCCTAACAACTTACCCGTTAATTTCACACCATACACAAAACCTTTATTATTATCTACCCAAACAGCTGATACCCTGGTTACAAATTTACAGTCCACTCTCTGAGCAGAAAAAAAAAGACATGCCACCCATCTACTATAAAAACATAATGTTTAGTTGATGATTTGCTTGCAGTTAACATCTACAAAGAATCCCCATTCCTAGAAATAGAGCTCTAAGTGTTTCCAGTGGAGGGGAAAATAAAAAGGGGTACAGTCCGTGCAGTCATTACACTGTAAGTGTGTACATCTGTGTGCATTCCCTTGGGTCGTGTTTCTATCCCATTACAGCGCCAGCTCTGCGCAATAACCTCAATAGCTGGAGAAGAGCTTGAAAAGGATAGGGCTCATACTACTGGAGCCATGAGAGGAGTCTATGAGCCGGTTTGCTGTTACATAAGTCAAACTAAAGAGATTCAAACGAGAGGCTACACTTCCCTATCTATTTGATTTTATTTTCCACTTTCCAGCTCATCCTTGCTCACCCATGTGCAGATAAATCTTTTTTTATTATTATTATTAGTAGTAGTAGTAGTGGTGTGATTTCCATTCTCCGAGGTATTTTGCAGTTACAGCAGTCATTGATGCAGATGCCTCAATGCATCAAAACAGCTGTTCGACTCACCAGTGAAGTCATTGACTTCTTTTGATGATTCAAACGCTCTTCGCTTAATAGAAACTGTACACGATCCATTACTTACACATTTTTACAGCTGATGCACTCAATTTGTTCTTGACTGTTAGACCTTCACAATGAATACACAACGACAAACACACACTCTTCAGTCCGTCCCTCTTGACAAACACACACTCTGGTCTATAACATTAAGTGTAATTACTGTAGCTGTCTCATTGTCTCTTTTTTTATTTAATGGTCTTTAACGGTATTTAATGGGGTTTGAAGTCATTGCATTTACTACTATATGCTTCAAATGTACTTTCTGTTTTGTGAGAAAGTGCATCAAAGGAGAGAAAAAAAACACTCATTAAAGCTGCAGAAGTGAAAGTAGACTGGTAAAAGCTGGAAAGAGGCCAAACCAGACTAAAGAGGTAGAAAAAAAAAGAGACGCTCCTCTGACTGTAGAATTGGGCCTTTTCCTCTTGTACCTGGATACTACAGCAACACAAAAGGCCCTTACAAATCCACCCTCGAGGCACCTTTTTGTAAGATGTTGGCCAATATTTCAAAGATTCCAATACTACCTTAACCGAACAATGTGTAGCAACTAACAGCAGGTTAAAGAAACGTGAAATGTGCATAGGTATGCTTACTCACTGACCATGAACTGACACCAAGTTCAACACTTTTCTAATCAACTTTCTGAAGAGCATATTTATATAAAAGACACCTGAAAGGCATTTGCTAAAATGTCACATTTTAAAATACCGCCGATGATGTTACAACACAAGAGATGTAGTACTAACAGATTAAAGAGTACTTCTATATGTAATACTGAACTTAATGATTTAGTTATCGTGCTATAAATATGAGTTAACCTGTGGGGATTGCCCATAGGTGTGAATGCGGCAGTGAATGTGAGTGCGAATGGTTGTTTGTCTCTGTGTGTTAGCCCTGCGACAGACTGGCGACCTGTCCAGGGTGTACCCCGCCTCTCGCCCTATGACAGCTGGGATAGGCTCCAGCGCCCCCCGCGACCCTGAAAAGGATAAGCGAAAGCGAATGGATGGATGTAAATATGATATTTACTGCAGGAGTGAGGGAATTTGGCATAGTGTAGTCTGAGTGATGCACAGTAGAGAGTATGAAAGAAATAAGAAAGAGAAAGGAGCACAAAAGGAGCGCTCAAAGACTTATTTGCCCAAAAAAAATGCAAATGTGCAGATGCAAATGCAGAGGATGTGGACACCACAGTGTGTGTTCAGGACACAAGAAACTTGCATTGAAATTACATTAAACATTAACCTGAATGTTAAAGATAACAAACCTACACCATTCGCACTCACAGGCAGGGATAGCTCAGTAGGTAGAGTGGTGGCCCCATGATCGGAAGGTCGGGGGTTCGACTCCACTGAACGGCTACCCTGAGGTACCCCTGAGCAAGGTACCGTCCCTACACACTGCTCCCCGGGCGCTGCACTGGTGGCTGCCCACTGCTTCACTGGGTGAATGGGTTAAATGCAGAGGAACTATTTCCCTATGGGGACTAACACGCACACTTTACTTTACTTTTACTTTTTACTTTACTTACTTTTTACTTACTTTACTTTTTACTTTACTTTACTTTACTTTAACTTTACATTTAGCAGATATCATTATCAAAAATTTGAATTTACCTATAAAGCACTTCCCCTGAATTATGACAGCTAGCAACTTTAAAAAAAACCCAAAGCTTCAGAGGATGAAAGTGTGAGCAGGAGGATACAGTCACTTTGTGGGGTTACAAGTTTTGCATCATAAAGTTTGATCTTTCCAAACTCTTTTAGCTCAGATTCATGCATGCAGCTATCAAGTAAGGAGTGCAGTGAGTATTCAGCTTATTATTGTATAAAGGAAAACTGGTTAGCAATTCTAGGCTGATGTCTATAACATTGAGATGATGGAAGCTGTAGAAAACAAGAGAAATATGGTCACAGTTTAACTTCCATGCTTGAAGCATAAAAACTAATAGAAATAACAGCTTCAAAATAGTGCCAGGTCACCTGCCGTAATCTCATGCATGCTTTCACTTTTCAAATACGACATTACTGCTGTGTTTAGACAAAAGACTTTGGCTATTTAAGAGGATTAAACGTATTACTGGGAGTTCTGTAGAGAGTACTGAAAGGACTACATTGACAAAAAGCCTATAAAAGATAATTAATCCACAACTACCTCCCTTCAACAGCGCAAACAATAAAGCACAAAATAACTTGTGAAACCCTGACAACTTGTGTGGTAATGTTAACCAGCCATTCAGCATGACCAAGGACTGGGCTTTCAGTTTGGTCTTGGCTCAGGAATCACCTCCACACACAGAGACAGTGAATCAGCTGAGGCTGAAAGATGTTCTTCCAGATGACACATTTTGTGCCATGACGTTTGGAAGAAGAAGACGACGACTCGGTGTGATTAAGGCCTCACTTTCCAGCTCTGAAGTGGAAACAGTGCAAATGACTTATATGCAGACTATGTCTTAAAACAGCAACACACGATTCCTCCAACATGTATTTCCTCAGATCCTGTTTTTACAGTGGTAGAAAATGATTTTGAAGACACTAAGACAATGATAAAAATAAATAAATAAATGCATTTAAACTGGATTTGCAGGGGGGGGGGGGGGGGTCTATCAGAGACAGGATAAAAAACTTTCATCACAGGGCAAAGGTAACTGCGCATCTTTTTACTAATTTACAGATACTTGTTCATCTAAGGCAGGAGTTGACAGCCTTTACTATCAGAAAAACAATTTTTGAGACACTTTAACCAAATAAATCTATAAAACATGTTAACATGTCTCCCTTTAAAGCACTGTAGATACGAAGCAACGCAGGTAAGTATGAGTCCCATCTGTTTTGGTGTAATTTAGTCAAATTTAAAGTGCTGAGTTTAGATTGACAATGAATAAAATACAATCCCAATAAGATCCCAGTAGCTTAAAAATTCAATTAAATTTTGAACAAACTCCAGCAAGAGCACACCAATACACCGACAGTGTTGGGAGTGAAAGCAAAGTTAAAACAAGTTTGTTCACAGGCTGTTAAATTGAAGGCTTTTCTCTGCAGCATTTAGTTTTGGGGGGATTTGGAATCCATAGGTAGGGGGACTCAAAAATAGTCACACAGGCTAGACATATGTATAGGATACACATCCTGCTCTGTCACTTCAACCCTTTTGCTGTCCTTCACTGCATTCATGAATCTTCTCTGTTGTCTTCCTCTTTTCTTCCATTGTACGATATATGCACTCTCTCTATTTCAGGTAGTTTCACTACTACCAATTAAGAATAGCTTGAAGCAATATTTGATAGAAAATTTAAATAATACAATAAACAACCGTTAATTAGTATCGTATTACTGTTCATACAATTTTTTTGGATCCACTAGAGAGCTGCATGAGGCTCAGGAGCCAAATGTTTGAGACGCCCACTGCCACCGCATAGCAGTGGTCAAAGTGCAGGATTTCCCCTTAAACTGTTCTAATACTCACATAAACAGTACAACAACTCTAAAGAGAGCCTTTATCTAAAAATCGACAAATATTGTTTGCCGGTAAATTAACTTTCCATTACTCACTAAAGCGACATATATGACAAATATTTCATTAACAGGAATCTCTAAATTAGAGCTGTATTCTACATTTTCCCCCGTTTCCACAAATGGCAACACAAACAAGTAGACCTACTAAAAACCAAAACCACAGACTGAGCAGATGGTGGGTTTGACAAAAGCCTACTGCCTCATACGTTCAACAGAAGTCTGCGATGCTGCATGACTAAGAGACTCTAACATGTGTCATTTTTGTTCACTCCTTTAAAAATCCTAATGTAAGGACTAAATTGATGTGCTTCTTCTCCACTATAATAAAAAAAAAAAACTATTTTGTCCTCACAATCACAAGGAAACTAGGCTAAAATAAACATAATGCACATAAACACAATGATTACACCTGGAGAAAAAAAGTTTTTGTGTTTTTTTCCAAACAAAACCAGCCGGAAAAACAGATGAGTGTCAGCGCCGGGTCGCTGCTTTTGTTTTGTCTCTATAAAACACTCGCACAGGAGAGGAATGAATGATTCAATCTATTATCTCCACCGCCACAACCACGAGTACAACGCCACAGTTGCTGTTATTATCATCACAGTCATCCGCTCTGAGTCAGCCTCCACAAGCTGTATTGAAGGAGATGATATTTTCTCTAATGACATAAACAGTCAGCTGGTAGACACGCTGACTCGCGCTCTTCTCTTTCCACACACACTCAGCCATATATCGACTCTCACTCGTCTAGACAACAACGCTGATGATTTAAATTGATGGCACGCACGAATGCACACAAACAGGCAGATGCTCATTCAGACACGCACGCTGCATCACACTGCTGACAGCAGCACGCACACATGCACGCACACACACTTTCAGATGTCAGGTGATGACAGCTTTGGCTTGTTAAAGGCTCAACAGGAGAGCTTACAGGACACCGACTCATTTCCCGTGGCTGAAGTGAAGTGTGGCAGGTGTTCTATTGTTTTCTGACTTTTTATTCTTAACATGCTCTGCTTCCAATGGGAAGGTTGTCAATATTTGTTTGCATGCACTCAGCTGCGTGCAATGGTTCCGTCAGTAAATATACTATTAATTAAAATACAAAAAAATACTACCAATTAAACTTGTTAAATAGGAGTTGTGTGTCTTTATGGTGCCCTTATGTAACCCATTATCTGCATTTATTTAGATAATAATGTTTTTGTAGGGTGAACAGTTGGTCCTCAACTTAAGAAAACAAACACTTTTTACTTGTGCTGCATTCATTTAACACAAGTACCGTGTGTATAAAATCTCTTTTGAGGTTCTCCTTTTCAAACAATCAGCCAAAAAAATGAAGTTTTCTCCACAGACTGTATTTAAAAGATGAACAAAAGGAAGGAACAGATCAAGGGGAGTACCAGAGGACACTGCGTACCTCTGTGGTAGTGGCGTATTAATCATAAAGTAGCCATAGCCTCAACCATACCCTGCTTTACTGTTTGTTTTACTCACAAAGAGATAGTTTGTTCACAGAGTACAAACAGCTTCAACTAACAAAATATTCATGAATCCTGGGTTTGCGCACATGTACTGCGGACTTCTATGCAAGCTGACTTATTTTGCAACCAGTGTGCCACTGGTTGCAAAATAAGTCAGCACATTCAGGGGGAAAACAGAAGTGAAATGTGTGAATCAAACACCGGGGCAGCCACTTTCTAAATTAAGATCTGCACCTATTTGCATAGGACTTGTTTTGATCTGACAAAAATTCACTGATCCGTTTTAATCAGGAACTGCATTTTTGGCTACAAACAAAGCACTCTGAATAAATACTAAGCATTATTTGCTCAAGTGCAGAATATAAATATTGTGCTTGCCAGACTAGAATTTATGCTTCTCCAAACAAGGTGACAGGCAAGAGTGAATTTAAAAAAAACATTAATCTCGATGTTGATGACCAGTTGTAATAAACGACTGATCTAAAGGGAAGATTTTCCCCAAACTGTCCCAATTTAGTAGAAACTGACCTGTCTCTCTACATGCACTCGTGTTTCTTAGACTGAGGTTCTGCCCACTGCACTGCAGTGGGTAATAAGACTTGTTAGAGAAGATGTAAATGTTCCTTATAAGCTACTTGAAATGCTCAGCCTGGTGGATAAACTGAAGCCAGACACTGGATGATGCTACAAAGATGAATTGAGGGATCACTGTAGCTGCAGGGACACTACTGATATGTTAGGCAAGCTTTATGATGAAATACACAGTTTAATGTTACCTGCTAGTTCAAGTCAAAATGACTGCTCTATTAGCCATGTAGTCAGGTGTTGATTAATATCAGGTTAAAGCTGTTAAAGGGTGAACAGGAAATGCATCAGGATAAAGGAGTTTATATTTATTACATCAAGATCTCCCATTAAAAAAAGACAAAACCTAAAAACAAGAAATACCACATAGACAAACCAGAGGATAAAAATTAAGGAGCGAACAGAACAATTATTCTAAGACTCTTTATACCTCTAGTAATTACAGTTGTGGTCAGAAGTTTACATACACTCATCACAAACATGTCATTTTTGGCTTTTAATGACTTCTTTGAACTATTTTTTCAGGTTGGAATGATTATATAACATGTATCTTTAATGACTTTAAAAACATGAATTGGGTGCACAACGTTGAATTTATGACATGTAAATCGACTGGTTTCCTTGCATGGACCAAGCTTTAAAGCCAGTTCTGAAATGTTCAATAGGGTTGGGGTCGATGCTATGCGAAGGCCATTCCAGAAGCTTAATGTTGGCCTGCTTTATCCTTTCCAAAAACCAGTTTTGATGTGTGTTTGGAATCTTTGTCCTACCCAGTTGTGTCCATGTTTCAACCATCTAGCTGCTAATTTAAGGTGAAGCTTAAGAATTTCACCTTAAATTATTTATTATTTCACTATATCAAATGTGCAGTAACAGCAGCAAAAACAGTGCATGATGCTACCAACACCATGCACGACAGCTTGTACAGTATTCTTAGATTACTGTACAAGCTAAATGTACAAGCATAGCTCTTGTCATTGAGGCCAAACAGCTCAATATTAGTTTCCTCTGATCATAAAAATACTGATTTTGATTTTTCCATGATGATATGAACTGTGATAATGATAGTGTAAAATTTGTTTCGCTTGTGGACAGTGCAACTGGTGTCCCAGCAGCTCATAGTTCATGGCAGGCTGGTTGGTTCCTGGGTTTTCTCCTCTCACCTGAGGCTGACAGTTTGGGTCTTCTTCCAGACCTCTACAATTCTCCTTAGATCTTCACTCTGTTTCTTGGTCTTTTGCACTGTTCTGAGTATTGGTCAGTCCAATGAGCGCTGTCAAAAAGAGACTACTGGTTGTAGTCAACCATGATCACAAACAAGAAATTAATAAGCCTTGTCAAGTTAGACGACCTTCAGCACCACTAATTAAAAGATTTAAGTATATGTAAATATGCATTCATGCCCATGATGAGTGGATGGAAGCTTCTGAGAATTGTTTAACTGTTATTAAGTCATTTTTAAACATCTCAAAGTGTTGGCAGCTTCTAAAAGAGTCAAGTTAATAGAACATCCTATTGCTCTGAGGTCAGTGAAAAGTCAATTTAGATTGTTATTTATAATGGCACTTTTATAGTCTTGCTGATCCCTTAAGACACTTTTACACTACAAGCCACACTAAGCCCTTCCCACAGGTGTTCACACAGCTCTTTATCACACACACATGCACACAATAACACCAGTGGATGCATTGTGGAGCAATTTGGGGTTAAGTATCCTGCCATAGGACACTTTGATATATAGATCAGAGGAACCAGGCATCGCACCAGCAACCTAGTTACATAATTACTCCAATTTACATCTTAGCTGTAATCTGACATCAGGAGTAATATATTTATCCTTAATTTCACTTGATGACTCATCACATGAATACTTAAATTAATACATATATGTCTTAAAATAAATAATCTGTTTTGCCACCTACCATCTATTATAGGGTTAAACTATTCCGTTATATTTACAGAGACGAGTGAATTGACGTGTTTTTCTCCAAAAGAATTCTTCTCATGTCTTTTCATCTTAAGCATCTTAAGCTGAGGCATGAATCAACTTTAACACCCACATGATTGGACTGAAGTGTCAATCATCACTGCATAAAAACATTTAACAAAAAGAAAACATAAGAAAGAAAACAAAGAACACAGTACAGGGACCATAAAATTCTTATTGTAGTTAACGTTGAGAGGTAAAAGGGTTCACATCCGTGATGTTGCCACGCAGGGTATTTCAGAGGTTTTCTATAGAGCCCTGATGATGCGAGAGGAGGCAGATTAAGACCTATGTTTGCTGACGGAGGGCACGGGAGAATCCCTCAGTGTCATTTAAGGGCTCAGTGCACTTCAAGCAAACTGTCTGATAAAATGTGACATCCGATCACGTCTAAAAGCAAAAGTGTGTTGGAGAAGAGTCAAGTGAAGGGAGGTTTATTTAGAAAGCACATTTACAGTGGTAGACAAATAAATAACGCAAGACCGAAAAAACAAACACTTGCCATCCAGCACCCCACTGGTTCAAATCTGTGGAAGGACTCTGTGTCTGTTTGCTGTCTTTATCTGTACAACATGAATCATTCAAACGGGTAAACAGTGTTCCCTCAAAGGCATTCATGGTATTCCACTCAGTGTTGTTAAAGTGAACAAAAAAGAAGCTTGTGAACATGAACCCTGCCTTCTTTCTCACCTCTGCACACCTGTCCATTAGCTCTTTTTCAGTAGACATGCCATAGGACAAGTAAAGGTGTAAACAATAAAAATAATGAATGGTAAATTCCATGTAGCCGCCTGTTTCAGGGCCCTGGTATTTCTCATGCAGCTATAATTACATATAGGATTAGGAGGATACATCTCTGCCATCTATAATCCAGTTTTGAGATCCCTTCCCAGACGCCTTAACGCCCACTCACATCCTGGGCCATCTGACCTCAGGAATTCGCATGATAAGGTGGGGCCAGGTTTCACAATGAACACACCCGAAACTCTGGCTGATTGGGACCCACGCCCAGTTTCCCACCTTGGCTCAGGCGACTAGAGGATCATCAGGGGGTCCTTTTGTCCCTCTGTGGGGGGTCACTCCCACTAGGTTTATATCTGGGACTCTCCACCATTTGACCTTAGAACTGAAGAAGCTTCTCGGATGAGAGGTGAAACGTCTTCAAGCAACTTAAAGAAGTCCAGACGCTTTTCTTTGCAAGCTCCTTTGACTACGATGACCTGGATGACTGAGAACCTTCACAGACATACATATAGGATTATTTTTCTTATGCTTTGCTTTTCTTGCTGTGACATGTCAAAATGTCTTCTGTGAACACAGCGCGCTACAAACCAAAACTCTGGCCTTTATCATGGTGACCTGCCGCAAGCGGTTATTTAAAGGTGACCGATTAAACTGCGTTCTAAGCTGATCTCGTTTGCAAACAATCTTGAGTGCAAACATCCAGCTGCACTGCACAGCAAAGGCAGACACTCCAAGTTTAAAGTGTAAAATTAGTGTAAAATTTGTTTCACTTGTGGACAGTGCAACTGCTGTTTCAGCAGCTTACAGTTCATGGCAGGTTTGGTGGTTCCTGGGTTTTCTCCTCTCATCTGAGGCTGACAGTTTGGGTCTTCTTCCAGACCTTGGCAAAGTGGTGACAGATCTGAAACTTGTATTTACATACAACTGCTTGAAGTTTTTAAATGTCTCCAAGAAACCTTCCAAATTTGTGTAAATCTACAATTCTCCTTCTTAGATCTTCACTCAGTTTCTTGGACGTTACCACTGTTCTGAGTACTGGTCAGTCCAATGAGCGCTGTCAAAGAGAGACTACTGGTTGTAATCATGATCACAAACAAGAAATAATAGGCCTTGGCCTTGTCAAATTACCGATAACGGTGACAGATTAGTGTTCTAAGTGGACCTCGTCTGCAAACAATCTTGAGTGCAAACATCCAGCTGCACAGCACAAGGCAGACACTCCAAAAATAAAATTCTGTGGCACAAACTTCGACGATTGTCTCTAAAGGTGCCATTTGTTGATCGGTCCTTCAACAGACCACCATAACATTACCGGTTGCGGTTGCTAGGAGTTTTGTGGTGCAGAGCCTTTACTGATCTCCTTATAGAGATTCCCATTTGGTTTGTCTGACTGCATACTGAGCAAAGAACAGAGCCTACCGAGAGTCTCTGAGGACTCTTTAACTAAAGCAGGAGGCTCTCTGACATCAGGGCTTGTTCTCAGTGGGTCAAACTGCTGCCCTCTCACAGCTGTGTGAAGCAGAGGGAAGTAGCTGCTGCCTATTTTCAGACATATCTGTCCTTCGTAATGAGTTTCCAAGATGCCTTGTCTGTGCTTTAGTAAAGGATACACAGATTACAAACATCCACGTACAAATCCTTTGCACATTTGCAGACAAATTGCACCAGCACACTCTATTCCCACGGGACAGGTACGATCTCCTAAAAGACACATCAGATATTTTGTCTTGATCTCTTTCCTCATATGATACAGTCTGCCTCTCTCAAATCTTTTCAAGGTGGCTCCCACTCAAGAATAAAATAAAATGGTGCTGATATTTAGGTTTGACATATCACTATTCATTCGATTTTACTTTACATTTGACTAATTGATGCCATTTTGTTGTGCAACACCTTCATGTGTTACCCAATTTCTCACGTGCAAATTATCTCTCTTAAATAGCAGTTACTGTGAAAATACTAACCCTCACAGTAATCTTTATTTCAGCCTCTTTAAACCTCTTGTTAACTGTCCTTCTGTTTCAGTCTCTCATCCACTCAGTCTCCCATTAAATGCTCTTATACCCCCTCATTTTTCTCTCTCTTCACCTTCCTCTGCTCCGATCTCCTCTGCCCTTCTTTCAGATCGTGATACAGTTTTCAGCTGGGACCAGCATGTCCCCATGAGGAGTGTGATCACCGTGTTTGTGTATCTGAGATGAGAGAGAGTCGTGTGCACATGTGTATGGGAGAGAGAGAGAGAGAGACACTTTGTTCTCATTGTCTTGGGTCCAAGAGTCCTCTTAGGGACAGGAATGAAAGAACTGAGAAGTAGGCACTTATGTGCAACAGTTTCCTGTATGAAGGAATGCGTGTGCGTGTGTGTGTGTGCACGTGTGTCTGTGTGTAGTAAAATGGTCTTCACCTTTCTCAGTGTGGCTACCCACAGCCTAATCTTGATCTACATCTTGATATTTTAGCTGAAAGCAACTGTAAAAAAAAAAATGAACAGGCTGCACATTTGAGGAAGCAAAAAAGGCCAGAGGAAGGGAAAAGATATGAGTTTGATGTTGCATGATTGTCCCATGGCACATCTAGTTGCATAATACCTATTTCCTTAATCTCAATTATTCTTTTCTGCAAAAGGCAATCAGTCTGTAACCTGTTTCCAAATTATGTAATAAAACAGCACCAAATGCCAGTGTTGTTCAAGACTAAGGTGACTGCAATCTAATTTGATATAAACAGGGTGAATTAATATCGGCTGCTGGAATAATATTTACTTTCCCAGGTATGACAACCAGCACCTCTCTTCTTTAATGTAAAATAAATTACATCCTACAGCAGAGGTCAAAGTGGAAGCAGTGTTTTTCCCGGTTCTTTTCTTTTTTCCTGCACATTCTATTAATGTAACAAGTGAGTGACAAGTGACTGTAATTAACTGGAAAGTAGAAAATAAAAAATGTGTCTAATGGACATGATCGAGAAACCTGAGTCTAAAAAGGCAACCATGTGGAGCCAGAGGTTCTTCCGACATTACCGGTGTCATTCAGTGAAGGAGCACTGCTCTCCTCACGTCTTTTGAGTGAGCCTATGGGCATCCCAAAAATATTACGCAACATTTGAGAAACTGACACACAAACTGATGTGGAATATGTTACACTTAGCTCTTACCGTCGGGGTACGCTTTTCACTCATTCACTAAATAAAATCTGTACTTGCACAAACACTCACAGGGGCTTCCAAAAAACAACCCGTAATCTAGTCAATCAATAAAAGGTTCCCCGACCTCTACCTCTCTTTCAGGTGTTCCTCTAATTCTTTTATCCTCTCACATGCCTCCTCTCCAGTATGCCTTACCTTCCAGAGTCACCTCTTTCCCGGCTCGTTTCAACGCCTGCACAGCCTCGTCGTGGGTCGCGTCCCGCAGGTTCATACCGTTCACGGACAGGATCGCGTCCCCCACATACAGAGACTGGGTCTGGTCCGCAGCGAGCCCCTTGAATATTTTACTGATGAGGATGGGCATCTTATTCTCCTTCCCCCCTTTGATGCTAATCCCGAGTCCCCCGACTTCCTGCTTGGTCACCTTGACGCACCGCTTTTTGTTGGCGATCGCTTCGGGTACCCGCTCCGGGAGGTCCGTGAACACGGTGCGCACAGTTTGGGGGCCATTGTTGGAGTTGGTATTACTGTTGTCATGGTAAGATCCGTTGGTAACGCCGTTAGAGTTGACATTGTCATCGACACTCTCGTTAACGTTGCTCTCACAGCTTAACGTGAGCGCTTCCTCGTTCAAGTTGACCAAAACTTTGTGCCACTGCTCTCGCACCAAAACCTCCACAAATCCACTTTTTTGCACTCCAGAGCCAATCGGAACTCCAGTCGCTACTACCACCGCCATCTTTGGAGCATTTCTGTAAAAAATCACATGTGATTTAGTTCCCAGTGCGCTCGCAAGTTCCACCCTATCTCCCTCTCGCCCGGGCTGGACTTTGCCCCCTCTGAAGTTTTCTGCAGGACTTATATCGAGCGTCCCGTCCGACCAGCCCGAGCTCTTTCAGCGCAAACTCCCCCTCCGCTCTGCCTGCCCAAGATCCTATCTGCTGGGTGGAGTTTTCCTCCCCCCGCCGTCAGCCGATCCCATCTCCAGATCCCGCTTGTACAAAATGTGTACATCATTTGCCAACTTCTTGTAAAACACGCTAACCACAGAGGTAAACAAACACCGGGAAGATTAGGCAAAAATTCACTTCTCATCTATTCCAGCTAATTCAGAACCGACAAGACTACCATGATATGTGCCTACACTACTGTCATGTTAGAGTGGGCTTTACGAATCTTTTACACTGGCAGGAAAAGAAAATGTAATTTGTGGAGTAGAATATTTTTGTTTTGTGCGCTCTTGGGTAAGATGGAACTGAAGTCACGGAAAATTTGCATTTTTTTCCACGGCGCTAGATTTTTAAAGACATATTTAAATAATATTAATAATAAGATGAATCATATATATGACTAGAACTAATTTCCAGTCTTTCAAGTGTCTAGTGGGTTCCAGTCTTCTACGATAGCCCGTTTTTCCGTGGGTGAAGTGAGAAGGTTTTACGCGCGTACAGGAATGCGCCTGTGCGGGTTTTGTTGTTTCGAAGAACGAAAGAAGAGAGGGAGCACGTTTTTCTCTGAAACTCTGTCAAGGAAGGCCTCCCTCTAAGGCTTTGCTTTGTCTACTATTATCAAAGGACGTCCTTACGCCCTGTCAATCACACACGATCCAGAAAGCTGAAAAAAAAGTCAGTCAGCTCAGACCTTGAGAGCGCAGCTGGAGATGTCAGCATAGTGACCGGAGCTTCTCGGAGCATCGCTGGTCAGGCGGACCTTTCTTCACAGGCTTAACCCCTGTGTTCAAGTCTAGTGAGTGACTGACATTGAGGCTGAGACAAAATCAGTTTCATCTCATCACCAACTCCTGACTGCGTGTCAGTAAAAGCTGGAATACTGAGAACAAGAACAATGTTTAATGTAAACGTCTTTAGCTCCGCAGCTGTCTGGCTGTGGATATTACTCACAGCTGCTCAAGTGCTGAAACGTGCTGAAGTAGACCACAGTGTCACACTAAACTATTAGAAATGTTGCTACGACACCTACCGGTGACGCCTTTAAATACTAAATACTAGAGCCTCTTTGGCGATTTAGTGAATGTATGACTTGGCCGCAGACTGCTAATGTAGAGTATTTAACCTCGGTTTTGTGCCATATGTGCACAACTAGATTGTGTTTGGGATTAAGTTAAAACGTGTCATTAAAAGTTGTTCAGTTATGGAAATATGTAGGAATGCTGTGCAGTGTGGGAAACAAGCTTCCCTACAAGCCTGCCCTAAAAACTATGTCAGATCATTACTACTGAGCTGCACTAAAGACATGATTAACTGTGAGCAAGAGACTGCAACAGAAATACAAAGAATATTTTTAGTTTAATGAGGTGTAGGCAATACAAGCGATTTTTACTTTTATATGGAAATGAGCTGTCACGTGAAATGTACAATCTTTGTTGTGATAATGACCTTCAAAACAAACAAAGAAACAGAGAGGGAGAGAGTGCTATCTTTTTAAAGGTGATGGTACTTAAAGGTGTTAATAAATCTTTTTTATATCCCTCCTCACCCGGCGACTTGATTGCACATTTTGTTTTCAGTGCATCAGAGAGCAGCTGCACAGAGGTGTGGTTACACACAAACGCACATGTTCTGTGTTGTGGGTCTGTGAACTGGCTTTCTGGCGATAATTAAGAGGGGGAAGCAGTCAGATGAAGACTTACTGGACGCACATGTGTCCCGATCTTGTTTTGAGCTTTGTTTTTTTATTATTATTACTATTATTTCACTTTTTATTGAATCATTTATTCATTCAGGGCCACCAATGGCCCCAAGGGGGAAAAAAACCACACTCATTCGTAAAGCTCACTTTGGTATATCTTTTTCCCCATCTCTCTTCAGCTTTTCTTCATCATCCATCTCTAGTTTTACTAGGCTAATCCTCCCTACTAGGCCTATTTGACCCTAAAAGCATGGATGCTGTGTTTAAAAAAACTTGTCAGCTGCAACATGTTTCAGCTGACAAGTTGAAAAATAGGAAGCTAAAGACCAGGAAAGATGCATAATGCTATAATTAAATAAAGCATTTTTCAACAAAACAAGTGAAAAGAATTTGGAGATTAAAAATTATCTAAATTCTACTGAATGGCTGTTGTGTCTGGCCTATTAATACATGTAATTCTGTAGAGGAAACCATTTCAAGGGCACAGAGACATTTCTGAAAGCCACAGCTACGCAAGGGAGATAACTGGGTTTTTTGTTTTTTTTTTGGTAAAACATCCCCAGTTATCGACTGGGAATGAAGAAATTATTTATATATTCGAGAATGCATATAGAGATGCACCCTATCAAAAACTTATTTCCAAATTATATTGTTCACTGACCAATCTAAGGGGTCATGATACGAGATATGTTAAAGCAAGATGGGAAACAGAGGGTAATCTATCCCTAACAGGAGAGGAATGGGATGGGATCTGTAGGCAGCAGTGGTCGGTAACAAGCTCCGCCTCGTGGAGGGAATTCAGTTGGAAGAATGTAATTCGTTATTTTAATACCCCGGCTCAAAAATCCAATTATTCTCATAACACAACATGCTGGAGGCAGTGTGGACATGCAGCAGCAAATCATTTCCACATTTTATGGGAATGTCCTCGTGTGGTTCCATTTTTGAAGGAAATACATAAAGTCCTGGAAACAATCTTTCAAAAGAAAATACAATTTCATTTTGCAGTATTGTACCCGGGTAACTTAGAGAGTCTTAATCTATGCAAACCGGATAAATATTTGTTCAGTGTGCTGTTGGTAGCTTCCAAAAAGGCCATAACCCGCCGTTGGCTTAAGGAGGATACTCCTACTATAAATGAGTGGATTGATGTGATATATACTATTTTGTTATGGAAAGAATAACTTTTAGACTAAAGTTGCAGGCGGACACATTTGAGGATTACTGGTTGAAATGGTTGAAATATGTACAAAATGGGAGGCCCGATTTTGTATAATCTCATTGTATGTTCTGGTTTGTTAGTTTGGTTTTGTTTTGTTTCCCCCCACTGTGATTAATAAAACATAAATTTAAAAAAAAGGGGGGAGATAACTGTTTGGTGATATGATGAATAAAATGTGAAAATATCTTTTAGGAAATCACAAGAGACGACCATCCAGCTTGCTATCAGTCCATAAGTTTAAAAAGCAGCCCACAGTCTAAAAAGCAGCATCTATGGGCATTAATGCACATGGCATGAATAACATGAATAACCATTAATGCCGAATGATATATACAAGTTTTGGAGGGACAAATGCTTTTTTCCAGGGGAAGACCTTGCTTAATTCAGTAAGACAATGCCAAACCGCATTCTGCATGTATAATCAGATCCCTGCAGTCTGGGTGCCAAGCAGGAAAAACTAATATATTTGGTGCATTATGAAATGAAACATACAACAAATGAGGCACTTAACTGTTGAGAAAAACCTTTCACTGTCAATTTTCAAAAAGCTTATAGAGCTGATGCGACTCAGTGAGAGACATGGCCTTACCTCAGCTTTACAGAAACATGTATAGTCATCATATTGCTTCACCAATACATTTTTTATCTATTAGTTTTAGCTGGAATGAGAATCGAGTACACTGAGAAAACCTTTTTAAGTTTGCTGCTTTAAGACTGACATGTCAGTTTTCCTATATAAAGCTTATACAGGGAAAAACATGGTGGGAATGACCATTGCCTTTGTCCATGCTTGGTGGCACATACATCTTTATGCTTGTCCAAAACAAAATGAGGACACGCTCCTCATAGACAAAGAAAAAAAGATCAGGATTTTGTAAAATACACTTCTCAAATCAATTAAATGAACGCTTGAGATCTGAATGGGAAAGAAAATCATGCTGGATAAATGTACTGATATGGACTGAGTAATGTGTTAGGGATGAAATGATGCCACATTGTTTGACGGAAATGAAAATTATCAACCAAATCAAAGGGGGAAAATGATGCAGCAGGCTAGTCCATTACCAGTAGTCCAGTAACTCAAAATGTTAGTTTGTATGGCCCCCACATGCATGTGTGCATACCTGATGGTGCTCCTAATGATACACAGTTGGTGTCTTGGGGGATCTTCTCGCAGATCTTGGGCAGGGGCGGATCTAGAATGGTGGCAAAATGATTTCTTGCCATCCCTATTTCCACCCAAGTGTTACATATGACAGAGTTGTTTATCAAAATAAGATAGCATTAACACTTTGAGCCTAGTTATTATTAACACTGAATATAAATTATAAAACTGAATATATTACATAGTGTTAACCCCTCTCCACAATTAACAAATGGTTCAGCCCGTAGTGCCGACCGGATTTATTTCTTGTTTTCTGACTGTGATTGTGCCAGATCACATTTTGAATCAACACCGTGGGCATTTCAGATTTCACACAGGTGGTTGTTTGTCACATGGAATGAAGGTGAGTTTTATAAACCCTCTGAGGTCCACGGACACACCTGACTGATTTTAGCTGATATAGCAACAAGCTGCAGCCACGCTGAGTCTCCATTTGAGCTTGTGTTGAAAGTTCGGACTTCAAAGTATACACCAATTGTTTAAGAAGAGAGCAAGGAGAGAGCGAGAGAGCGATGTCAACAGCGAGTTTTGAGATGTGGGAGATTTGTGACGTTAAGCGTGGAGTGTATGGTTAGTGTGTTTTGTATTCGTTGTTTTGTTTTGTGTGTCAGTGAGGGCACTAATGAATGTTACAAATGCAGATTGTCATGTAAACACTGTCTCCAGGTGGAGTGATACACCTGTTGTCAGGCCCGCAGGGTTTATCCCTGTGGTGTCTCCACTGTCTTGAGGCGGACGCACTATTTATTTATTTTATTTTATTTTTACTGTCACAAATAATTTGTGGGTCATCTTATTGTGACACCTGATTGTTCTCTCATTTTAGTTATAGCAGTATTTCTTTTTTTTTTTTATATGGTTGTATAAAAAAACAAACAACAAACCGCCAGATGCATTAGCTGCATTTTTAGATAAATAGTTGCATATAACTTTGTTTACAAAATTTGTGCATAAGTTTTCAAAATTTACAATTTATATTTGCATTTCAAGTTATGAAAATAATTTATTAAACATGTCTGTGGTTTTTACAGTAAAAAAATATAACTACTACTAGGACTTTGTTTTTTGTGTGATTCCATATCAGTTATGTTAATATAGTATGTCAATGAAAAAATAACTAAATTCAGATTTCTAACACTTTGTGTAAATTTAAACATGTAACAATTTGATTATTTCTAACAAAAAATAGTGTAAAACTTAAGTTAGACTTGTTTGTAAATAAACCACCCCATGTTGTGTAGCTTTCTGGATTATATACTTATTGGGCTACATACTTATTTATTATACAGGCTATACAGTACATAAAATCAAAATTCACATGTTTTATGTAACTGAAATGTTTAATTATGTGGGGTACAGAAAATAATTACGTTATAGATCATATTTATATGAAATGTGTATAATTACTGTATTTGAATCGTTTTAACCATATGTAACACCTGCATATGTGTGTTTTTGTTTTTGTTTGGTTTGTTTTGGGTTTTTTTAAAGGCTTTGATTTTGCCACCCCATTTGTTTTCCATGTCACCCTAAAAAAAATTCCTCTAGATCCGCCCCTGATCTGGGGGCCATTCAGTAGTATCAGTTCAGTGGTGTTTATGTGTTGATACACAATAACTTGATGTAAAGCCTTATTAGTCCGACAGAAACAAAAAATAAGCAGCAATTTAGCAGCATTTAAAAAAAAAAAAAAAGGTTTAAGCAAAATAAATGATTTGTTATTTAGGGTTAATTTTAATTTTACCTGCACATGGTTTGGCAAACAAAACAAGCACTCCTGATAGTTTAGGACACTCTTGGTAAATATATCTTGTTCTCAGCAGTTATATTAGAAACCACAGGTACATAGTTTCAATAAAAGTTTCATTGCCACTCCATGCCCTCATGGCTTACATGACTGAGCCCGTCTATCCTTTCACCTGTTCTTTCGTGTTTCCTGCCTTCTCATCCTCTCATATTTCTACTAACTTACAAAAAATTTTCCCGTCAAAAATATTTTTTCTTTTACTTTGATTACAGGAAAAGCACAGCTGAAACAAATTAGATATGTGTTCCAGTAAGCCATATAAGTGAGTCAGCGTGCACACCACAAGGATGCTGGATCTACTCCACCCAAATGGAAAGTAGTTCTTGTCTACATGTAGCAGATGCTGGATGGACATTAGAAAGACCAGACATATTTACTGGTTAGCTTGCAATTGAGATTTGTGCATATGGATAAAGGGGTGGCATGATGCTGAATGGTGAAAAGGGGGCTGGGAGATTAAGTTAATGGCAGCTGGACAACTGACTGGCACAAAGCTATACAAATATATGAGAAGCCAGCTGTCAGTGTGACATGCTGGTGCCAAATGGAATCTGATACTGAAATGAAAAAAATAAAACAAAACGGATTATAGTCATGCTGGTAGCACTTAAAGTGTGTAAAGTGCTTACCTTTGGTTTTATAGAAGAAAATAAAACATTATCATATAACTTGTTGACCAAGTACAACTTTGCACTATCTGTTTCTGGGTGGTTTTAAAACTCAGGCAACCACAATTAGAAACAAGAACTTCAGTCAAATGTGCAGGCAAAGGAAGGAATATTGCACAATAGTTCATTCCTGTGAGCGAAACACACAAACATAGCTGTGGAAGTTAACCCTTTAAGAACAGAGGCTGTACAAGTAACCACTTGCTTGCTACAAGAAGAGAGTTTTTCAAGATTAAGACACTCAAAGTCGCTTCTCGTGGCTTTTGTAAATAAGTTAATTTAGTGATTGCAGTAAGAGATAATTAAAGACAGTAGTGCTTATATAACTCATGCTCTCAGTCATTTAATGTCATTATTTGCTTTTCAGGGCTGTTAAGAGGTGAGGGTCATAAATAAACAAGTCAAAGGGAGTGTTACTCAGCAGAGCATGGAGCTACTTTCGCATCATTTACAAGGAAATGAAAGCAAACAGAGCAGTTTGTGTACAAAGACAGGAAACAGGTCTGCATACAAGGCGGGGCTCAGCTCCCCTGGTTTATGTAGAAAACTAGGATGAGTATTTTAATACTTTGAATTCTGCTTATAGTTTGTTGTTTTTATAGTACATTTTTACATGCATACTTTTCATGCCATGTGGATGCCAACAATACTTCACCAGTTAAACCTGGACTTGTTCCCTGTGAGTGTGAGTCAGGGGAGGAGGAGCACATTTCAATCGTTTATAAGGAAATGAAAGTGAGCATTGCAGCGCAGTCGAAAGTCAAACTTTTAAAGGCAGCATAGTTTGTTTTAAAGAGGCAGCAGAACAAATAAGAATTTGTGTCCAGGAAGGTAAGGATCAAGTCCTTTAATAACATCCATTTAATTATGTTTATTCAAAGTAAAGTGAATGATTAAAACTTGTTGATTAGACTTTTACGTGGAAGTTTAGTTGACAGCAGCATCGGGGTCACTCTATGATCATGTTTTTAGCCTTGTTTTGTTATTTTTCTGGTGTGTAATGGCTCATATTAGTAATTCTATGAATTAATAATAGGTATTATTATTGATACTCAATAGATTTCAAACTCATGCTCCAGGAATGGCCGCAGCCAGCAGTTTTCTGACAGAAGATCAGCTCCAGTGCTCCATCTGCCTGGATGTCTTCACTGAGCCTGTTTCTATTCCATGTGGACACAACTTCTGCAAAGCCTGTCTCACCAAACACTGGAAAGACAAAGAGCAACGTCAGTGTCCACTGTGCAACGAGAAGTTCAACAAAGGGCTCAAACTTCGTGTCAACACCGGATTCAGGGAGGTTGTGGAGAATTTTAAGACGCTCCCTGTAACAGCTGAGAATAATTCTCCACTCCCACCTGGACAGGTGCCATGTGATTATTGCTCTGGCAATAAGTTCAGAGCCTCTAAAACCTGTTTAGTCTGTTTGGCTTCTTTCTGTGAGACACATTTAGAGCCTCATAAGAGAGTCGCTGCCTTAAAAAGACACAGACTGACTAATCCTGTGCATGACCTGGAGGACAAAATATGCACAAAACACAACAAAATTTTAGAGCTCTTCTGTAGGACAGAGCAGACTCGTGTTTGTACCCTGTGTACGGAACACAGCGCTCACGATACTGTCCCTTTGGAGGAAGAATATGTAGATAAAAGAGCTCAGATGGGGAAGAAAAAATTAGAAGAGCCAGAAATTAAGCAAGAACAAGCACAGAATTATCAGAGGATAAAACTGAAAACACGGAGGAAGAAGAAAAGCAAAGGTAAAGCAAAAGAAAAAGTGCCTAATCAGATAGTAGGTCCTCCTCCTTTTTCTTTTCTCACTGAGGAGCCACGGCATATCGGTGGCTATTCCTACATCTCTGAAAATAAGGGCTTGTCTGAAGGGAGATTTTACTACGAGGTTCATGTTGGAGGGCAGACCGGCTGGGTTTTAGGAGTTGTCCCGGAGTCGATGCAAAGACAAAAGAAATTCAGACCAAACCCCAGGAATGGAAATTGGATTGTAAGGTCAGGAAGTAACTACTGCAGATGTCAACAATGCCTGCAAATGCCTGTTTTAAGAAGAAGGCCTGAAAGAGTCATGGTGTTTGTAGATTATGAGCAGGGATGCTTGTTCTTCTATGATCCAGACAATGCAATGATAGTGTACTCTGTTACTGGCTGCAACTTCAGCGAGAGGATTTTCCTGTTCTTTCGTCCTTTTGAGGAACTCAGCTGTGTACAGAGGCTGCAACGGAAGTTCCGAGAAATTTTTCAAGATCCAGAATCAAATCGTTTATACTGGATGTTTGTTTTGATATTCGTGTTTCTAATTTCATATTGGACGTCATTGAATGAACGAGAGGACTAATCTAATCCTACCACTGATGTGATTTCCTTTCAGTGCTGGATGCTTGGCAACAATGATGTTGACCTTTGCTTTTTAATTTACTACTTTTTAAACTTCCTACTAAAAATGTTTTTCAAGAGTATTTCTTAAAGCTATATATATATATATATATATATATATATATATATATATATATATATATATATATAAAAATTTTTTTTTTTCTCTCATCGTTACTCTTCACAGAGATGGATATCTTTTCCTGTATGAGCTGGAAGACTAACAAGCTGTGGTCAGTGTGCTTCCAGCTGCGTAGTGATGAAGGAATCTGCCACTTAACCATGTGCAACAATATGATGGAACTTTATATAGAAAATGTCAGAAAATCACAATAAATGCTTTTACAGCTGTAATATTATCATTTTTGAGTACATTATTATTGCACGACATGAAAAATGATTCACATTAGGTTTTCAAGAGCATGGTAACACCACTTGGGGGAGCAATATGCTCACGCTTTCTAATACCCCCTCATACGTTCACAAATCACTAAAGTCAGATGAAATACTGTATACAGTACAACTAAACAGTACTTAATGTAGCTAAACCACCACATTGGGTTTTATTTTCAATTTTTAAGAAAAATTAAAGCTCCTTGGAGACTTAAGGTAAAAGCAATTTGTTCGCTGCTCAGAAATTAATGTTCAAGATTTTATATTTAGCAGCTCTGCCATATAATTAACTGGAGAGAAATTTCTAAGATAACCATAATGAAAGATAACTTTTCATTTTGCATTATCAGCTCAAAATTTCTATTTGCAAGGCAGCCTCATGGTCAGTCCTGCTGACATTCCCAATAGCCCCAGTTATAGTGTTAATGTCAGTATCATGCCAGCATGCTGAACTAAGAACATTATACAAGCTGAAATAATAATAACTGATACAGTGTTGATACATAAAAGGTTTCTTTATGTCAGTGATACTGTATTGACCTAAGATTTTAAATTGTATTCTGCATGTTTTTCAAGTTGTTACTGTATTGTTCTTTACATGTTACTGGTTTTCTGGTCTATTTCGCATAAGATGGAATCCATTCACTTTTTCTATGCAAATCCCTCAAAAAATTCGTATTCATATCAATAAAAATTTTTTTTTAGAGTAAATACAACTGACTACAACATAACAAGCTTAAAATCCTATAGCCACATGTTAAAACCACACATCTCCACACACCTCTGGACAGCAAAAATAATGCAATCAGAAGCACCGACCACACTGTCAGCCCCCGCTGATTTGAGCTATGAACTAAAGTTTCCACTGAGGAGGTATTTTAGGAAACTGTGGGAGTCCCACAGGGAATATTAGGCTTTTCCATTATGACCGCCCAGGTTGGGTTCATGGAGAGAGGTCAAAGAGCCACCTCCCACTGTCAGCAGAGTTCACAGGGTTTGGTAATTCCCAGGTCCCAACACAGACATCTTAACGTTTCAAAAGGGAATCCTTTGGAAGAGGTATTTCCCAAAACACGTGCCTGAAAAATAAAATATGTCAATTTATTTCTGGGAAAAAGCCTATTTTTGTCATTTGAATTTGTGGGTTCTCAAACTATATTACCAAATTCTAAATTCTTCTTCTTAATGTAGAGCAGCCATTGTCAGTCAAGTAATAGTTTGCAAATCCAGAGTCTGACATAGTCACGTAACAATTTCCCGTAGACATCAAGTACAGCAGATGTGGATCTACCACGCATTCAGCAGCATCAGAGAGCAGCCAGTGAACACAGCCCACAGATCACTGGCTGCTCTCTGCCCAGCCTGGAGGTCACTGCAAACTCTCGGTACCTCAGCAGAGCTGGCAATATCATCAAGGACCACTCTCACCCCAGCAATCAACTGTTTGAACTATTACCGTCAGGCTGACGGTACAGGTCACATAAAACCAGGACAAACAGATTCAGGGATAGCTTCTTTCCCAGAGCTATCACCGTAGTAAATAAGCACAAAAACAATTGAACCTGCTTAGCTATACCGTACCGTCACTGCCATTATATTATGCTGCTATTCATACTGTCATTATATTAATGCTGCTATCCTGTATATATCGTTTGAGTACTTGCGATTATTTTATTGTACTTTTTATATTTTACATTTATATTTATTATTTATCTTGCACCAAGGGAGTGGCTCTCCAATTTCGTTGTACTCTGTACAATGACAATAAAGGCTATTCTATTCTATCAGTGGCACGCTGTGTCCTGCAAGCTTTATTCGCAAGCTGCAAGTTTTATATTAAAAACTTGCATGTGTTTCACATTTTGCTCAAACCAATTGAAAATGATATTTTATCCTACCTTCATCCCAAGAGTAAGAATGATTCCAAATGCAGATTTTATCATTGCATGGCAATAAAAAGAACAAAGCTTTCATACAAAAAAATACACCTTTATTTCAAATGCTGGGATTTGCAATTTTTGTTCAGAAACGTACAAAAAGAAGCTGAAAAGGATCAAGCAGAAAAAATATATACAATTTGTGTTTAATATTACCAGTTAACTGTGTATTCAATACACACTCGGTCAAACAGGCTACACAGCAAGTATTTACAAAACTTTTGTCATGATCAAAATAGCTGTTACGTGCACTACTTTAAATAAAACTACAGAAACAAGTCCACTAGAAATAAAAAGCGTACATTTAAAACAGAGGCAAGATTTCAAGACAATGTTAGAAATGGCACTTAGACACCACAGTGAACTCTCTTTCACCGGTTGAGCTTTTGTTTGCAACCATGTCCAAAGTAAACAGTTCAGCTATTTCAAAAACGTGTCTCACGGTGGGAGAAAAGGTTACTGATCGCCTCTGGTTGTAACCTTTGCTCTCACTCTCCTCTTTTCTGTCTGTTTATCAATATGAATTTTAATCCAAGTGTCAAGCTGTACAGTAACATTTATTCTGATACAGGGTATTCTTGCGTTTATTAGCAATAAACACTATGTTGGAGAAAGGCTTCGTACAGTCATGACACAACCCTGTGCTTGTATATCATCATACTACTCTACCTCTTTAATAGAGGGTGTTTAAAAGACTCTTTACAGCCTACACTCATCTGTCCAAATCTATTATGGAAGGATTGCAGTATGCTGTATCTGATCTCCAAAAGTGAAGAGGCATCAGATGGAATCCATTCCAGTCATAAGGTTTAAGTGCTTTCATCGTACTTAATAAAAGTAAAGATTTTTTATCTTCCACAGGATGTGAAACAATTCCTCACTAGGGGAATCAAAAAATGAATACATGAATACATGTACCACAATGGACAGATGTCAGATGTGTACATGTCCCAAATTATGGCTCTATTGAATATAGTGTGTATAGTTCTTCATTTATACTAAAGATATAGATGGTTTTAAAACAGTCATTAGCCACACTCTGGTGATAATTGTGATCTCACTAATAAACTTTTGGGTACTCCCTGATCTATATTCGCATGCCAGTGTAACCCAGCTCTGAGGGCGGCCACGCAGCATTGTCTCGAGGGCAGTGGCGGTGGCAGGCGCACGTCGTGATCACCATGACGGGCCTCCGTGTAGTTTTCCCATTAGCACACTGGAACTCCACCAGCGCGGTTTTGGTTCTGTGAGGGGTGCAGCAGCGTCCGTCTGTGCAGGAGCCACAGAACCGAGGTTTGTAGGCTTGGACGCTGGTGCAGTTCTTATAGGAGAGGTGAATGGCTTTGCTGCTCCTCACCATCTTCTGGCACCTACTGCCTCTCTGCAGGGAGCGGTAGAAACGACAACTCAGTTAATGTGCGCTACATCGCTCTGGAAAATAACTCCATTCTTGTGCTTTGTCGTTGTGAAATTAGCTCATGCAGTCAAGTTACGCAAGCTAAAGAAAAGGAAGAAACCTCTACTCAGATTGTACCTGTTGTGCAAGCTGTGTCAGCTGGACCTGCTGCTCATCGCAGGGTCTAATCATACACAGCCGACTCTGCTTCACCATCTCACACCGGCTGTTCTTATTTGTGACCCTGGTGGACACCCCCATGCCGCACGTTTGAGAGCACGCTCCCCACTCTGTAGTCTGCTCAATGCAGTTCAGGCTCCGGTCCCAAGCGTCAAAACTCACAGTTTCTTCCTGACGGTAGGCTGAATGAAACACAGAAAGGCAGTTTAGACAGAAATCTAAAAGTAAAAGCTTCAAAGCATATTCTGGAAAAGCCAGTGATCACCATGTGCCTTGGCATGTTTAAGAGACCATGCTCAGGTTGCACATTCCAGACTCATGTTGCAACACTGTCTCTTTGTTCTGTGCTTCCTCGTCCTCAAATCTTACTCTAATTTCTTCTTTTACTCCTTCTCCTGGTTCTTACTACCTTAACTCTAAAAATGTCAAAGAAATATGCAAAACCTTTTAGCACTGTGTCTCACAGAGGAGTGACTCCAATTTCAAAAAACAATGTGCAGCTTATGTACACCTCAGTATAAACAGCCCATCTCATTTCATCCTACTTGCAATCTTCTCACCTGCCATGGCAAAGCCGCCCAGTGCACTGGCCCCAGCCTGGGGCTCACACACCCACTTCTCGCAGCACTCTCCAGGCACCTGGATCCTGCGTGGCATGGGGCAGTCTGGTCCAGGCAGCATAACATCCACGTTGCAGCGTGACACACATGCTACCTGCCCGTCGCGGCATATGCACTGGTACTTACAGCTGGGGAAAAAGGTCTGACCGTTCTGGTAGACAGAGCCGTCTATAACACACACAGCTACCTTGGGAGCTGGAGGAAGAAGGCAAAACAACAAGAGAGGACAAAACTATGAAGGGTTAAGCTATGATTTTGAAAAATCTATGTAGTAGCCCTAAGATCATCCCATTCACCTGCACAAATACCAGTCCTCTTGTGGATGTCAGCTGAGTAGTCACATTGGAGCCCTTTACGTGTGTCACAAGGGTTCATGTCAGAGCACGCCTGCCCTTTTTGACGGGCGCACACCAGGCAGCAGATGCAATCATCCAGAACCAGAGGCACCCCAGGGGGACACATGGGAGGCTCTTTAGGGCACTGGCATCGACGTGGACACACCTGGCACCAGACTAGTGTAAAAACCTATGGAAAAAACAAAAAATGTATTTCACAAGTTAGTAAATCTCCATTTTTAAACTGATTGCGAGTAAAACAAAAATATAAAAATATACATCAAATATATATAAAACTATTTAAAATGATTTAACTACCTGGTATTAAATAATAAAACACTTCCATGTTAAAACCTAAAGTCCTACAGGGATATTTCATTACCACTGTGATTCCTACCTGTGCTGTGACGAAGAAAACAAATACCACTCTATCCACCACACTGACCATCTTCCTGCATGGAATCAAAACTATTTGCAGCCTAAAAAACGTGCAGTTGTCTTCAGGGTCCGATTTGAGTCCTTTGGTTCAGGGTTTATTCTTCCCTCCTCTCTGGCTGTGTGATGTAGCAGAAGGTGTCTTTGTCATTCTGGTCAGAGTTCAGAAGAGGAGGACCTTAAATACAGCCCAGCTGTCCTGCTGGCACCATGACGACAAACAGGAAGGAATGCTGGAAAGATCTCCCAGACTGCTGGACGAAGGCGAGGGCTGCATTTTATGGAGCGACCGGATCAAAGACGTGCCACGAACCCAACAGAGGGTCCAGCTGACACAAGATTGGATTCTCCGAGGAAACGTTTTTATTTTATTCAGCTGAATTAATCATCATAAATTATATTTGTGCATTCAGTTGATTGCACAAGAAACAGCTGTTTTTGTATACACTTTTATCATAACTATTTATATTATAGGTTCCTTTTGTTGCAGTCCAAGATGTTAATATCATATACAGCAGGCTGGCTCTTACTTTTAACCCTTTGACCTCTTTCCTTGAACCGTGCCTTGGAGGTCACAGTGAAAAACCATGCTATTCCCTGTAGACTCATTTCTATTTCTTTAAATAGCTGCACAGTGGAAACATTTGGTTCATCAGCAGCTTGGAAAAGCAGGGAGATGACAAAAACACATCTATCCTGAGGTGTATTATGGTGTCTTCTCACCAGACATACAGTGGCTTGCAAAAGTATTCGGCCCCCTTGAACTTTTCCACATTTTGTCACATTACAGCCACAAACATGAATCAATTTTATTGGAATTTCACGTGAAAGACCAACACAAAGTGGTGCACACGTGAGAAGTGGAACGGAAATCATACATGACTCCAAACATTTTATACAAATAAATAACTGCAAAGTGGGGTGTGCATAATTATTCAGCCCCCTGAGTCTTTGTAGAACCACCTTTTGCTGCAATTACAGCTGCCAGTCTCTACCAGCTTTGCACATCTACAGACTGAAATCTTTGCCCATTCTTCTTTGCAAAACAGCTCCAGCTCAGTCAGATTAGATGGACAGCGTTTGTGAACAGCAGTTTTCAGATCTTGCCACAGATTCTCGATTGGATTTAGATCTGGACTTTGACTGGGCCGTTCTAACACATGGATATGTTTTGTTTTAAACCGTTCCATTGTTGCCCTGGCTTTATGTTTACGGTCGTTGTCCTGCTGGAAGGTGAACCTCCGCCCCAGTCTCAAGTCTTTTGCAGACTCAAAGAGGTTTTCTTACAAGATTGCCCTGTATTTGGCTCCATCCATCTTCCCATCAACTCTGACCAGCTTCCCTGTCCCTGCTGAAGAGGAGCACCCACAGAGCATGATGCTGCCGCCACCATATCTGACAGTGGGGATGGTGTGTTCAGAGTGATGTGCAGTGTTAGTTTTCCGCCACACATAGTGTTTTGCATTTTGGCCAAAAAGTTCCATTTTGGTCTCATCTGACCAGAGCAGCTTCTTCCACATGTTTGCTGTGTCCCCCACATGGCTTGTGGCAAACTGCAAACGGGACTTCTTCTGGTTTTCTGTTAACGATGGCTTTCTTCTTGCCACTCTTCCATAAAGGCCAACTTTGTGCAGCGCACGACTAATAGTTGTCCTATGGACAGATTCCCCCACCTGAGCTGTAGATCTCTGCAGCTCGTCCAGAGCCACCATGGGCCTCTTGGCTGCATTTCTGATCAGCGCTCTCCTTGTTCGGCCTGTGAGTTTAGGTGGACGTCCTTGTCTTGGTAGGTTTACAGTTGTGCCATACTCCTTCCATTTCTGAATGATCGCTTGAACAGTGCTCCGTGGGATGTTCAAGGCTTGGGAAATCTTTTTGTAGTCTAAGCCTGCTTTAAGTTTCTCAATAACTTTATCCCTGACCCGTCTGGTGTGTTCTTTGGACTTCATGGTGTTGTTGGTCCCAAGATTCTCTTAGACAACCTCTGAGGCCGTCACAGAGCAGCTGTATTTGTACTGACATTAGATTACACACAGGTGCTCTCTATTTAGTCATTAGCACTCATCAGGCAATGTCTATGGGCAGCTGACTGCACTCAGGGGCTGAATAATTACGCACACCCCACTTTTCAGTTAATTATTTGTAAAAAATGTTTGGAGTCATGTATGATTTCCGTTCCACTTCTCACGTGTGCACCACTTTGTGTTGGTCTTTCACGTGGAATTCCAGTAAAATGGATTCATGTTTGTGGCTGTAATGTGACAAAATGTGGGAAAGTTCAAGGGGGCCGGATACTTTTGCAATAGAGATGAAGCTAACTGGAATCCAAAATGAAAATCATTTAATGGGGGCGTCTGATTCCAGTCCAATACAGTTTTCATGATCATCATAAAAAAACATGAAATAGGTTCAATCTTTGTAGTTGTTCTTGTAATCCCACATGCATGTTAGGAGACATTTAAACAGATTAAAGCAGATGACATTGAAACTGGGTTCACACAAAGGTATAAGTGGATCCAGTGCCACTCACGTACAAAGTGGGGTTTAATAAAGTGTGTGGCAGATGTTCGTGAAGGATGCTTTTCTTGGCACAACCCCAAAGGGAGTGTGTCTAAAAATCCAGAGCAGTAACAATATAGTGCAGGAGGTTGTTTCTGTTTTGGAAAGTTGGCATACAACACCTGATTTCACTCAGTAATACCAAATTTATCCATGCTGATATCTGTTTTGTTGCCACAACAATATATATTTTTTCACATTTCTAAAATAAGTGAAATAGTTCAAAACTATGATTACATCAGGAAGTGTGTCCAGGTTCCAGCTGTTTTTAAAAGCTTCTCGGTCCTTCGCAGTATACTGCCCCTTTGATAGTGAGTAACATAAAGCAAGCCAAACCCACCCCCACCCCCAACCAAAACTCAAACTCTCTAAATAACTTGGCCCTGCCAAAAGCTTCAAATTCAGTGCTGTTCAAACAGTTTTACCAGAGGAAGCCAAAGAATGTCAAACTTCACAACTTTGTTTGCTCAGTCTGCGCAGAGATCTACTTTTTAACTTCGTCCATTATCTCCTCTTCAGCTTCTTTGGACTAATAGGAGGAGAGGCTGTGCCAGACATCTCATCATGAGCAGTAGAGCTGTAGGATGTGATACAATGTCACTAAAAAAGAAAAGTTTTTTTTAACATCCATCATCTGCTTTTGTTCTTGTTTCTTTATACTATCAACCATCCAAGATGCCTTTCTTTTGATATTCACTGGCAGAAAAATACATTATTTGAATGCTCTCCTAATATTTTTCTTTTTACCTGATTACAAACTTTACAACTTTTAGATCACTGTAGAGTTTTCACTGGCCGTGACCGTTGGGGAAAATATTTAAATTCTTGGAAATCTTTGAGCAATGTGGTTACAAATCTGTAGATTTAAAGGAATGGGTCAAAAAATGTAGATGGCACCGTAATAGAAGGAATAATGTAGAGGCTGAGATGACATTTATCCACATGTGCCAGTCTTTCTGTGTCTATATTTATTTCTCCAGAGGGGGTCTGTGGCTACAATAGTAGATGAGGTCTCATCCCCCTTTTTGTTATTGTCACTCGTCTTTTGTTTACCTGTTAAATGCATTTTATAATCCAGCGGTAGGACACGTTTTAGTGCCACTTTAAAATGAGATTTGACACACTGAGAGGTTATTACCATAATTTGGCCTGTCATCCTGTTGGTGTTGGTGTTGGACTCTGCTGTAGGGCTGTAAGCTTTTTGCCAAGTGGTCAGGCCACACAGTCACAGCCTCCTCTGAGAGCTTCACGCCCTGATTCTCTGAGCGTTTACAGTCAACAATAGTTTGCAACAAATAATAAGGAAACCTTTGTGGTGAACACACCGTGTGGTGCAGTGGGTGGAGTATTCAGCATCTTTGACCTGTTATTTATATTGTATACAAATTTGTATGATGGCAATAGCCACTGTGACAACGTACCATCTAATGGTTTGTGGATTACTGTTTTAAAATTCGAAGTTTGGCACTCTGTTTCCCTTTGAAACCGGGGGTGGGGGGCATATTTGGACAAAGTTATTGGCTTATGCTATCTGGCAGGCTAGCCTGGTTAGCAAGATGGAAGCATGGATCCCTGGACAGTTATACTGGATGCTGACTTAAAAACATTCAAAAAAACAAAGGTAACTATTTTTTACATTGTAATAAAATGTAAAACAGGTGAGTTTTGCCAATCCATATATTTTTCCATCCATCCAGTCAGTCAGCCAGCCTGTGTGGAAGCTGTGTGCATAGATTTGGCTTTGCAACCAACCTTCATTAGGACATTTGAACTGTAGTTTTGACTCTTTCACAGCTGTCTTTTGTTTTCCAGTCCTTCTGCTCAGTTTAATTATATGCTCCTGACATGTTATGACACCTTATGAGCCAATATTAAAATGTTCTATTAGGTTTAGCTTTTGGTGAGTGTCACACTTTCTTACTTTGTAGTTTGGAATCCCAAATCAAATGTACATTAAACCTTTTTTCAGCTTTATATTGCATTTAATTACACCGTTATTACAGGGTATTTATATTTCTTTATATGCTTGTCATAACATCCTTTTTCAAAAGTGACTTCATTGTTTGCAGAAAGTTTTCTCCACCTGAAAACCACCTGGGATAAGTCATATGGATCCAAACATTCACAATGCAAATTTGGCTGGTTTCTCTGTTGAAGACAAATATAATTATTTGCACAGACTTCTGTTTGTAATAACTGTAACACACTTAGAACAGAGCTTTTTCCAGTTTTGTGAAAATGATAAAAGTGAACACAAAGTCCAGTCTGGGTTATTGGTCTCTCCTGATATGTTTTTTATGAAGCCCATAAAATATTTAATGTTCTTAGTGTGCATTCTGATGGTGGTATGAAGTAAATGAAAGAGTGTAAACTCAGTAACTGCAGTGTTTGATCAATTCTTTTCCAAAGGAATTACAAAATAAGACCTTGAATAATTCAACATGGTTAAAACTGCCATGCCTTAAGTCCAAATATGGTTCTTTTCAGTAAACAGGCTTTAAATCCTCAAACATATAACTCTCCAGCACATTGTTATTTTCTTACAAACTGAAAGGAATACTAATCATAGTAGTATATGCTAGATACAAAACACTGAAAAAAGTGGCAGCCTAATAAGCTGTTCAACCAATGAGTCAAAGCATAGTAGACATGGCTTCAGGCTCTCTCACCCCGACTAGGGCTTCATCTCTTGCTCTGGCCGGGTTCAGGAAGAGTTGAAACATCCTGATCAAAGCGACTCGTCGCCGTCGCCTAAATTTTAATCATCTGCTCAGGGCAACATATTGAAAGTCTTTTATCATGTCCATATGAATCATACACAAAGTTTAATGCTCATCGCAATTTAAATTCGCTTGCCTAGTGGCAGTCAGTCAGTGGGTTTAGCAGCTTGGGAGGCCACCACAAATCTCTCAGTCAGGGTTTATTTGCAGTATGCCACTGCATATGAGCTGAATCACTGGGACAGAGGCATGTGTCTCTAATGGTGGGTGGTAGTGGATGGACACAATGTGGAGCTTCAACTAATAAAACATGTTGTATGGAAAAACCACAGGCTGCACTTCAACAGGATGTCAAATGGCTTTATACTCTGCTGAAGGAAACAGAGGGACCCGATGGCTTCCTGTGTGCAAGGAGAGGGAAGCTTTAGACTCAACTTTTCAGCTGTTTCGGGTGCAGTAATTGAATCTGGTCATAAAGTACGAGGGACTTTCTTTTGCTCAGTAGCAGATCATAGTTTTCAAGCAGTCAGCCCTTGGAGTCACTTATTGTCTTAAAAGTACTTAAACTGGGAGGTGCCTGCCTGCACACATCAGCGTCATGTATCTAACTTGAAGATGTGCAGTGTTCTCTGAGGGAAAAACCAAAATGTTCATTCTGACAGTCATTTTGAAGCAGCAGAGACCGATAGCAGCAGTGCAACAAAACCGTGTTTAATGCTATTCACAGTCAGTCTTTGCATTTCCAACAGGACACCCTGTTGAGCTTTCTGTTTGTCACAGTTTGCAGCCGAGGGCAGAGTCCATCTGTTCCATGGTGATGTTTGTTTTAACGTCTTTGTGGCTGAAGAACTGAACACATGGCTGCCACTTGGGGGAGAGCTTATAAAAAATCAGACCACAATAAAAAATTGAATTCACAGCCAAGTTTAACGGCGCACAAAAAACGAACTAACTGAGGGAGGTCTGACTGGAAAAGCTGACAGAAGGGCTTGGACTTAGACTTTGAAGCCTAAAGTATATTTGGTTTATATTAAGATCAACGATCACTGGATTTTTGGGGATTATTTTACAAATTTCCTAGATTTATGAGGGCATTTACAGGAGAAGTATCCCTAAAAACATAATGTTTAAGTACGAGTGCCTGTAATTGCATGTTTTAAATAAGTTCTGTATCTTATAATAAAATATTCGCAGCTGAAAATTTCAAAATGTCAGCATATAAACACGTTTTGGGTGGTTTGAGTCATTGGCTTTATCACTGCTGCCACACACACTTAGTATTATTCTTTCAATACCCTTTAAAAGCATAAAGTGTATATGCAGTCTCAGTGCTGTGTAATGCACTGGAACTTTATGATTGTTACAGAAATAGTCATGTTTACTGCCTGATTACTAAGGACTTTATTTCTTAGTCCTCACTTCATTTCATTCCTTAATTTGTGTTGCAGAATAAACAGTTTGAAATGACTGGCAAGATTTGTTTTATTAAAACATTTTGACGTGAATGTCTGTTTTGTGCTGAGATGTCCTAATAAATAAGTGATCAGTTACAATAAATGAATTCAGTAATAAACAATAGGGAGTGTGAATTCAGATTACAGATTACATATTTTACTTGCTGTCAAATTCTGTGGTTTTATTTTAATTTGTTGTTTGTGGTTGTATTTTGCTGGTTTCTGTATTTTAATTTATTAGAATCTATTTTAATCTACTGTTTTATTGATGTCATTATTATTATTATTATTATTAATTCAAACCAGTAGCAAAATAATAAATTTAAAAACGATACATTTAAACAGCTCTGAAATAACAAGTAAACATAAGAGTTGGGTTGTTAGAAGAAATGTTGTGATGGCCCACTTTATTAACGAGCAAGTTGTGTCGATTTCTTTGCGTTTTTGCATCTGAACCTCAAAGAAGTTTGTGACATAATGATAACATTTAATCTGTTTGATTCACTGTTCTGAGTTTGGCTAAACTGCAGCAAAAATTTACGAGATAAATTCAAAGGCCCTTGTTTCACAACATATCTTGTCTTTGAATGACCTTCTATTGCAAAGGTCATGGAGCTGCTCAGTTAAATCCTTGGCAACCAGTGACCTGGCAGATTGTGAAGTATGTTGAGAGTTCAGCTTATAGGTCCTCTGGCTATTTAGCACTGGCAACGTGGGAATGTTATGCTTCACCTAGGAGAGGGATTGAAACGCAACTGCTCAGAGGCAGGCTTTTAAGGGTTACAATTTACAGCACCTTTCTTATTTGGTGTTTACTTACTTAGAATATTCTGGAGAAGTGACATGGAAGAAGGACTGGGGTCAGCCGTCTGCCCAGCACCACTGCCTTCATAAATTTAACTACCTATTGTTCCCAGTTTAGCATCGTCAGACACGCAGCTTCATGCAGCAGGGCATTCCTGCAGATATTTACCCAAGAGCTAGGCTTAGCCATCAAATTGCATGTGGTCTCTGTTTTTAGGGAGTAAAAATGTATCTAAAGAAAGAAAAAATTTTTTTGAGATGTGCAACATGTTCTTGGCTCTTTATTAGCTGGCCTTACCTCCAGTCAGGACACGTGGTCAGCTAAAAGTTTTTTTGTTTTGTCTCTTTAAACTGCCATGAGCTCATCTGCATCTGTGAGTACATTGGGCTTTTGAGAACAATAAAAAAACAGTCATACTGTTAAAAAAGTGGAGTGTTCATGCGTAGCTCTATAGTGGCCTCTTCTGGATATAAAGAGAACATTCGTGCACAAAAGTGATCAACCAGGAAATCAAACATATATGTAACATATACATAACATATATGAGTGTGACACTTTAACACTCTAATGACCTCAGTTTTAATTTGATAGTCCCACTTTGGGTTTCTTTTGTTTTTATATGTCAATGTTTATAGGAGAACAGGAAGCTTTAGGAGTGCGACAAGTGAGAATAAACCTTAAACTGTTTTGCAGACTCAATTTATTATCACTGAAAATCACAAAAATTGTTGGTGGGTTTTTTGTTTGTTTTGTTTTTTTCACTCCCTTGCCTGTCTGCTAGAGGGCAGCATTATCCAATATTAAAATGATGTTCTGTGCAGAAGGGAGTGTCTCCTTCTCTTTCCAGCTCTCCCTCTCACATGCAGGCACACACACATACACACACACAATCCAATATGCGTGCACTTATTGGTTCAGCAGCTGTGTCTTAATTACTCAAAGGGCTTCCAGCTAGCACACCAATATTGTAACAACAGGTGTAGCTTCACATGTCGAGCAAAAATCTCCCAGCGGTTGAAATGTTCCTTTAGTATGCTACATTCAAGACTATTTTGTATTCATCATCAACATGAGATATAACTTCACATACAACTTATTTGCTTTTTTCAGGAAAATTGTCCCACTGATGGAAAACAATGCTCCTATTAGCCATCTTAGTTCTTGGAACTGAACACAAAGACAGAATAATGACTTCAAAGTGAAAACACATTAGACGCCATGTGCCATGTGCCACTCAAAGGAAAAACGCAGTCGTGATTAAATTAGGAATGGCTGTAAAATCTACCTCGTTAAAGCAGTAACCCAGCAGGTGCCCTTCTCGCGTTTAATAAGACAATAGTGCAAATACATTCAAAACAAATCATAAAACAAGTTAGATTTTTTTTGGTGGCCTTCAGAAACAAGCCAAATCTAAACAGTCTCTAAGGCTGTTATAACACCTTCCCTGTTTGGTTTGGTTAAAACAAACTGCCTGTTTGCACTTTAAGTGCAATATGGGCTGGTGTGAATTTTGACAGGTGCAGCCTGGTGCAGACCAGAGGAAGGTTCCTGGTGCAGGATGTTGATTGTGAAAGTGTGACATGAACGCAAGCAGACAAGCCAGAGTATTTTTGGATGATAAATTTGCATTGAATTGGCAAAAAACCAAAATCTGCTTTTATAAATGAAATGTATCAGCACTGTTAAGGTCAAAAACAGAGCAACACCTTCACTTAAGTGACTTGTAATGCATTTTCAGCCTGCAATAATGTACCGACACTATAGATTAAAATCTATTATTAATAATTTGATTTTCCTATTGAGGATGAACTAGAACATTTAAAGAATTGAATGTCATGCAGACTTGTTTTTGAGTTTTAATGTATTCAACTTAATCCAAGCACACAGAAACATCCTGTGCACCTCTACATTGTCTCAGGAGCTTGAAAATAAAGCGCCTGAAGTTTCGTGAAGATGTTTCCCCTCCACAAGTCCCAGGTATTTAAAACCCTGAGGGGATTGTCCCTTAAAAGGGTTGTTGACCAACTGTTAATCATGTGTTTCACCACATGAGCCAAGGTGTGGAAAAAGGTCTGCCTTGTTACCACCAGAGGTTTTGGGGTGAAACCACTGTAAGATCTTGCTTCGCCCTATTGGGGATGACCCATCGGGGTCACCTGACACATGTGAGTGGATGTTGATCGCAAAACTGCATTGTAGGTGGCAGACAGTTGGTATCACAACGCTCCCTTTATTCAGTGACAGTTGTTCACCGCGGACATAGACGGCCTCCTTTAGGCGCAGTGTACAAAAGGATAAAAGTCACTCGCTTTTCTTCCAAGATTCTTAGAGTGCCACGGCCTGGATGACTGAGAAACTACACAGATAAACCTCTACACCACCATATTTGACAAGTGATGTGGTATGCTTTCCTGTTTGCTCAGATTAGTTTAACAGATGTTTGCAGAAACAGTTGCATAGATGTGAACATGATCTGCATATCTTAGACTTAACTATAGCTACCCTTTAACCATATATTGTGTCTGGCTTCAATAGACATACTCCAAGAGCTTTAAAGTATCAGGCACAGCTCTTGCAGTGGAACACTACAAAATAAATGCATCCATGGGTCATTACTTAAGAATTAAGCTCTACCTAATAGGGTTATAACCTGTTTAGGGGCTTGGAGCAATGGTGGTTCAGGGATATTTTGCTCCGAGGCCACATATCAAGAGGCATCACGTCTCCACTAAATAAATACAACCAATATTATAAAGTGGAAATTATTTACACAAAAATATGGATCTTTCTCCGTGCAGTCATTTTTATTCATAAATGAAGGAGGTAGCCATCTATATCTAAGCTTATTCCTGGGGAAAGAAAATATTACATTTTCCCGGTAAAGCGGATCTAAAAATCCAAGAGCCTTCTGTTTTGACTCAATATATTTGTGATATCGTCAGCCTTTGGCAGGCTGATAGTGGTTCAGATATAGTCCAGGTCAATCTGAAAGCACTGTCATCTAAAATTAAGTTTTATTCAGCTGATAATACAAGAATGATTAAACTAAAAAATGGCCTGAATAATTCTGAATACACCGTGCTCCAGCCTTGATGATAGAAATTGTATTTTATTGAAATTCCCTCCTACTCGCCTACAATAGCTGTTAAACAGCCACTGCAAATGATTCATGTGATACGGTGGTTGGCCATAATGGGAAAGTGTTTTGCAGCAATTGGGTAGCAGCTGCTCTGCCCACACAAAAACACACAATCAGCCCTTAACTGTACCAGACATGCACGAAAACACTCGCAACTGAACCTATTACCTGTATAAAGCAAACAGTGTAAAGGTAGCAAGGCTTCTTTGGTGAGTGATCTCTCACACACACACATGCGCGCACAGGAGCTTTGTGGAGACTCAAAGGTTAATGAGGCTCCGTAATCCAGAGTAAAGCTTTTAGGTCTTCACCATTAGTCCCTTTCAGTGGCTTGAGGGCTGTTTTTATTTTAACAGCTTTAGTTTACATTGTCCATCTCTGTGAGCTGTTAGCAGAGAAGGATCAGAATGACATGTGTTACAGTGTATGTGGTGGAGTATTTAGACCTGACCTTCTCTAAGCAGATCATTGAGCTTAGCCTGATCAGAAACAGTGTTTTTAGAATACAAATGATCAGCCAACAAACGGCTATTGGATTAATCTTTATCCCAGGGATGTGAAACTCATTTTACATGTTGGTCACATACAGCAAACTTTACCCAGAAGTGGGCTGGATGAGTGAAACTCTCTTTTCTGTCAGTGTAATAACTAATCTCTGAGATGTCTCAATATAAGGTTAAAAAAAAAGAAGAAGAAGAAACTGAATTTCCACAGCATGTCTTGGTCTTCCTTTTTGACAGATGTGTAATATTACAGAAAAGGTGCTGGTAGTTCATTGCCCAGACCGCTCCGTATTTATAAAACAAGGTTTTTGTTCATTTAAAAAAAAAAAATCTATAGACAGCAAAAACAGGAACATTTAATTGTTTTTTGCTTGTTTACTTTGAGATCTTCATCAGCAGGAAAAGTAGTTAAACGTATGAAAACACATTTAAAAGTCACAAAATTGACGCCCTCCTTCACTTTTACCGAAGCATTTCAGCTGGTCAGGTTTGAGTCTTTGCCAGGCCAATTCTGGCCCTGGGCCTTATGTTTGACACACCTTCTGTAGCCCCTTATTTGCTTCTGCACACTCCAAACATTATAATTCTTTCCTTGTGTTTTTGCAGTCATCATCATCAATGTGATAAAACTGATAAAAGAAACTGAAAAGGCGTCTCATCTACAAAGACTGTGCAGCTTTCATGTTATTATTTTCTACAGGAAACACCAGCACCGGCTTTAACATTTTAACCCTCTCAAGGCAGGCGTTGCAGATTTGCGACATTTAAAAGCTAACAACCTGATTACCCCACATACATATTTTATGAGTTTTTTTTACTCAGAAGTACCACTGCAGGTATTCTTTTGTGCATTAGCAACAAAAACTTAATTTGAGCCTGAGAGGGTTAAAGATTTTACATGACACGAGAAATCAATATGCCATTGTTTATTTCCTCTGCAGACCATTACAGTAAAAATATTCTCAACATCCTGTGAGTAAGCCTTCTCTGTAAGCAGAGAAACATGCAAGTGCATAAGGTACTCCAAGAAAACATCAGAATGAAAAAAGGATTTATTTTCACATGAAACAGCACACTGATATACCACAAATCATATGGCACTGAAGTTCATTTCAACGTAACATTCAAACCTCATTGTTTTCATGCACAAATAACCTGTAATTTCAGATCAGAGGTCATTTTATTTCGCCACAGAGCATCTTATTATGCCTAGCATATCAGGATCCAATACACCATGAATGCTGACCTTTAATAACTTAGCAACTTGACTTAGAGCATAACACAGCATTTCACTAGCTATCATTTATTATCGATTAAGCAGCACACGTAGCGTCATTGTTTCATAATCCACTAGTACAGTACAGATCTCTAATTTTTCAGCTTGACTCCCAGACACAGAGCTAACTCGTTCCTTTGGATCTTTCCATCCTTGTTGACATCGCAGTGACGCAGCAGAACGGCTCGCAGCTTGTCCAGCTCAGGACCCGTGATATTAGGCTGGAGAGGAGAAAAGTACAAATTCATCTCTAACTAATGTGGTGACTTTCCCTTCTTTGTATTCAGTATTTATTTATATTATAGATTAATATCTGTGTAACTAAAGAAAACGGGTAGAAAACAGGAGTTTTGTTTTTGTTTACAGCAACGTGTCATTAGTGTGTGTGCATGAGCATGATCAGTTTTTGTATTCAGGAAGTAGGGAGTCTGATAAATCTGTTTCATATAGATAACACAACATTACACACTCGCCATAACACGTAATGTAGGTCACACACAAAACAGTGAAGCTGTATAGGAACAACTCTCATTTCTGCTGTTGAAGGGAGAGAGATGGTACAACAGGGAGAGCAATGACTGATGATTAATCTTGTTTACATATGATGATGAATGATTTCGCCACCAGCAATTACTGAGCAGATACATTCTCTGGCCACTTTGTTAGGCACACCTGTTTCATTTGCTTTAATGTGCACAAACTGGCCAAAATGAAACAGGTTGTAAAACACTGCCCTGTCTGGTGACTTGAAAACATGAAGCCATCAGGCAGATGGTTCACACTGTTGGTGGTGGTGTAATAGTGTAATTTTCTTGGCACATTTTGGGCCCCTTAGTACCAATTGAGCATCACTGCTGACCATGCCCATCCTTTTATATCATCTCAAACTGCTTTCTTGAACGTGAAAATGAGTCCACTGCACTCAAATGCCTTCCACAGTCACCAGATCTTGATCCAATAGACCACCGCTGAGATGTGGAAGAACAGAGGGGGGTATAGTCTTCAGTAGGACGATGTTTTGTAAGCTAATGTCAGCATTTTCAGCTAAGTACTACTCTGACTGGCACAACCATTACATTAAGTGGACCAAAGAACAGACTCTTACCCTGACAAGGCCCATCATATCCTTGACAAAGCCATCGACCTCAGGACCCTCAAGTGCTCCTGTCTCACTCTGAACAAGAAAAAGAAAAGAAGTTGTAGGAAAGTAGAGAGGCAAAAACAAAGGCGCTTATTATCCTTTGTAACTTACTTCCCACTCACATTAGTCAGGCAGTCAGCTTTTTCCTTTTTTCTTTCTTTCTTTTGTTTGCTAGTTAGGGGTGAGGGTTGTCCCACAATTGTTATGTACAAAGGAAAAGGAAACTCATCGGAGGATGAATGAAATTAATTGCAGGCGTCGGTGAAACGACTCATAGAAAAAAGTTTAAAAATCAGATCTTAGGGAATCACGTCACTGTCTTTTATTCTGTGCTAAAAACTACTCATATAAATACTTAAATGTTTATAGAATAGAACTGGGTTTTACCAAGAGACCAGCTCTTAGCTCTTTAACCTTCTGCCTATGTTAAAATATTAGCTAACTAACTTGTTCCCATCTTTCTACTCTATTATATGTTAAGTACTTAAACTACTTTATTCTTTAATATCCTGAAAACTGCAGAACAATTGTCAGTAAGCTGATTTGATCATGTATCCAAGTACAGAAAAAAAGGGTTCATTCAGATCATTTCCTCAGGTATAACTTGACAACTGCATGCAGATTACTTTCGGGAATATGTGGGCTTATTGGAGGGTTCTCAGGCTGCAGTAGGTGTTTGATTAATCAGAATGACAGCATTAACTCATCATCCCAGAGTGTGATTTGACTACATAATGGATTATTTACATCATCATCTAGATTACAGATGTACCGAGCCCACCGCAGCACAGTATGCAAATCTGTGAGTGCTATTAATTGGCACAGGAAGACAATAGTGCTGATGATATCTGTCCTAGGGTCAGTCCTACTGATAAGAGATTCAATAACAAGTTGAAAAGAGACTGCTGAACCCATGTTTTATGTTACAATCTGATCGACACACTACATGGAAATTGGCAACTGCAGGCGCAGAAAATAATATATTATACAGCCGTCCACTGCCGGCAGCTTTATCACCACAGGGTGCTTTGCTCATGATTTCTGCTGAAATTATTATTATTTTTTGTATTTGCTACAGCAAAAAATATCTGCTTTGTTTTAACAAAGAAAACCTGAATCCAAACATCCAATATTATTTGACCCCTAGGTTTGCATTTGGCAAGCCAAATAGTGTTTGTCTACATAGATGCAGATTTTATTTTAATATTCAGTCAGTTTAACACTGAGCCAGACAGCAGCCTTTCTCCCTTTAGTCTCTAGCTTGTTGAACAAGCAACCAAAGAAATATTTGTTAGAGATGGACAGTTAATAAACCTGCACATAGCTGCACATTGTGTGGCATGTAAAAATACCTGCAGAGTAATACCTAATTTGGTTTACTCCTACTAAATATCCCCTGTATTTTGTGCCTCCTTGCTTATGTCTTCAGTTACGTGTTGTCTTCCACTGAGATCGATCATGTGATTCATCACAACTATCTGCTACGACTTGCCGTAACAATTAACAGTACACTGAGAAGTTGGAATACAGTGCAGATGCAACATTTTAGAGGCGCAACAAATGTAGTGATGATGTGTCACTTGTTCCACACGATGTCTTACCACAATATTCCCATATTTTCTTTCAGAATGTGCTGATGAATAACGTGGAAAACATGTCTGGAAATGATTGTCTTTCATCCACTCACTGTATTATTGTACTTACAACATCATAGTGGTTAAAAATCTTCTCAAAGTCTCTCTTTCTCTCGTCTTTACTGCAGGCCTTGGATGAACAAGGGACGAGACGGGAGGAGGGAAAAAAGTTAAACAAGAATTTGATTTAATCATAGATTTTAATCTGTTGTTGATCCAGTTACAAAACTTATGAAAGAGCAACATAAAGAAGAAACTTACATCCATTCGGAACTGGAGAAGGAAATTTTCTTCTAAAGCTAAGATCCTTATGGGAAAAACATGGAAAAAACAGGGAAATAGTTTGTATCACCAGCTTTGAAATAATCTTATGAATAGTTTCATTCATTCTTACAGAATAACTAAACAAACGGACATTCTGTGTATCCGGTAAGAGACAGTGGAATTCATTCTGAGACATGTAGCGTCTTGAGCTGTTATCACTGAGCAAGAATCTTTGAGCCGTACCTCGCCAGCTCGTTCAGATCCAAACGTCCGTCCTTGTTTTTGTCAAAGATTTTCATCTGCAAGATAACAGGATGTGTTAAGAAGCATGAAAAACATAACCCTCAGTGAACGTCTGTCTTATTTCTTTGTTTTTCTGCCTTTTTTCTTAAAACCACCTGCGACTCTAGAGCCACTCATCAATCTGTATGCCTCTATGGGAGAATCAATCTCTTGTAAAATGAAAACTATAAAGGAGAAGGAATAGGCTGTCTGACACTTGAGGCTGGTAGAAAAGTAACTGGGGAAAAAGAATTTGTATTTGATATTGCTCGATTTTGATCCTTTTGTCATTTGATAGCCGCAAAAGCAAAGAAAATACCAACAAAATGACATCACAAGAATCGCAAAAATCTCTAATAAAAACTAAATAAAAACAAGTAATGTTTTGGGGACAACCAATACAAGTCAACATTACAGGAAACCCACAACTCCTTTACCAGCTTTACACAGCCACACAGGAAATGCAACAGGCGATCCGGCTAACAGTTAAGTCAATGAAGGGGCCGATGAGTCCAGCTTCACACTGAATCAACAGCATAAACTGTCAGCAAGGACTAATTGCACTTAATTCAAGAGTTGGATTTACTACCATTGTATCAGTGTAGTCCTCCAGCTTGTCCGGTGTCACTTCCTTGTGCTGCAGCTCGAACAAGTCTTTCAGGAAAGCCTGTCGGTTTATCAAATAATCAAACAGCAAAACAGTCAGTTCTAGGAGTTCTAGTTTACAAATTCTGCAAAAAAACAAAACAAAACCAAAACAAAAATAGCGCTTTATTTATGCACGGTATGAAAAAAAAGTAAAGACATTCACAGCATTGATATGCATTTAAAGCACCGTATATCTCTAAATCAAACAGCCATTACTAGATCACACCAAAAACAACGAATCTCTATTCTGAAGAAAAAGATTGCATCTTGGTATGTGGAAGAACAGGAAACAGTCAGTGAGGAAAAGACACATTAAATGCTTCTGCTTCACAAGGAGTTTATTTTTGTTACCTTCAGCTCCTGAGCCGATATGTAGCCACTGCAGTCAACATCATACTTCCTCCATATCTAAACAGGCAAATCAGCAAAGTATTACATGTGATGTCCCGCGGTTATTGAGACTATCTGAATACTGTAAAATCATGGTAACTCATATCATCATGTTTTTACAGGATATTAACTAAAGAGAATTGCAGTTTGCTGGTGAAATTCCCTGGAAGTGCAGTGCAGATTTACTTTAGATCGATTATTATGGATTTATTGCCAACAGTACTCACTTGTCTGCCTTCACATGCAAACACATTTGTGTGACATCTCATTCTTTATCCATAGGATTTAATATGATGTCAGACCACCCTTTTCAGCTATAACGGCTTCAAATCTTCTAGGACGGCTTTCCCACAAGGTTTAGGAGTGTGTTTATGGGAATTAGTGAAGATTCTTCCAGAAACACACATGTGAGTTCAGACGCTGATGTTGGACCAGACCGCTCTAAGTAATCCCAAATCGGTTGAGGTCAGGACTCTGTGCAGGCCAGTGAAGTTCTCCCACACCAAACGTGCTCATTCCGTGTCTTTCTGGACCTTACTTTGTGTGCTGGTGCGCAGTCATGTTGGAACAGGAAGGGGCCATCCCCAAACTGTTCCCACAAAGTTGGGAGCATGACATTTTCCAAAATGTCTTGGTATGCTGAAGCACAGAGCGTTCTGGAACTAAGAGACCGAGTCCAACTCCCCAAAAAACAACCCCACACCATAATCCCTCCTCCACTAAACTTTATACTTGGCACAGTCCAGCAGACAAGTACTGTTCTCTGGGCAACCATCAAACCTAGCCATCGGATTGCCAGAGGGAGAAGAGGATGAGAGAACACGTCTCCACTGCAGCTGACACTTTACATGCACTTGGTGATGTAAGGTGTGGATGCAGGTGCTCGGCTATGGAAACCCATGCCATGAAGCTCTTTCTGCTCTTTGTTCTTGTACTAATCTGAAGGTCATATGAAGTCTGGAGGTCAGTAGCAACTGACTCTGCAGAAAGTTGGCAACGTCTGCAGAACATGCACCTCATGCTTTAATTTTACATGGCCTACTACTCCGTGGATGAAATGCTGACACTCCCAATCGCTTTCACCTTTTTTTTAATACCACTAACAGCTGACAGTGGAAAATTTAAGTGTGAGGAAATTTTACTTGTAGCACAGGTGGCATCCTATCACGGTACCACCCTGGAATTCCCTTTGTGGAAGAGCGACCCATTCTTTGTTTGTTAATTTTACCCCTGTGAGCACAGAAGTGAAGTGGAACACCTGAACTCAGTGATTTCGATGGGTGAGTAATTTGGGTAATATATTCAGGAAAACCTGTTGAAGGTTTGAAGAACCACAATGGGCTATCACCACACTGTAAAGCATTTCAAACAACAATCAGTAGCTGCAAGCGTTCATGTAGAAATCTCACATGCGACTTGTTGAATCTGACCTGCCATGAAGATTTTTTAGTCAACTTAATCAAATAAAAGAACACCTGAGCCCATTCATACTCTTCCAACGTGCAAAAAAAGGACGATGATGTCCAGTGAAATAATGTATCATTTGAGGATATAAAAAACAGTCCACTAATCAGATCTTTAACGGTGTGTTCTCCATATGCAAGCCTCAAAGCCTGGGTCATCAAGATACCACTGGGGTTTGAGAGGTTTTAATACTACTGGCATTACTTTTAATTGTTAAAATTGTTGATGGGCGATGCTTAGGTCATGCCATGCTCTGCTCTCGTGTGTTATTTTTGACCTTACCGTCATGAATTCAACAGTGTTGTCCAGAGGATTTTCTCTGCGGAAAACTAAAAGGAAGTTTTCATCCTCAGGCAGGATCATGTGGGCCAGCTGGAAAATAAAAACAGACACAAAAATCTGAGTAAAGACAATGATGATGCTCCGTGAAGCTTTTCATCTTAATTCTCGACTAAAGTTTCCATATTGGGAGACAACACATGGGGATGATTTAATTTAGGTGTGGTCCTGCACTAGCCCATCCTGGCTCCTCTCCAGTTCATGATGCTTTACTCTTATCTGTCCTTCTAACCAACATCAGGCCTCCATTAGCAGATTAAACCATCTTCGATCATCATTCCTACTAAAACACGAGATAATACTGGCGCATTCAGGTCACAAATCCTGATGAGACCTATAGTAAAACAAAATTGTTTACTGCACAAAATATGTGGCTTTTAAAGAGCTGATTGCCTAAACAAGTGTTGCTTAATGGTTTTTTCTTAGCTCGCTTTAATGCCGTGAAACAAAAGTCACAGATGCAAAACAGACCTCTGTAAGTTTTCTTTTTGCCAGTGAGGCATGTGGTCGCAACATAACAGTTGCACACACCAAAGAATTCATGCCATGATGTATATCTGGCACACAACAGTTTGTTTGCTAAGTGCACTTAAACAGATCACTCATGTATAGAAACAGCAACTGCAGCAGAGACAGGATATTGTGGCTTTCTGGGTTTTTGACTTCCTACTAATAATATACCGTATTTCCCGGACTACAAAGCGCACCTAAATATTAGCCGCACAAGCTAAAATCAGGGGAAAATCCTGTTTTGTACATACATTAGCCGCACCTGACCAAAAGCCGCAGGTGTTTCAATGTTGACTTATCATATGTAAGAGAATATGCACAAAGGGAATTGTCAGGAAAGAGATGGCTGTTTGGAGACATCACTTTTATTAATATTTTGAAAAACAAGTTATGGGTACATATTTGCACATGTAGTACATAACAGTAGCCTACAGCACACCAGAAAAATAGATTCGGACTACCTTTTAGGCTCAGGTGCAGTGACACAGCTTTAACAAGAAGAAAAGTCAGTCATTCACCACCATCTTTCTCTTCTTCCTGCGCACTAAAACCACCAAAGTCCTCTTCTCCAGTGTCGGATACAAACAGGCTCATGATGGCTTCGTCATCCACTCTTCTTCTCTCCTTCGTTGTCACTTTCAAAACCAAAGAAATCCTCATTGTCAGTGTCAGAGTCGAACACCCTCAGAAGGGCCGTGGCGGTGTCCTCCTCTCCATCATGCAGCAGTCCAGCCCTTCAAAATCCGTTGGTGATCGTGGATGTTTTCACACTTTTCCACGCTGTCAGAATCCACCGGTGGAGTTGGGCATAACTTGCTTTTTGGGCATAACTTGCAAGTTTATCGCCGCTCATCATCCACGACTCCCGCTGAACGCGTAGCGCTACACTCAAAAAAATAAAACATTAGATTTACTTAAAAAAGTTATGTCAAGTGGTTCCACACAACTGCTTTAAGTAACTTTTAAGAAATGTTGTTACTTAGTTTGAACTCAATACTGTTAAGTTAGATTTACGTAAGTGTATTGGCTAAATGTAACTTAATTGCAATGCTTAGCTGATACTTATCTTTGTTGCTTTAAGCCTACATAACTTGTTTAGGCAATATCTTTGTAATACTGTTACTTAGCTGGTACATAACTTTTCTGCTTTAGAAGGACATAACCTGGTTAGGTAGTATCTTTGTAAAACTGTTATGTAGCTGCTACATAACTTTGTTACTTTTGAATTATATAAAATTGTTAAGTAATTTCTATTCAATACAATTACAAATAAATCATTTACACTGGTTACTTCCATACAAAATAGCAAAGTTTCTTAAAAGTTACTTAAAGCAGTTATGTGGAACCACTTGACATAACATTTTTAAGTAAATCTTAGGGAGATCTTTTAGGAAGAAATGAAGACAGCACCCAAATTATCAAACACAATCCTGCCTTTAATAAGCACATTCAGTGCATATAAAATACTTTTTTCCAAGCACAACAGCTTAACACAAAGTGCAATCAATGCAACTTGTTACAAATTCCAAGTGAATATTTTGTGCAGAAAATGTAGATCAGTATAAAGTGCTAACCAACTTGTCGTCAAACTAAAATGATTAAAAAAAATGATCCAACAAAGTCCTGTCTTTACTAAGCACATTCAGTGCATATTAAATACTTGTTGACAGACCGAAAAGACTGTAGAGCCGTAGCTTAACACAAAGTGCAATCAATGCAGACAACTTGTTACAACTTTAACTAAATACTTTGTGCATAAAACAATATTTTACTTCAAAGATCAGTGAAGTGCTAACCAACTTGTCTTTCAACTGGTCCAGAAAGCATCCAAATTATCAAAAAAAATCCTACATTTTACAGGACGTTTCAGGAATTATTTTCAAACACTGATAAGCATGAAAGAGCAAACTAAACTCATTTAAAACAGTGAAAATTGGCTGTTTTGTTCAAAAACTGTACTGTAAAACAGTGCTACTCAGTTTTTCAAGTTATGGTTACATCCCAAGTTGCAGACAGCTGCCAAATGTCACATTCTTTGAAATATCAAATCACAGCGGCCTAACCGCTAGAACTTTTTAAAATGTCTGTCATTTTCTGTATGTTGTCAAGTAGCAGTAGAAGAAGTGCAACACCAATTTTTAAAGTAACAGTATTTTGCTAAAATGCAAATGAACATTATTGTTCTCTAAAACTGGTGAATGTTCCCAAGAAACAGTACTGACAATGAAAAAAAGTGTTTATGAACAACTTAACTATACCTGAACGTAAAGCATTCAAACTAAGTTAAGCAATAAGGGCCTCCCGCTTCCTCCTCTTTATTCAAGGAGTTTGTTTCTGAGCACTTGAACTTTGTTTGATAGCTTCTTAGCATCAAGTCCCATCAGTACTTTCTGAAAAAACTCAAAAGTGTACCTGAGGTTGGATGGGTAGCTCATGTTTAAAGTGTAGATCAGGCCGAACAACAACACAACAGCAGTGGCAACATCAGGAAGATCTCTGAGCACAGCGACACCCTCAATTATGATACCAATGTCTTCTGCCGGGTCAAGGTCACGCTCTCCTTCTGTTTTGATGACGTAGATGCCAATGAGCGTCTTCTCCATTTCACTTTCGGCCTCATGGAAGTCCACATCCTAAAAAAATTAATAAGTAAATAAACATAATAATACAAGTTGCAGGGTTTCATATCAATTAAAGGGATATTCCACCCAAAGTGGAAATTTGTCTATTACCATAAATTGCCAAGAGTTAGATAAGTGAGAAAAAAGCATTTTGTAACCAGCACAGTACATTTCTGATCTTATACCCATTGTTCCTGGTGAGCTCAATAATCATGTCGACTGCAAATGAAAAGTAAAAAGTAACACGACGGATTTGCAGGAGGAGGCGATTTAGACTTGGGCCTACATTACGGTTACGCCAAAGCACCCTGTAACCCGCCATGGCATAGCACTTGGATACAACAACAGTGGTTGAAAAAGCCTCTGGTTTCCATAAATAAACACATATTCGAATATCCATGCACCATGCAGCGGCGGCTTACAGTGTTGTATGTGGTAACCATAATGTATTCCCAAGTCTAAATCTACTCCTCCAAATCCTTCAAGTTACTTATTACTTTTCATTTAAAGTCGACATGATTATTGAGCTCACCAGGAATAATTCGTACCATTAAAGAGTCATTTGCAACCAAAATGCTTATAGTTCCCATTCACTCCATTTTTTAAATGCTAGGCAAAAGCAAATAGACTGCTGCCGGATCAGGAGAATTATTGCACTGGTTACAAAATTATTTTTTCTCACTTATCTTACTCTGGGTAATATGGTAATAGACCAATTTTCACTTTGGGGTGGAATATCCCTTTAAGCTGCAAAACAGTAGACAGCTCAGAGCGAGATGAGAGGTGTTGGTCCATCATCTGAGTACACGGCAGAACAACAAAGCAGAAAGACAGTACACTCAGCCCACATTACACCCCAACTGTAATGGCAAGGGTCACTCCCGCATAAGCTTGTGCTTTTATATCTCCAATAATGTTCTAATTTTAACTTTTTGTTATAATCTCATGAATGTGTGTGAGGAAAAATTACCGTCAGTTAAATTTTTATTACTGGAAATTGTTTCTATTTGATTACTTGCCTGATATTCTTTGATCAAGCTGTTCGGATCTTCATTGAGGTAGACTGCAAGTCCTTTCAGCGTACACACTCTTCTCATTGCAACTGTGTCGTTCTGTAAAACATAAAAGCAAATTTTACTTAGCTAAACTTTAAAGACATTTTCAGTTAACTTCAGCAAAATAAATGTATAAATGCTTTGAGAAAAAAAGTCCATGACACACTACAGAAGAACAACAAAATTTAAAATAAAAAAAATTAAGGAAAGAAGGAACATTATCATTTGAAAAAATGTGACGAGCAAAAAAAGGTAACCACAGGATCCCAAAAAAAACAGAAACCCGACCAAAAACAGCAGCATGAAGAATCCAGTGAGGAAGAGGATGAACAAGAGGTCACACCAAAGCCAGCCTGAACAGAGGATTTTTTTTTTTAAAAGTAAACCACTGAGTCCACTGATCTAAGGCTTAGGAGGAGAGTTCCAGAGTTTGGGGGCCACAGCAGCAATGATCTGTCACTTTTGGTCTTTAGACTGTTGTGCACTACCAGGCTTTGATCACTGGACCTCAGGGACCTGCTGGGGGTGTTGGGACTGAGAAGATCTCCATTGTATGATGGTGCTTGTCCATGTAAGGCCCTAAGGACCAGAACCAGGATCTTGAAATGAACCTTGAAGTTGACCAGCAGCCAGTGACGCTGGAAGAGAAGCGGGGTGACGTGGGTGTGTTTGGAGGACTTGAACAGGAGGTTTTGCAAGGACAAATGAAAAAACAGTTGTAGTACTAAGCTCAGAGACCTCCCTTTATCCCGCCTTGGTTTGAAAGGTGCCTGATGGCAGTTTATTCTAGCTTCAGCTTTTCTACTGTAAATGCCAAAATTCTCCCCAGGGAGCCGCGGCAAATCCCGTTTTGGAAACGCTACTGTCCTGTAAAAACAGCTTTTAATTCTGGCAATTTTTTTTATAAAGTATCCAAATCAACTTAAAACTTTATTACTGTGACAACACTATCATGAAAAGGACAAAGAATAAACAATCCCATAATACCAACATTAAACTTTACCTTACAATAGAAGGAGACAACAAAATCATATGTATTAAAAGAGGGAATGAAGCATTGAAAAAAATTAATTCCAAACCTCATCAATTGCAGCCATGATTTCTGTGATCTTGCGTCCAGATGTTCCTCCCTTGTTTCTGAAGACTTTGGTCAGTTTGGTTGTGTTGTTGTCCAGCTGTGCCATAAATGTGGATGTTAGCGGGATCGTAGTGATGCGCTGGAATTCAGCATTTATCTGTAAAATAAACAAATGTTTAGCGTGATGGGTTTAAAATATTGCATGTGGAGTGCATTTGCAGATCAACTGATTCAGTTACCTCACGTGGAGAAAAAAGAGCTGGCCATCGGCTTTTAAAGTCAGCTACGAAGGGCATGTCCTGAAGAATTTCTTGCCTCCGGTGAGGAAAGGTTTGGGCCATTTTTGCTTTGATGGTTTCATTGTTGTTCTTCTTCTTGAACTCTGAAAGCAGCACCAACCTTTCTTCTTCCTGACTCTCTCGGGTTTCTCCAGCTGGATAATCAGGGCAGAAATTCACCTCTGCTCTCCTGGGTTTCTTGACTTGGTTGGGATGCACATTACTGTTCCCTCTTCTTTTGAGAGAATTGATGACCAACTCACTACACCCTAAGTTCTTCAGTTTTCCACGATAGTTTGACATTTTATACTTCAAACTGATCTTCCATGCAGAAAATCCAGTTTCTGAACCCTTCTCTTTCAAGCATGGATGCTTTACAACCAAAGCTTGGCAAACATCACTAAGATTGCTGTCTGAAGGGTAAGCTTTGTACTTCATAATTTCTGAAGACAAGCTCTCTAAAATGTCAGACTTGAGCTTTGGTTTTAGGGTTAAAAGTGTTCCATTGGCTTGGAATTCCTGGTTGCCTTTTGTCAATTGCAGCTCTACATCGAAGCTAAACTCAGGTATGCGAAAGTCCAGTGGCCAGGCTTCTGATCGCAGCGTGGAGTTTGCTGAGCTCGAGGAGCTTGATGACCTGGATTCTGGCGATGACAGTATATCTGTGTCATAATCAGGGTTGTGGCCAGAGCAGGGGCTACCCAAGTTAAATGAGGACACACTGCTTTCATTACTACCAGTGGATGTTTCTGGAACACCTGTTTTAATCACTTTTATTTTGTCCATGTCTTTTAGATCAAATGTGGATGTCATGTTAAGGAACTGATTAAAATCTGTGTCCATGTACTGCAATCTGAACTGTTCAGAAACTCCGCACTGATTTTCAATCTCCGCTTTGAGCTCGTTAACATTCTTTGGTATCCCCAAAGGAAGGGTTAACTTGAGTGCGTTGTTCTCCCCCAGGATTATCAGAAGCTTTGTTGGGGCTGTCATTTCTGATGTCCCAATCTCCAACTGTTACTCTAAAAAATAAGTGCAAGAACATGAGCAGGTGGTTCCCAAACTTCAGTACATGTTACATTTTTTTAGTGGTATTCAGAATTTTGCAGCACAATTTTTTTTCTAGTATTTTTACAAGGCTTGAAACATATCCGAGTAGATTTAAGTTCTGGTCCAACTATTTTTAAGAACCAAACTTTGAGAAGTACTGCTATACAGCACAAAAATTAAATCGGCAACATGGACATTAAAATTACCTGAACAGTGTATGTATCTCTTTAATGTAACCATGCGAGAAGCTCCGACTTGGTAGTCACAAAGTGGATAACAATCCACCAGATCCTCATGTGCAACAAGAGAAATTTCCTTTGGAGATGGGTCAATTTTGAAGGATCCATAGTGTTCAGTGTACCACGAGCTCAGTTTTTTTACTATAAACACCAACGAATCTGCCAAAATACACATCTGCAGGATTTCAGCAAACTCTGGCAGACCCCCCAGTGATCCATGTACTATTAACATGCCCTTCCTGTAGTAGATGCCTGCAACAGACACACTCTGGGCAAGGCTAACTACAGCTGTGTCAGGGTACTTTTCAGCAAGACAATGTGCAATTTCACGTTTGAGAAGTTCTACTGGGACTGCCGAGACTCGTGAAACCTCAAAAGTGGCTTTGCTACAGCCTGATGAATGCATGTAATGGCCAATCATGAGCTGGTGTTTGGTTGACAAAGACAGGGTTATGTTTTTGAAGCAGTTTGTGTGTCTAGCAACTTTTTTAAAAAATGTGTGCTTTGCCTCGAATCTGATTGTCCATAATAAGGCAAGTGGACCAAAATGGCGAATTATTGAGGGATAATGAGCCAGAAAGTGATGTTTTGGCAATGGTCTTCTATCTGGGCATACTTCTTTGTACCTTTGATGGTGGTCTAAAATCTTACTCTCCAGGTATGCAACTGAGTCACTGTTATGAACAGGACACACAACAAGCTCAACAATATCCTTCAAATCTAGTAGAAGTTCCCAAGCTGGTTCATTTTCAGGTATGTGTTGTCCAATAATAAGTGGCAGAAGTCTTAGTAAACACCAATTTTCATGTGCATTGCCACCAACAGTTTTTTTACTAAGAAAATTGTGAGGCAATTTCTGAGGGCGATTAGTCTGATCCCCTCCTTTGTAGGGAAATGACTGAACAAGTCTATTTAGATTTTCAAAAGTGATGTACTTCTTGCCTATTAGTATTCGAAGGCACTCAGCTATCTCAAAAGGCACAATACCTTCAAAAAGGTCATGTGCAAGATCAGGGGGGAATCCTGTAGTGACCTTGAAGAAAGACAGACTGTCTGCTAAGACACACGAGCTTTTCACACCACAACAAGCTACCCCTGTCTCACGTGCAGTTGCTATGTGTACACGATGGAGCTCCTCAGTTCTCAGAGAAAAGTCACTATTTGTAGCTTTTGATTCAATTTCTGAGCGTGTAGCAGTACAAAACCTGCAAAAGTAATCTCCAGAAAAACTTTCCACAAAACCGGCCAATCCATGAGCTCCGAGGCTGTCTGCCACTACATATTGGACAGTGCCTTTAAAGTTGACCCCTAAATTGTCAATGAACACTCCCTGCTGCTCTAAAATGACAAGGTCTTGCAAAAGTGGCTCAAATATTTTTGAATAGCCAAAGGTCCTAAGGTCCTCACTTTTGCACAAGAGAGCCAAATAAATAGAAGAGAGGGATGAATGACTACCTGGTGGCAAGTTACCTAAAATCCAGTAAACTGAGCAAAGTTTATGCTTTTTCCGTGATGTCCCCAATGGATTGCAAATTTCGAAATCATCAACATAAAGACAAATAGAGATTCTTAGTTCACCGCCTGAGAAAAACTCATTATTTTGAAAATGTAGACCATCTTTATATGATGTATACTTTTCCTTATTTACAAAAGGATTCTGATTGTGGCTAGTGACAAATTTGTTCAGTATGTTTTCTTGTTTAAATATCTGCTGTAATGATTTTAGAATAGGAATATACTGAAAGGTCCTCTTGCTTTGGGAGTCGAGAATGTATTCAATTGGATCAATTACTTCAAAATGTTTTCTGTAATACTGTCTGCGTTTGAAGGCAGTGGCAAGTGTGCCGTCCTTTTCTATGGCTTTTAACAAAGGGTTAAAAGAAACTGCCTTTGTCAGTTCTTCAATAACAGGCTGGTCTAGACAAAGGTTATGATTCTTGAGTATGTCTACAATTACTTGATTTGTCAAAGGCACTGATGCACAGCTTATCAGGTAGTGCAATTCTGAAAGCAACTCGTCAATTGCTATGCTGGGAACATGAAAATAGTTTTCCAACTTAAGTAAAAGAGATGCAAAATTAAGTTCTATTACATTTGCCAAATCTTCAGTCTCACTTGTAGTTGTATCGTGATCAATATTTGCACTTATGTCCTCTTCTACAATAGTGTCTGTACTGTCATCAGCTGATGTTTGGCCTACAATAGTGTTAGCAATACCGATTTTGAAGTCTTTTAAGGTATAAGGATTGTGTTTCCTATTTCGATGAGACTTGAATGTACCATAGATATTTGTTTTGAAAGAACAACCCTCAAACATGCAATGCACAGTCTCGTTACATTTTAGATGGTTGTTAATGTGAGAAAAATACTCCTGCTCCGAAGCTATGTTGCAGCAGGAACACAAATGGCAGTTAAATGTTGCCAAACTCACAGACTTGTCTAGAGTTCTTTGGGTATGTGATCTGCTTAAGTGGCTATGTAGAGCATTCCATGTTTTGAAAACACAGACACAATCAGAATAGGCACATGGATACTGCTGTCTACTATGAACTAACCTGTAGTGTTTTAATAACAGAGCTCGTGATGACACCACTTTTTTGCACAATTTGCACTGCCACATCAACGTATCTGGGGGAGAAGCACAAAAGACATTTTCATTACACTGTCCCTGAAAAAACTAAATAATTTGCACATTGTTAATGTTTCATATTAATCAGTTTTATTTTTAATATTGTATGCTACAACAATGAATTTATTGATCTACATCATCACCACTGCATATTGTGTAAATGTGTGTGTAATCTGACATTAAAAGTCGAGTGAGAAATCCCATGGACATTGTACAACATTAATGCAGTTCATCTTACACCAGCTTACTAAATGCTTTCTGCAAGCTACATCAAAACGTAAGCTGAAATATTAGACAGAAAATACACCCTAACCTGTCTGCTAGCGAGGAGCGCTTCTCCACTGTTGTTGGCTAAAGTGCAACGCAGTCAGGCGTCCGAGTATAAACTTGGCGCGAAAGTGCGTGCCGGACCGAATGCGCTGCCTGTACCGACGCATACCGACGCTAGCGCTACACTACATTTGGGCTGAAAACAGAGCTTTGCTATTGCAATGGAGTCCCCTCCAAAATCATTTGGAAACTCACGTGCAGCAAGTCCACGTTAGCAAACCTTTACCGGGCAAAACCCTGCCTGTACTCTTTTCTTAGTAGCACTTGCGACATTAACTGACGTGTGAACATATATATGTAGACGGGCTTTACAAGAAAAATGACTTCTTACCTGATTTTTGGACAAAAATGCGGCTGAACCAGTCCACATGGCGAAGAAATAGCAAGCTTGAGAAAGAGGGTGGTGCGCATGCGCATTGGCCCTTATTTAGGCGGGCTCTGCACGCAGCAGTATGTGCAGAGGGACAAACCTGTGAATTTACTCAACAATGTTACGTTGACACAGTTCAATGACTTTGTGTAACAACAAAAAGTAACAACATTTCATTAAATTTGCACAAACACTTTAAGGATTTTTGCAAAATCGAGTTTATTAAGAACAAACAACAAAATCTACTTTAGTAAAAGCAGAGATAGGCTGAGTTCATTTTTTTGAGTGTACTTTGAAGTTTGTTTTTCGCGCTACTTCGTACGGCACTACGTTGCCTGGCGGACGGACATGTGACTAACATACTACTCTTGAACCCCGATCCTTCCGCCAGGCAACGTAGTGCCGTACAACAGCGGAACACACAAAACAAATCGTCTTACGATATGACAAAAATCACGGACAATCCATAGAAAAGCCGCACCTGACTAAAAGCCGCAGGGTTCAAAGCTTGTGCAAAAAGTAGCGGCTTATAGCCCGACATTTACGGTATGTGAGGATGTCTCAAGCGTGCAGGGTGGGGAGATGGCATCATGACCCAAAAAGTGGTTGATTCAGACACATTTATCTTCAAGTGTGTAGCAATTCCTGGTACAAACCCAGATGAGATGCTACATCTATAAATGATATGACTTAAATAAGTATTTCAACTTATACCACTATGATGCAAATAAAATGCTCAATATATGTCCTAGCACACATTTACATGTAGTGAATTTTTATGTGTTGAGACTGAACATTAGCTACACTTTGTTAAAAATGATAACTGCAGTCTTTATGAATGTGTGTGTGGAGCATCGCAGCTAAAGCTCTGTCACCTTGAATCTTGCACACACATCTGGAGGACTCTCTATGACAAGTATGACAAGAGAAGTGTTTGAACAGAGGTGTTAGTTTACTACATACTCTGTTTAGAGACTGAACTTGTCTCAGAGACTGAACTTGTCTCTGAACTAGTTCAGTTTCTGAGCTAGTACCACAGAGCATTGTACACATTATCCTACTGGAAGCAGCCATTAGAAGGTGGGCACACACTGGTGGAAGTAAAGTCTTCAGGTAGCCTGTAGTGTTCAGTTAGTGCGAACTTGTGCCAACAATGGTGTAATACTGTATATGAATCAGAATAGTTCCATGCTTTCTTTCCATTCACCTCAAATCCTGGCCTACCATGTATATATTGCAGCAGAAATTGAGACTCATCATATCAGGCAGCATCCAGTCTTCTGCTGCTGTAGCCTATCTACTTAAAGATTCACCATCTGTTTGTAATGAGTGGATATTTAATTTACTGTTGCCTTCTTATCAGCTCCAAGAATTCTGGCCATTCTCTGACCTCTCACATCAGCAAAGCACCATAGTACTGGCACTCTCTGAATATTTTCTCTTATTCAGAACATTCTTTGAAAACTCTAGAGATGGCTGTGTGTGAAAATCCCAGTAGATCAGCCGTTTCTGAAATACTCGGAGCTGCCATTCTGGCACCAAAAAACACACCATGTTCATTTAAATCACCGTTCTTCTCCAGCTCTGAAGGTCAGTTTGACCTTCAGCAGGTCATCTTGACCTTGTTGAATTTGATTGCTACCACAGGTTTGGCTTATTAGATATTTGCTTGTAAGCAGCCAGGGACTGCATGTGACAACTGAAACTACGATTGCCTTTCCATTTGTTTGGACAAGAGCTTGAATCACCTGCTAAATTAGCACAACAATTATAATAGCTTACATAAAAATGATTATAGTGACATCCACACAAACAGAGTTGGCACAAAAGGATGATTGTTACCAGACTGGAAATTTTTATAAGCAATTACTGACATAAAACCTGAGTTATGGTTTTGAAACTGTGTCGGGAAATTCAGATGGGCAGAACATGAAGCTACAAAGAATACTCTGTCCCTGCCTCGGTCACAGTAAATCTTCAACGGGGCACTTAGGGAAGATATGTATTGATTTTTATTTTCAGCTTTCTGAGTAAATGCCTAAGCTTTTGTGTCTGTGGTTGCTGCACACATGGGAATGGTCTAATGAATGGCTGAAAGTTTCTGTGTTAGAAGGAAACATAATTCATTTCATTGCTCTGATGAAGCACTGTGGCTACTGCTTAGCTGGGAGGTGCATCAATTACCCAGAGTGGAGCTCGGGAGAGCAGCGACATATAAATATGTCTGTAAAATTCAGGGGAACAGCTGCTGCATGTTAACTCGTCAGTCACATTTGATTTAAGGAAATAAATGGAATAAATCAGAAAGTCCTGTAAGAATTAACCCTGGTTAAACCCAAAAAAAATGATGTCGATGTTTGAAGAATTAAAATAAATCAGTGGGCCTTTCACAATGCCAGTATATTGTTTACACTGCATAATGTAAGCATCAAAAGAACAAAAGAGTACAGTTTATACATTGTATATAGAGCAAACTGATATTTATTATATGGACTGTTACTCTTTAAATTAGGATTTTCGTGCTATTCTCCTCTGGCTGTCTTTTCGCTGCAAGTATAACTTTGGATAAGCCCCATTAGTCCGAATAATTTCAGTTCTTCTTAGATAACATACAGACTGAGCTACTGTCATACATAGATGAGGTAAATAAAAGAAGAAAAGGACATGCAGCTAAAGAAGTGATAGGAGGACTTGAATAGACAAAGTGTATAGAAAACAGGAAGTTAGCCCAAGAAACTAAACAAGTTATCAGAGAGTGACTTTGTAGTGTCATGCTGGATGTTTGTGCACACCAAAGTCTAGAATTGTACAGCTTAAATTTTCACATTTTGCTGAAAGCTTTGGTATTAAAGAAAAAAGGAGAATTCATGTGTGTTATGAGACATAACTGGCTGTACCTCCTGAATCTGTAGTTTCCCGTCGGCAGTGACATCATAGGCAGACATAAACCTTTTCTTCAAATTCTGGACATCTTCTTCAGTGACTTTGTCCTGTACAAATTAAAACAAAACATTGATTCTCTATCCAAACTCAACCATTACAAAACCAGTACACGGTTTAACTGAAAGGCAGCTACAGTGTGGAATAAACAACGGTTCTAAATGTACACAGTAATAAAATATAATATATAAGATAAATCCAGTTATGCTATTACATACAGGTTGCTTACTATATATTTGAGAATCTTAAGAATCAAAGATATTGAACATAATACTTCAATGGGTGAGTCACACTTATTTTAAGCAGTGTCACCATGGATACTTATTTAATCTAAGACTTTTTTTTCTCTCAAGGTCTGCTTTCTCTACCCCAGGCTAACTGATCCACAGCTTAACCCACAGTTCACTTACTTGGCCTTCCTTTTCACATTCCCATTCTCACTACTCACTACATTATCACTGCAGGAGATCACCTGCCTACATCTACCCTCTACCATTCTCCTGTCACTCTGCATGTCCCCCTTCACAACATCTATGAACCTCCTCTGTGGTCTTCCTCTTCCCCACCTGCCTAGCAGCTCCACCTCAAACCCCCTCTGTCCAATATATCAGCTATCCCTCCTCTGCACATGTTAAATACAGCTCAAACTTGCTTCTCTAACTTTGTCTCCAAAATGTAGAACCCGAGCTGTCTATCTGATGTTTTCATTTCTAATCCCATCCTGGTCTTTCCTAGTGAAAATCTCAGCTTCCTCAGCTCTGCCACCTCCAGCTCAGCCTCCTCTCTCTTTGTTAGTGCTAGCATCTCCCAACCATACATCACAGCAGGTTTCACTACTATCTTGTAAACATTCCCTTGATCTCTTGCTGCTCCTTCTGTTGCAAATCATCCCCCACACTCCTCTCCGCTCACTCCACCCTACCTGCACTCGTTTCTTTACTTCTCTCAAGTGTATTTAAACTACTCTACCTTGAATACCTCAACTCCTTGCAGCTTCACTTTTCCACACTTCTCTCTCATTCACATATTCTGTCTTACTTCAAATTTCATTCCTCTATTATCCAGGGCATACCCCCACCTCTGCAGGGCCTTTCTACATGCTCCGTATTCGAACTACAGGTCACAATGTTGTCTGGGAACATCATCGCTTTCTAAGACTACTGCTTTGATCTCCACTGCCAGCCTGTCTATCACCATGCCAACAAAAAGGGGCTCGGAGCCGACTGATCCATCCACTGGAAACCATCCTTGGGACCTGTGCGAGCTCGTTGTAATTACTGCCAGACCAACCTGTTGACTCAAGTCAAAGAGCAGTCCTGAGAGAGCTGACAACTTTTCGGACAAAATGAGATCTTTTTCAGTTCATTTATCAGTCATTCGGTTTATATAGTACCCTAACAACAATCCAGAGGCTTGTGACTGGAGTGACTGGAGCTCATTAGGTGAGTAGGTCTTCTACTCAGTGGAAGGTTGGTGGTCCGATCCCTGGCTGGTCGCCAAAGTATCCTTGGCCAAGATACTCAACCCACAAATTACTCTTCGATGTATTCATTGGAATATCTCATTGTTAGATAGAAAGCACTTAGATATAAAAAAGTACTAGTATGAATGGATGTGAATGAGGCATATTGTGTAAAGTGCTTTGAGTCTTCACCTAGAATAGAACAACACTGATCCATTGAGATTCCCAGTGGACAGACTGTGCTGGGTCTTTTTATTTTCCATTACCATCTCAATTATGTGCTTTTATCTGATGGATTCTTAACTTACTATTTGATGCACAACACTGTACTAGAGTTGCATTCAAGAATAAAGAAAACACTTTCTAATAGACTGTAAACAAAATTAAATAGACCATAAAAAGAAAGAAAAAGCAGTGCAGTTAGTTTGTTGCATGCTTATCTCAGCTTCTTTCATTTCCTCTGCAGACCAGTTTCTTTCTCTGCCAGATGTCAGATAAGTGTGAATCAACTGAAGGCGATAATTTTGAGCCACTGAAGTTCTTTTAAAGTATATTTAGCAGCTCATCTTTCAGTTCTTTTTTAACCATGAACCACTCTGTAACAGTAACTATAGAAACCTGTGGATCTAAGGGGCTGAAGTCTGACTCTCTGCTTCATCCAATGCAGTGTACACAGTCTGCAGACTACAAGGTGACAGCCCTTCTCATTGCAGAAAGAGTATTGCTCTTGAGCATTAGCCTTGTATCACTCACTCTGTTGCTAAGTAAAGATTTTAAAGCAAACAACTTAATTTGAAAAACATGTTTTTCTAGACTAGCACAATACTAACTTGAGCATTGTTTAGATTTTACTGCCACATTAGACTTGCAATGTATCACATAAAACCTGAGTATGCAACTTGTGAGCAATTCTTGTACAATATTTTGCACCACATGCATAATTATGTGGCATGATGCACTCCAGGAAACAAAAGAACAAACCAAAGAGCACTGTGTGGCTGATGCTGCCCAATAGTTCAAAAGCAATGAATAGAAAAAAACAGAATGACTGTCAAGTGCTTTTGTAGCACAAAAACAAACACACCAAACACTATATCACCTTGGGGGGGGGGCATTATGGATGGAAAGCAAACATCAGAAAGACAAAAAGGACATGTGGTTGGTGGTCTGTTTGTACTAGTACTACATAATTAGTATCCAAGGGAGTTCCACTGATAAACACACATGCAAACATGAACGTGTGCTAATAGATGTGTGCTCGTCTCAGTGTCCATTAGGAAAGAGCTGGCTCTGTCTTTTTTTCAAGACAATGGTACTATAACGTTCCTCAGTAAACACGATGTGTCATTAGTGCACAAAACACAGAAATGGCCAGTTTCTAATCACGTCAAGTGCTTTTCCTGACAGTGCCCAGAGCTCTTTAATTGAGTTGTGCCTAACATCCTTAAGTTACCCCACCCATTTTAGATAGCTCCATAATGTTCAGCTGCCCACACGGCAGAAAATGCTGTGAATTCTGTGTCTGAATTAAAATTGGGATTACCCAATTCACGCTTTTCTTTTCATAAACTGCCTCCAGTGAATTCATGAGACCAAAAAGAAGAAAATACCTCCTACTGTGCAGCAATTTGTAAATTTTGTGGCAACAGAAATAGAAAAGCATTAGACTAAACAATCTATAAAATGCAGGCCTTCATGCAAATTTCTACACCACTACTTCTACTGATACTATATAGAGATAAAATCATACTACATGCACACAGAGTGTCAGGATCAGATGTTACGATGCTATAATTTTCAGCATTGTGCTTGATCAGCTGCCCTTGACTGTATTTAACAGCTGTCATCGCAATAATTCATCCAGAGGCGACTTACCTGTGGACGCAGTCTTTTCATCATGTGACGGAAAAAGTCATCAAGCTCTTTGCCCTCAATGTAGCCATTATCTGTCCAATTATAAAAAAGAAAATCCCGATGTCATTAACAATTAAACAAAGTTGGATTTTCTTTCAAATAAATAAATAAATACCTAGTGGAGAAGTAGCTCTACCATAAACAAGCCGAGTTCATATTTTTAGGTGTCTTGTGCAACTTTGCACTACTGCTTAGTATTCAACACCCTCTTTGTTTTATCTAATCTTTTCAGATGTGATTAATACAAAGTTCCTACAGGAAATGAACAACTCACTCATTCTCTTCTTTTTTTATTTTTTTTAATGTGATTATAATATTTCAACTTCATGAGAGGTCACCTTTCTTAAATGTCTAACAATGACAAAAAAATAATTCTAGGTACTCCACTGTTTTATGTATCTTTATTATAAGAACAATAAGAAGACATGAGTGAATGTCCTTACCATCTGCATCAAAGTGTTGCCATATCTCCAGGAAACCAGCTGCGTCCAGGTCCTCAAAGGCAGAGTCCATGTTTATTAAGGAAAAGCAGGCTGTGAACTTTACACATACAGAAAGAACGACGTCTGAGGTGACAAACTGTTTTTACACTGTAGCCTGCTTGGTTGACATATGCTTTTTGTGACTAAGCGAAAAACCACTCCTCCTTCCTCTGTGTATGTGTGTGTAGGGAGAGAGAGAAACACACAGTTCACATCCAGAAGGAACAGCACTACTGTATTTGCCATCTGGTGGTTGTTTAGCTACACTGCAAAGCAGATCTTCAACTGGAACAGCAGATACACACAACGTGACAAATGTTATAGCCTGTAAAATTATTTTAATCAGTATTAATTGCATGAAGAAATGCCCATCATCAGACTTAGTGGAACATATTTAACCGTGTCCAAACAGAACAAGTGATGTATTAATGACAGAAGGAAACAACCAAACAACAAAAACACATTGAAGTGCATTAACAATCTAAGTAAACCTAAAGTGATTACGTTTAATAAATAATTACGTACAAAGAATTCATTTCTACATTTATAAACAAGTGAGAGGAAAACCAACAAATGATCAAGACATCACCGGCCACTGTTTGCTTTTTTTGAATTTTTTTTTTTATTATTCCAAATAAGTTACAAACAAATCACTAGTATAGAAGTGTACTTAGTACCAAAACAATATAGGATTCGCTGCGGTCACATAGGTGTGTGGCTATATCATATGTAAGTATATTACACGTGCATATGTTACACATACATATATACACACACCTACATGTATGACAGCACATATATACATACAGTACAACTCACAGTCACATCATGCAGTCACACACGTAGACACCGAGGTCTAAACTTAATGCTACGAGTTATTTTCATGTTTCTCCCACCAACAGAAACGATGTGGACACTCAAGTTTGGAAGGAAACTGGAAACTATCTTTCACGCGACACCACAGATGTCCGGATCCTTTCCTTGCAGCATATTGCAAAGTAGTGCTTTTTTTGTTTTTGTTTGTTTTAGATAGGCGTGAACACCTTTGAGACAAAAAGTGAAGTCTGAGTGTTGAAAATCAAAGCAGCTCTTAGGGACAAGACTATATACAGCAGAGACGTTATTTCAAGTCCATGATTAGTGACAAAGAAGCAAAACCTAACCCTAGAAAAAAGACATCAGAAGACACCATAATATATGGAAAAGGTGCACCAGTAAGACCTTTGGCCCTGACTTGAATTAGGCTCTTGCACAGTAACATAAATACAAGCCATGGCCCTTTCACACTGTTCATGAAGACCCAATCTTGAGCGCACATATCAAAATGACAATAGAGCACAGCTCGACCTGCAGAATAAGTAGTTAATGCGATATAAAAGGTTGGAGTTTACATACCGGTGTTTATAGAGTGTGATGCTGACATTATGTCAGACCGAGTGACTGCAGAGCTCGAAATAAAAACAGAGGCATCTGTTTAAGACTGAACTGGCAACACAGTGCAGCATCACACTCAGGAAGAGTGGGCTGACTGAAGCATATCGGCCACTAAAAACCGACGTGGCATGAGTGGGATATCAAACCATTTATGCAACGTCTGTGAAACTGCACGGTCCAGTATCAAAAAAAACAGCATCACGTGCAGATGGAGAGATGAGCTGTCCACAAATCCTTTGCCACTTTCACTGTTTTCTTTACTTTTTTTCAATTCTGAAGATTATTGAGTCCAAAAGCACCATGTATTTGAGAAAGTTTGCAAACTGTATCAGTGTGAAAAGGTCACTGCTTGTTCTTAGAAGAGAGAAATCAGAAGAATTTGGCCTGAGACCCGAGCTAATGTGACTCAGTCAGATCCTGAAAATGGTATGTACAAAATAGCCCGAAGGTCCACGTGGTCAAAATACTGCTACCTTCAGTTCACTTTCACTTTAGGCACTGCTTGCTTTTTGAATTTAAGCATTATGATTGCCACCTAATGGCTTGAGATTTTTCCCCCGTCCTGTGTGGAAAGTAAAAGTGAACTAAATTTGGAAGATGCTGAGGAAGAAGAGTGTCTGAAGGCTGGATTTCCTTCCTGTATCCTGCTTTTACACAGAGGACAAACTGATGAGGTTATTTTCAAAGCCTGGGCTTTTCTTTTGGAGGAATGTCAATATTACTCAATGAATAACATTAGTCTGTTTTTGGAAGGAAGGAAGGAGCCCTCTTTATCTTTAAGAGCAATACAGAGTCTCAACATTTCGACTAAAGGCTGCAATTTGTTTTCAGGAACACTTAGTAAGAATTTAATTTTGTTATAAACACAGAAATTTGGCCAAAATGTATACAATCAAACTCTGTATTGCACTTTAGTGGTATCCTCTCCCCTTAAAACAGCAAATAAGATATTTTTCCACAGTGTTTACGTACAGAGAACAGTATTATTTAACAGTGCTGAAGCCATACTGATTATCAATAAAGTTCAGGTTAAACACATCGCACTGTCACTCCAGCTCTTGCAGTGAGTCTAACTTGAGTCCAGGTGGTGTGTTTGCTTTACACTGATTTAGAGTTATCCCTCAGTCCTGCAGTGTAGTCTGGCTAGTCCCCTGTGAGTAAGTCAAAGTACATCAAATATATCTGAGTTCTGTCTTTGCTTAGAGTCTCAGCTGAAACCTGTATATTCCTGTAAAAAAAACACGAATTGCATAATGGATTCAGGCACCGTTGAAGTCCCCAAAAAGTCCTTTGCACATGCTGAAGATTGTATATACCAAAATCTGTAAAAATATATTGAAAAAAACAAACACCATTGATTCCTGGTCTGGTTGTATGGGTAAAGTACAGTAATCGTGACGTGAGCGGTATTGCGTGTTTGGTCCTTCGGAGACGAGCTATGGCAACAGACAACAGAAAGACTCAAGTTAAAGATTTTACACGTACACACACTTTCACAGTCTCTCTGCTTTTTTGTATAAATGTCATGCATCATTTTTAGTGGTTTGAAAACTTAAGATTTCTATTCAAGTTCCAGACATGAGATTTTTACCTGAAAGCAGAGATCAATAGTGTGATCTAGAGAGGAGAGAGAAGGCTGTCTGTGAGAAGGAAGCTCTTTTGCGACATAGTAAAGTATTTGGGTTAGGTTAGATAACCAAGGAGTTAAAACCCATCATTAAACATGATTAAATTAAGAGGTTTTCTTTTTATAAACTACTACAAACCAAATATGATTGTTGTACTTTGCAGTCAGACAGGACCTACAGGTACAAGCTCTAACACAAAAGAAACAACAGTTAGGTTTGCTGCCCTGTGGGGGCCTTCCTTCGTTCAATGTAAATTTGAAGCTTGTCAACAGGCGTTTTACGTCAATTTGTTTTACTTATATCAAAATAAAGTCTTTGTCTGCCTCCTCCCCAGAGTCTGAGGACTTCTTGCCTGCTGCTTTGTCCTTGTCTGAGTTTGCACTTTGGTCCTTGTTCTTGGAGGAGCTGTGATCTTCAGAGTTGGTGCTGAGAGGGCTGGATCGCTGAACAGAGTCCAACATAGATCTCACTGGTGGAGATAAAAGGAGAAGAAATAATGAAGCAAGAAAGAGAAGAAAACTTTAACCGTTTTAGCTGTTTATTGTTTAGTGACTAACCCACAAGGACTGATGGCTGCTTATTTTCACCTCGGTTCTCTTTCTATATTATGGTTATTTTTGAACAGTAGGATAATGGAAAAAATAACCATGTTTGCTGCTGTAATAATGATATTATTAAGTTATAAGACTATGAAAGGAAAGCGAAAATAAAATTAAATCAAGAGAACTTGTAACATTTTAGCTATCTATGTTTGGACCTTTTAGCTCAGAGCCTCGAGCAGAAGCATAGTTAGCTTTTTTAACCATATTTCTAAACTGGCAACAGACCATTGTGACTGTGCAATTTGAAGAGTAAGATTCAGTACCATGGCATATGATTGGTTGAGTTGACATGAATGAATTTAAGCTCTGTGGTCCCACGGGAATGAAAGAAGTGGCGTTCCATATGTTCCATTAAGAAATGGAGAGAAAATTGCAATATTTTAAATATTCTCAACGGCAGCCCTACACTCAGTTAATAATACATAAACTCACTTTAGGGATTAAGATTTATGCTGTCCACAGTTTGAATATTGGCTTTGATCCCGTCTTTGTAGTTTCAGCATATTTCAGGAGCTGTACTTTGTATCTACTTTCAAAAAGAATCTCACTCCAAACTCACAACACTTTTTCTGAGTGGTAGCCTGCATGAAGTTGATTTTTCTTGCTTATTGTGATCATTATGTTGAGTCAAAATGGCAACTTTTTGCTTTTGAAATCTTGCAAAATTACATTTTTTTTTTAAAGTTTACTAGTGGTTTTACTTTGCACTACATTGACCAGCAGATCACGCTGACAACTGCAGTGCCTGGAGCGAGGCCTGGGATCCCAGATGAGATCTGGAGGAAAGTGCAAAGTGCAGAGTTTCAGAGGCGGAGCTGTTGAGTGATCATCATGGGGAACATGAGGTGTTTGGACAGTAATATGGGCAAGTTCAGTGAGATGACTGAGACCAGGGGGAAGACGGTCTGTAGTCTTCGCTTACTGGACCACAGTGGCTTCAGGCTTCTGGTGAACTGGGACTTTAATCTGAACAGAAGTTAACATTGCTGTTTAAATGTAGTTTGAATAAACACACTGTGTGGATTCCTCCATCAGGAACAGATAACAACCAGATAACAACAGGGACTACATTTCAGCTCCTTCTTGTGTCATATTTAGATTCAAATCAATGACTTCTTTATGTGGCTACTAAACTGAGCTCCTCCTTTAGGCAACTCTGGAACCTTTCCGAGTTATTTCTTTCTGTGATGTTGCATTTCATTTACTTTTTTCATATAAAGTTGAATTTACAATCATCATAAGGAATATAAAGGCAGTGCTTTACGTTTTAAATGTTGGGATCTACCCAGTATTCATGTTTGAAATGAAAACTTTTGTCAAAGGTCACTTGAAGATTGGCCACTGGACCAGGGTTTCAAATACAAACTCTCACATTAATAATTATGTGTAAGTGTTACATAATAGATAGTAGATCAAAGGCAGTGAGAGCCTTGTGAGAGCTGTGACCCGAATCTGTCAGTGTCACATCTGTCATTTTGTAGAAAATACAGCAGCGGCCTCCACGGCACGATAGCAAATACGAGACCGCAGGGGAAGCAAACACTGTGTCAGATCCTGACAGCGAGATCAAACATCCACCAGTCTGTCCAACTTCACGAGGAGACAAAAAAGTAACAGCTGATGTATTTATACGGGGATGACTGACAGTTCACTGCATTTTCAGTGAGGCTCTAAATCTATTTTCTTTAATGTGTTAACATGAACAAAATAGGAGAAACGTACCTTCCTGAGTGGTTTTGTTGGTGGAGACTCCGTCCTTGCCTTTTTCCGATAGCACCCTCTTCAGTGTTGGAGGAAGACCTGTGGCTTTATGAGACACACTGCCACTGCTGGTGGAATCTGAGCTCTCATCTATGTGAAGAAAAAACAAAGCAAGAGAAAACAATCTTTAAGCATTAAGTATGGATACATACCTAACAAAATAAAACATCGCACAGAGTTTGACAGTACCTATGCTCCTGCTGCTATTCGTGGTCCTCGGCTTCTGCGGGATTGTAGGTCGAGCAGCCAGAGCAGGCTTTGCTCCCTGTGGCACCGGTGGTTTGGGACTTACTGGTCCTCCTGGGGAACTCGAGGAAGATGTAGCTCTGAGACGAGGAGCTGGCTCTGGCTTAGTCTCACCGCGTGGTGAGGTCTTCTCTGGAGAAGCAGGGTCGGGCTTACTAACAGAACCACCTGGAGACCTGCTTTCTGGAGTGGTGGGTTGAGGCTTGGCTGTTTTACACGTGTAACAATGAAAAAGAAAAATCTGTTTTTTTATTGTTTTATTGTACTGGAAACATCAAAAAGATTCTTAAACTTTCTCCTCTAAAATTTCAGGTATATGAAGAAGAAAAAAGCTCACCTGTTGTATTGCTGTCAGGTCTGTCAGGGCTGGAAGACTAGAGCAGACGGAAAAAAACAAATAAACACTGGATCACTACACAAAACAGCTGAATAGTTTTAGATCAGGCTCAAGTGCACACATGCATTTGCAGTTTTTCAGTTTCAACCATACACACACCAGGAAGCCAACCAGAAGCGGCGTACAGCAGGAGAAGCTTTAGTGCTACTGATACAAGGTACAAGACCCAGAAACCCCCGAATGATGCAAATACCACAAACCTCTCGGTGCGCAAACTTTTAGTTTAATCCCTGGTGTTGCCACACTAATTCTTCCCCCTTTGAATCAAAATACTTTTTTTTCCGTTTTCTCTTTTTTCCTTTTCTATTTTTAATACACACCAGGGGAAATAAATATGTCAGAGTGGAGAAAGCAGACGGACGTGCGGGACGAGTAGTTGTATGGCTGGGAAATCTATGTAGGTAGAATATTCACAGCACTTATGTCATGCTGTGAGTCATGACAGAAAAAAATAAAATCGGCCTTCTTTTTCGTCTTAATTTTGTCATTTTGCTTGATTTCATGTTTCCATCAATTCAACTTTGCACTTGTTTCCATTCCTGCTACTCTCACCTTGCCCTCTGGCAGAGAGGCTTGTTTGTGTTTTTATGTCAACATGTTGTCAGGTGCTGTGAGCAGCCTGAGGTCATCAGGGTCCTTGCATGCCTTTGATTTTCGATGCTTCTTATTTTACACATCCTCCCAGCGGGGACGTCACACTTAGTGACTGTTGAATAAAGGAGCTTTGACAAGTGGAAGCTCATAACCTAGAGTGCTTTGAATCCAAATATGCTCTTTTTAAAAAAGCACCACCAGCAAGGGTGTACTGGGATATCGTTGATTGACTGATCAGGATCCTCTGAACTTATTAAAACTACAGTTTACAGTTTATTTTTCCATTTATCTGCTAAATAAGACTTGTTTTAAATAAACTTAAATAACACAATATTGATTAAAAATTAACTGCAGTATTATTTTCACAAGCTAAGAACAACCCTAATACCAAAACTGATGCCATGTAAGGGCCCCACCCAACTACAGAGCAATAATTAGCCACAAGGACGAATTGCTTTACATTCAAAAACAAAAACAAGTAAAAAGATTATCACTGCTCGAATATGAAAGAAGAAAAAAAAATAGGCTGTGTTTTGACAAGAAATGAGGGTATACCAAGAGGAAGGAGGAAAAAAAAGCTGTGAAAATGGCCCAGGCGAGACAAATAGGAAATCCACTAAATGAAGTGTGACAGGACAGGAAAGTCCCATTTAAAAAAAATATTCATCTTCTTTTATTGCGTCGCTTATTAAGGCAATATCTTTAGCTCAACTTCAGAGACTGGGCTTGAACCCAGGGTGGAGTGAGTCGTGACGAGTGTCAGGGGTGAGGGTGAGAAGGAGGTGAAGGGGGAGGAGGAGGAGGAGGAGGAAGGGCATCTGAACCAAAGGCCTTTTAAATCCAAATACAGACAAAATAAAAAAAAAATGTGTGTGCATGTGTGTATACATTTATAGACAAACAATTAGCATAGACAATGACTTTAATTCCTGGAATGTGTAAATATATTTTAACGCATTTTAATCCCTGTGTGCTTCTCTACCCATTTAAAAGCCCAAACATATGAATCAACTTTAAACCGCTTCATTATATCACCAATCAAAGAAATAAGTAGAGCAGTAGCTATTTGGTTCCACTGGCAGGATGTTTGCAGGATTAGTTCGGCATGTTTATGTGTGTGACTGCTCTGTAATACATTCTTAACTCAAAGACTTTTTACTCACTAAATTAAGCTTGTATATGTGCGACAGAACTGCAGAGTTTAAGTCTTTTTGGATTTGCCTCAAGTCTTTGTCTTCATCTTTGAAACAGAGCCATCATACATATTGCTGTGCCCCATTTTCATGTACTTTGTGTAGTTTCTTTATTTTTTGGTTTAATTGGCATCACTTTACCTTGTACGCTCTTCTTTCGTGCTTGGCTTTCATCTCTGCTAGGAGCCCACTGCCCATCATCTGCACACCAGGATACCGCTTGCCTCCCTGAGGACTCCCCCTGCCATCTGAACCCTCCCAGGGTTCGTCCATGGAGTCTGGTGTCCTCAGCTCCTCTGAGCGGTCTGAGCTGCTGCTGTAGTCTGTGGGCTGTGAGCGACTGGAGGCGTCTCTGTGGTGGAGACGGAAATGTTGTCAAAAAAGCTGGGAGTGGTTACAGAGGAATATAAAAAAAAAAAAATATATATATATATATATAATTCTGCTTTAGTCTTCATCTTCACCTCGACTTCGGCTCAGGTGCTGGGCTCTTAATTGCAACCTTCGGTGAGGAAGGCTCCTCTGGGATGACGGATGGCTGTGCAGAGGGTGATGGACCCGAGGATGTTAAAGTGGCCTGGATTTTCTCAGACTTATCCAGTTTGTCTGATTTATCCGATTTAGAGGATCGTTTGATGAGATTTAGAAATCCTCCTTTCTTTTTCTTCTCGCCATCTTGAGATTCTGAACTCTTCAGGGAACGCCTGAGAAAAGACACGACGGACAAAGGGACACATGAGAGAAAGACTTAATAAGAGAGGAGTATTAGAAATGTCAAGATGAAGCCCATTTCAACTTATGTATTCAGTGGATAAAAACATAAAGAGACAAGAGTACAGTCCTTACTTGGAATCCATCTTGGTGACTTTTTTAGAGAAGAACTCATCTACACCCTCATCCACCCTTCCCATGAGGCTGTTCTGTTCCCCATCTTGAGATGGAGTGCTGCTGATTTGCTGAAAGAAAAAAGATTTTCTGGACCATCTGACAGAAAGCAGATCAACTGCACTGGACTATATCTAAAGAGGTCTTATATGTTATTTTGAGACAAATGTAAGCTCACTAATGCCTTGAAGTAAACTTGAGAAACCCATCTTGACCACTCACTGGTACTTTGCTGGAATGTGTCTTTTTGTTCCTCCGAGGTCGGAGTTTGGTGAAGTGCTGGAGCTTTTTTTCTTCCTCAGATGGAAGCTCCACCATCACACCTGTGGGACATGGCTCCAGTTTGGGCAGCACCATAGATGGAGTGGATGGAGTGTGAGATGAAGTTGAAGTATCCTCCACATGGATGGGGACATCTTCTAGGGCTTTGTCCAGGTCAAACTCCATCTCTGTAGATTTGTAATTTTATAGGATCAAATACAGAGAAATAAAAAATAAAACCCCATCAAGTCAACTTCTTATTAACGTTATTACAGTTAAAACTACAAACTGAAAAACTCAAACTAGATATGAAAAAAAGATTTTAACTATAATAAAAAAAATAAAAACTAGATTTTTATGACACGTTAACAACATGAAATGATTTTGGGAACTTGGAAAATTGTCTTTTAAAAAAGGAAAAAACAAAGTTAACATGACTTAGCTGATGACGGTTTATTGGACATATTTGAAACTTTGCGTCTATTTTTCTAAATATTTTCCTAAATCTTGCCTCTGGCATGTGTCCTCTATAACTAAACTAAACACTAAAACTAACACAAATTTAAGTAAAACTAAAGATTTCCAACCAATAAAAACTAAACAAGAAATAAAAATCACAAAAGGTAAAAAAAAAATTAATCCAACTACAAAACTAGAATTATTCTGCTTTGTATAGCCTAAAGCAGCAAGACAGCATGATAATCTCAATTTAAGAGAACGTGGTGTTATAACATGTAAACTCAGAAATATGAAGTACTAACCAAAGGCACGAGACACTGGTCGCAGCATCCTGCTGTGGATGCTCTTCCTTTTGGATTTTGGAGTCATCTGCAGGAGGAAAAGTTACACTTGTAGCAACTGTGAACTAAAATGAAAACTTTATTTTCTATAAGTGACGAGTGGATGAGTGCTGAAGATTTTAAAACCACGTAAGCAACAACTGTGTGCAAGTACAAAAAGAGTGAACAAAAGAACAAACAGCACATCTGTCATAACGCGACACAAGCGAGCCGTTAACATGTTTTCCACATCTTATATTTCTAATTCCTTAACGTTGAAACTCAATAACAGATATTATAGCTTCCTGTGTTTAACCGTCAAGCTTATGAAGAGATAAAAATTAATATTGGGCAGAACTGAGTTCAGCTTATTGCTGCAGCCCTCCACAACAATCCCGGAGTCTTATGTGGCCCTTTAATAAATTTTTTTGTCCACCCCTTCTCCGAAGTCTTGACTGCTGCTTTTATTTACTCGTATCTCAGTGCCACAAGATGAGATCGGATCTCCAGAAGCCAAATGTATATTTAACTTAGAACATATTTTAAAGAAAATAACAATATTGTAGGCCAGTTTTCTTCAGACTTGGAGCTCATACTGTTAGTTAACAAACCAAAGTATCAACTGGTTAATCTGACAAATCTCTAGAATTTTAAAGGGGTTTGAAATGTTATCTTTATTATTTATCCTTAAACACAGTGGCAGGATGAGGGAAGCTCTACTGCTTCTTTTTAAGGAAACACTCTTCATACACCAAATTGTAAAAGAACCCAGTGAGGACTGTATAGCAGGCATGCACAGGGGAGAGTGAGGGACAAGGAAAAGAACAGTGAGAGCAAAGAAAAGTGGACAGGAACGAGAATCGAGCGAGGCAGTCCACTATTACTTACACTGGTGCAGCACAGAATCTCCATGGAGCAAAGGAGGAAAAGAGAAGAAGGAAAAGAGGAAAAGATTGAAGAGAAAGGGAGACAACACAGAGTAAGGCCTAACGAAGAACAAGCGAGGAAAATGAAAGGAAGCAGAGGAGGAAGGAGAGGGAGGCAGGGGAAAGATTTAAGAAGAAGAAGAAAAAAACGTGGAGATAACTATGGAACCAGAGGAAGACAGAGGACAGGAGGACTTGCTGCTTTTCCCCACAGCAGACTGCACCAACACTTTTCTGCCAGATGATTACAGTTATCATCTTTGTTTTGCCAACAGAAAAAAAACGGACACTGCTAAATATTTCACCTCTTAACTCGAGGCCTATAAAAGACTGTTTTCACTTGCTTCTGTTCCAGTTTGGCTGGGAGAAATAATATATATTGCACTGCTGGTAGTGAACTTAAACATTGTCCTTTAATGAAAATCACTAGAAAGCATCACAGATCAAATAAGCCATGGATCACAAAGGGGATAGAAGATGCATGTAAAAAGAAAAATAATCTATATAAGAGATTCATAAAACAGAGGACAAAAGATGCTGAAATAAAGTACAAGTTATATAAAAATAGATTAGTAAATATTATAAGAACAAGTAAGAAAAAATATTACCACAAATTATTGGAGCAAAGTAGAAGTAACACACAAGAAACATGGAGGATATTAAACAGTCTAATCAAAAAGGGCTCAAAAAATAAGAATTATCCAGAATTTTTAAAAAAAGATAAAGATATTGTGCTTGATAAAACTAAAGACATTGCAAATGAATTTAATGATTTCTTTTAAATGTTGGCTTTAATTTAGCAAAAGAAATTCCAGAGTCAAGAAATAATAACGACCTAAATAAACATATTACTCAGAATGTGTCCTCCATGTTTATTGGTGCTGCAACTCATAGAGAAATAATTAACATTGTGAAGACATTTAAAAATAAAAAGTCCACTGACTGTTTTGGTATTGACATGATATTAGTTAAAAGTATTATAGAATATATAGTGCAACCTTTCGCATACATTTGTAATCTGTCCTTTCAAACTGGTGTGTTTCCCTCACAAATGAAAATAGCAAAAGTTATTCCAATCCATAAAAACGGAGAGAGATGTCAGTTTACCAATTACAGGCCAATATCACTACTCCCACAGTTCTCAAAAATTTTAGAAAAGTTTTTTGTTAATAGACTTGATAAATATATGGAGAAGCATAATCTCCTAAGCGATAACCAATATGGCTTTAGAGTGAAAAGGTCCACTTCAATGGCAGTGATGGAACTTGTTGAAGGGATATCTAATGCAATAGATAATAAGGAATATACTGTTGGTGTATTTATAGACTTTAAAAAGGCGTTTGATACATGTTAAAAGTCCGCTTGTTCATTGTAACTGTTTATACTACGTTACCCATGATGCACCTCGGTATCTGTACTTCCGGTTGGGAACGTGTTCAGCGCAGTTCTGCACAGATGAGAGGTGTGTCGGAGGATAACGTATTTACTTGCATTCCTGTGTGAGGTAATACTGTGTGCGTGCTTACCATGTGAGTATTGTAAGATGAGAGTGATGCTTGTTTGACTTTATCTGTGTAATTTGCTATGTAAGAAGCTAGTCCCGTTGCTATCGCTAAGATGCGTTTTTTTGGCCTACTACAGGCAGCCTTGTGTTCAGCCCATGTTTCATTTCATATACGACTTACTGTCAAGCATTGTGGTTGTAGGCGGATGTAACTATTTACTATGTTTATTCTCTGAATCGTTGTAATCTGCAGAGGTCTGGGTTGCCAATGTATATACGAGCCAGAAATTCATTTATGGTCTTAGGGTGCCATCTAGTGGCCATGAGGTTATGGCAGATTGTATAACATTACGCTGGAAACCCACAGTACTGTAGAAGGGGTACACTGCTATCCATAGTGGTTAATACAAATGTTTGTTTTTCTGTTTACAGATGACCACACACACCCATAGACACACTCACACCCCCTTTACCTGCATGTGAATCCTATAACGCCTCCCTACCAACGCTGTACATCCTGTTGATGTCATCTGCCACCTCCTTAGTAAAGTTATTTGAACTACATCACTGTGGAGTACCATTCCTTCTGACCGAGGACGACTCAGTTGAAGCGTGATCGGCAATCAGTGCAAACATACATTACAAGTGGTCCTTCGAGCCGGAGTTCGCCTTGGCTGAGTTAATGAGATGGCAAACCCTCGGGATAGAGGTGCATCGAATAGCCCCCGTCCAGCGCGGGAGAAGAAACTTCCGGGACATCTGGTGGACTATGAGCACAACCTAACTGAGCCACCCGAGCCATCTAGAGCTCCAAGTAGTTCAAGCAGCTCCGACTATGAAGAGGATGAGAGATGGCAGAAGATGGAATCAGTTTGGAGCAGTGTCCTCCAACTAGAGCTGGACGATATATCGAGTTTTTAAAAAATATCGATATATTTTTATACGAGATATAAGATGTGACAATATCCTTTATATCGATATAGTCTATGTTACGTTATAATTATACTTGTGGAGCCGCAAGTTTGCCTCTCTTTTGTCCACTTTCGTCTTTAAGCAACGTTACTCGGCCTCCCCTCCTCCCCCATCGCTTCACCTGCAGGAAGCGACAAGATGGACACGGCAAATCTCCGTTAACGAGTTACAGCTCGGGAGCAGCTTGGGAGAACAAGAAAACAGAGACTGCTTTAGATTGTCTTCCCAAAGTGACTCAACTTTATTCACAAGTACAACAGTTTATATAGAGGGTAAAATTCATGAGACAGCAGATTTATCAGTTTAAACCAGTACAGACCAAGATAAGGGAGCGTCTTCCTGCCCTTGGGTGAAGAAGCATCCTTTGTGTAGTGTATCAGTTCAGCTACAATTGTGATTATCTCAGCGACATATTTTCAAGGCACAAAACAAAGAGTTCTTACATTAGTGAAATCTGAAACAAACCATTTGGCCTTCAACAGGCGTCTAAAAGATTAAGAAACTAATGTAGCTGAGGGAGTGATCTCTGTGGTATTTCAACCTTGTACCAGCCTGTGATTCTCACACATCAATTCTTGGGTCAAAGAGAAAAATAACTAAAACAAAGGGGCCTTATTGAATGACAGAGTTTTCCTGCATAATGTCACTATAAAACAATATCCAGTAAATGCTACCATGGTACTAAAATACCTAACAGCGCCTTATGTATGAATTCTGGTTGTGCTTGATGACTGCGAACCGATTTTATGTGGAACACGGCGCTCAGCAATCTGTGAAAAAATGTTTTAGTACGACTTTGGTAAGCTACGGAGCTGCACCGCTTGATGGATTGTCGGGGCATTACGGCTGAGCCTCGCGGAGTGATACGTACTGTGCTTCAACGTAATATTACCCTACTGTGTATAAGGACCATAAATGGCACCTGTTAAGAGACGTGGTTGCGAAGCGGATTTCAAACTCCAGGCTGTCAGTCACGCAGTAGAAGTTGGGAACAGAGCAGCTGTGAAATCTGTCTTTGTTATTGTGCTCAGCGTCTTTTGGTTTACATTTTGACTGCACAATTGTGAGCTTTTTGTTTAGCACAAAAACAACATTGTTTTCTTTTATTTATGGAGCATTATTATTTAATAAATGCTCATAATTTATTTTTGAGTAAATTTTATGTATATCTGTTCTATGTTAATAAAAGTGCCTGTGTGACATCTGGGACACAGCTTTGACTAAGAACTCTCTTTTTGTTCTTACTTTATGGCTTTAAAAAAATATATCGAGATATATATCTTATATCGCCATCCAGCTAAAAAATATCGAGATATGAATTTTGGGTCATATCGCCCAGCCCTACCTCCAACACATGACTCAACTGCAAGTGTCTATGGAGGAAACTCGTGGGACATTACTAAAGCGGGTGGAGCGTTTGGAGCAAGCTTCTAAACCTGGCAGTCCTCTTCCCCCAGAAACAGGAGCGTTAGAACAACCCCAACGTATTTCCTCCATAACAGAAGTTGCACCACTACAACCTAGCAATGAGGTGTTACATGATACCACAGAGCCACTAACTGTGCTAGTAAGTCCCTCAGAGCAGGGCACCACAACACCTGCAAACATGCCAACGCAAGCGGAAACATCTGCTCCATCACCTCCCCGTAAAGCGAGCCTTCACATTCAGCCAGTGCTGCACCCTGCCACTTATGTAGCCGCATCGACGCCACTCAGGAGACCTGGACGATGCACTGCTGAACCCTTCTCATATCAGCGATCGGAACATCAGCCCCTGATAAACAGGCCAGGCCAGGTGCAGCTATTACATTCTGCATCCCCAGCTGATCAGCCACTACAACATGCTCATCTTTCAATGCACCAGCTATCACAGGCTGTGGACCCAGCGAGTCTGCAGCAGATGTCACATCCCGCTGCTCCTGTCTTCCAAGTCAGACATCCAGCTAATCCTGTGTACTTGCAGCAACCTTCAGGTCCACCAGCACCTGTGCCCCAGCCATCACAGTGGGCAGAAGCTCATCCCCCTGTGCCCACCATACTGCATCCTGAAGCTTTGCCCGATCCAGCTGGCAAATACTATGTTCCTTATCCCTCAGGATGTAACTATTCATCATCTTCCTCTGCTGAACACCATAATCCACAGGTTGCCACAATTTACCCAGCAGGAACGCCTCTACCAAACCTGATGGAGATGATGGTGGCATCTTCATATGGCATTCCAAAGCCTAAGCTGGTGATCTTCCGGTCGGGGAGAGAGAGTGACTTCGCCTTATTAAAGAAAGGGCTGGACAGCACCTTAGGGCCATATTCTCATCTGGGAGAAGATTACAAGTATCAGGTCCTACTAGATCATCTAGAGCATCCCAGCGCCCTACAGGTAGCCAAGCGCTACATTCACGACCGCACTCCCTACACTAGTGCAATGAGGGCGCTAGAGCAGAGGTATGGACAGCCAAGGCAGTTAGTCCAAAGTGAGCTTAGCACTATATTAAACTGCCCCCCTATTAGAGCCGGAGACTCTCAAGCTATTGAAGACCTCTCCCTGTCGGTGTCCAGCCTGGTTGGGCTTCTCAGTACCATGGATGAAGTAGCAGCCAGTGAGCTTCATTGTGGTTCACATGTGGATAGACTGCTTACCAAGCTCCCTCTGAACTACAGGGACAACTTCATCGAGTACTGTATCACCCGGGGGATCATCCGCAGTGGCAGCAGCCGAACATACAATATGTACGACTTCTCAGAATGGCTCGAACGGAAATCCCAAGTCCTTCAGCTATCCAGACAAGCCTCTCAAATGCCCCCGGACAAGCCACGTCCAGAGAAGAACCTACTCAAAGCCTCAGCAGGGCTCAAGCCACACAACAGATCTGCTTCCATCTACTACGGCCCAAATCCAGCCCAAGCCAAGCTAAAACAGGAGGGAGAATCTACAGCTCCAGATCCGACAGTCCAACCTAAGAAGAAACAGAAGTTCAAACCTTATTGTCCATACTGCGAAGGGACAGAGCATTATCTGAATGGCTGTGATGGATTCAAAAGGCTAGACCTCAAAGCTATGGCTACCTGGATTACCGAGAAGGCCAAATGCTGGCGCTGTGGCCGTAAACATTCTCCAGAGCAGTGTACTCTGAAGAAGCCGTGCAGCACCTGTGGTGACCAGCATTTGTCGGTGCTCCATGACCTGGTTGAGGCCAAGAAGCGGGACCCTAACATACTAACTGTGAGTACTAGTATGGTCTACCTAGACTATTCAAGTCACTCAGGTCGTGTTATGCTTAAGGTAGTACCAATCCAACTACATCATGGGGGCAAATCACTGGATACATTTGCTGTGCTCGATGACGGCTCAGAGAAGACTGTTGTGCTTCCAGCGGCAGTTAAATCTCTAGGTTTGGAACAGGAGGAAGCAACACTCTCACTGAGAACTATCCGTCGAGATGTAATCCAGATGAAGGGAGGCTTTGTCTCATTTCAGGTGTCACCAAGGGCTAAGCCCAAAGTGAGGTACAAAGTAACACATGCCTTCACAGCCCAACAACTGAGCCTAGCTACTCAGTCATGTCCAGCTGAACAGCTAAAGAAGAAGTATCTTCACTTACAGAAAGTCCAGATTGAGGGATTTAACCAGATCCAACCTTTGGTGCTGATTGGCTCAGATAACGCTCATCTCATCACCCCTGTCCGCCCCGTCCTTCGGGGGTCGTCCAAAGGGCCAGTAGCTATCTGCACCAAGCTCGGATGGGCCATCCAGGGGCCGGCCAGTAGTATGCCTACATCTGAGGGGGACCTGCAGTGCCTGAACATGTGCCTTTCTCCTGCAGAGGCCCTGCATCAAGATGTGAAGCGTTTGTGGCAACTAGATGCTCCCCCCTACAGGACAGAGAAGGAGGTCACACGGTCAAAGGAGGACAGAGAGGCGGTAGCTATGTTGGAGACAAAGACCATCAGAGTCCCAGTAGACGGTGTCGAGAGATACGCCACTCCGCTGCTGAGAAGAAGGGACTTTCCACGGATGTGTGTCTCTCCTGAAGCAGTAAAAGGCCTCCTCAGATCCACCGAACGTAAGCTGGCCAAGAATCCTGATCTGACCCTCACATACAGCCAGGAGATCCACAGGTTAGTAGATTCTGGTTATGTTGTTAAGCTGAGCCCAGATGAGACACATAGCTCTTCCGAGTCATGGTATGTACCCCATCACATGGTACATCACAATAATAAGGCTAGGGTGGTCTTCAACTGTTCGTTTGAGTTTCAGGGGGCCGTCCTGAACCACTACCTCTTACCAGGACCTCCCTTGGGGCCCACTCTGCTGGGGGTATTACTCCGCTTCCGCCAACACCCTGTAGCTGTGAGTGGAGATATCAAAGCCATGTTTCACCAGATTCGGCTGCTCCCAGAGGATTGTCCTCTGCTACGGTTTCTGTGGAGGGATTGTGAAACTGACCGGCCCCCAGACGTATATGAGTGGAGAGTTTTGCCCTTCGGAACGACATGTAGCCCCTGTTGTGCTATTTTCGCCCTACAGAGACATGCAAGGGAGCACAAAGACACCCACAAGGACATCTGTGACTCTGTCCACACAGCCTTCTATGTGGATAACTGTTTACAGTCCCTGTCCAAACCAGAAGAAGCAAAGCAGCTCATCGACCGAATGAGAGATTTACTCATTCAAGGAGGATTCGAGATACGTCAGTGGGCGAGCAACGTGCCCGAAGTAGTTGCTCACCTGCCCGCTTCAGCTAGATCAGAGAGCTGCGAGCTTTGGCTGAACTTCAAAAGTCTCGACCCACAAGAGTCAACATTAGGACTCAGCTGGCACTGCCCGACAGATGTCCTGGGATATAAGCACCGCCCTATAACCTACTCCACGGTCACGCTGCGCAACGTGTACAAGGTACTAGCTACCCAGTATGACCCCCTAGGTTATATTTGTCCCTACACTACAAGGGCCAAGCTGATTGTACAGGCCCTGTGGAGCACAGAGAGAGGATGGGATGAGCCCATCGAAGGGAATCTACTTAAGTCCTGGCTTGAGTGGGAAGGCGAACTGTCACACCTTCAGCATGTCACCATTCCCCGCTGCTACGCTCCTTCTCACAACTCCAGCAATGTGACATACGAGGCTCACATATTCTGTGACGCATCAGAAAAGGCGTATGGGGCTGTGGATTATCTCCGAGTAATCGAGCAACAACTGCCCATCGCCACATCATTCCTGATGGCTCGCTCCAGAGTGGCCCCACGCAAACAGGTGTCAATGCCCCGGCTGGAGCTTTGCGCAGCACTCACAGGAGCCCAATTGGCCAAATTACTCCAGACAGAGCTCACCATTCTCCTGCAATCGATCTACCTGTGGACAGACTCTACAACGGTGCTGCAGTGGATCCAGTCTTGTTCCTGTCGCTATAAGGTATTCGTGGGGACTAGAATCTGTGAAATACAGGAGCTGACATCTCCTGAACAGTGGCGGTATGTGACCTCTGACCTCAATCCCGCTGATGACATCACCAGAGGGAAACATCTCGCTGACCTAACTGTCTGCAATCGTTGGTCACATGGTCCACCCTTTCTGTCACAAACTGCTGACACTTGGCCTAAGTTTCCAACAGAGTTCCCGGCATGCAGTGAGGCAGAGCTCAGGAAGACTGCATTCTGTGGGCACGCTTCTGCATCCCCGACCTTACCGGATCCAACACAGTATGCCACGCTAGATGAGCTGATTGCTGCTACATACCAGACCCAACACGGGGCGGCTGACGCTCCTATTACAGCAGTGGAGCAACTAGAAACCAAGACCATGCTGCTTTGCTCGGCTCAGACTGACAGCTTCCCAGAGGAGGCCCGAGCCCTCCAGATCGGGCACCCAGTCCGCTCAGACAGCCGTCTTAGCGTGCTGTCCCCTGAATATGACAGTCTTACCGGTCTCCTCAGAGTCGGAGGCCGCCTCCGTCGAGCTGCAGACTTAGATCCAGACAGTATTCATCCCATCGTATTAGCAGCTGAACATCCCCTGACCAAGCTCATCATAAAAACTTATGATGACCAGCTCCTTCATCCAGGTGCAGAGAGGCTGTTTGCGGAAATACGGCGCACCTATTGGATTCTCAGAGGACGTCAAGCCATTAAGAAGCATCAGCACCAGTGTGTGGACTGTAGGAGATGGCGCGCCTCGCCTTCTACACCCAAAATGGCTGACTTACCTTCATCACGGCTGAGACTCTATAAGCCGCCGTTCTGGTCAACGGGCGTAGACTGTTTTGGGCCATACACGATAAAGATAGGTCGTAGAAGAGAGAAACGCTGGGGAATTATCTACAAGTGTCTTACAACCAGATGCGTGCACCTTGATCTCCTCCCTAGTCTTGACACCGATTCCTTCCTTATGTCATTACGCAGATTTATTGCACGCCGAGGAAAGCCATACGAGATGTGGTCTGATCGAGGGACCAATTTCAGAGGTGGGCACAGAGAACTCCAAACGGCGTTTGAAAACATGGAGCCGGACCTCAAGCAGCAACTGGCCAAGCAGACTATCAACTTCTGCTTCAATCCCCCACACTCTCCTCATTTCGGAGGAGCATGGGAAAGGGAAATCAGAGCAGTGAAGTCAGCTTTGCAAGTAGTCCTGAAGGACCAAGTTGTGGCGGAAGAAGTCCTACTCACTGCTCTCATAGAGGTTGAGGGCATTTTGAACTCAAAGCCGCTCGGCTATGCATCGGCTGACATAGCTGACCCAGATCCCATCACACCAAATCTTCTTTTGATGGGGCGGCATGATTCGGCACTACCCCAGGCAGTTTACGGCCCCTCAGGCACTCTTTCGAACAGAAGATGGAGGCACAGTCAGGTCATCAGCGACCACTTCTGGAAGCGGTTCATACAGAACTACCTCCCAGGACTGCAACTCCGACAGAAATGGAGGAAGTCCACTGACAACATGGCTGTGGGACAAGCTGTTATGATTGTGGACTATAACTTGCCTAGAGGCCTTTGGCCTGTGGGTACCATTGTCAAAGTTTTCCCAGGGATTGATGGCGTTGTTCGAGCCGCCGAGGTCAAAGTTAAAGACAGTACCTATGTTCGCCCGGTAACTAAGCTGGTAGAACTTCCCGAAGTTCCTGAGGACTCACATGACACTGTTTCAAAATAGAAGGACTCTAGCGGGAGTGTATTTGCCTACAAATACAGGGGCGGCTGTTAAAAGTCCGCTTGTTCATTGTAACTGTTTATACTACGTTACCCATGATGCACCTCGGTATCTGTACTTCCGGTTGGGAACGTGTTCAGCGCAGTTCTGCACAGATGAGAGGTGTGTCGGAGGATAACGTATTTACTTGCATTCCTGTGTGAGTTAATACTGTGTGCGTGCTTACCATGTGAGTATTGTAAGATGAGAGTGATGCTTGTTTGACTTTATCTGTGTAATTTGCTATGTAAGAAGCTAGTCCCGTTGCTATCGCTAAGATGCGTTTTTTTGGCCTACTACAGGCAGCCTTGTGTTCAGCCCATGTTTCATTTCATATACGACTTACTGTCAAGCATTGTGGTTGTAGGCGGATGTAACTATTTACTATGTTTATTCTCTGAATCATTGTAATCTGCAGAGGTCTGGGTTGCCAATGTATATACGAGCCAGAAATTCATTTATGGTCTTAGGGTGCCATCTAGTGGCCATGAGGTTATGGCAGATTGTATAACATTACGCTGGAAACCCACAGTACTGTAGAAGGGGTACACTGCTATCCATAGTGGTTAATACAAATGTTTGTTTTTCTGTTTACAGATGACCACACACACCCATAGACACACTCACACCCCCTTTACCTGCATGTGAATCCTATAACGCCTCCCTACCAACGCTGTACATCCTGTTGATGTCATCTGCCACCTCCTTAGTAAAGTTATTTGAACTACATCACTGTGGAGTACCATTCCTTCTGACCGAGGACGACTCAGTTGAAGCGTGATCGGCAATCAGTGCAAACATACATTACAATACAATTGATCATTCTATATTAATGAATAAACTAGAGAGATATGGCATAAGAGGGATAGCATACAAGTGGATGAAAAGTTACCTGGATGAACGATATCAATATGTCGAATTCAATAATGTAAAATCTAAGCAGTTGAAGGTAACTTGTGGTGTTCCTCAGGGCTCTGTGCTGGGCCCTAAATTATTTATATTATATATAAATGACATATGTAGTGTTTCCAAACTGTTAAAATGTGTATTGTTTGCTGATGATACCACTCTGTACTGCTCAGGTAAAAACTTAGAACAGCTTCTGACTACAGCGGAAAAGGAGTTAAATATATTTAAAAACTGGTTTGATGTAAATGAGTTATCATTAAATATAAAGAAAACAAAATTGATTATTTTTGGCATTAGACAAGTGAAAAATGTGTCTAAAATAAGGGTTAATGGAATTGAAATTGAAAGAGTGTACGAAAATAAATTTCTTGGAGTGATAATTGATGATAAGCTGAGATGGAAGTCTCATATAAACCACGTGAAAACAAAAATGTCAAAAACCATTGCTATTCTCTATAAAACAAAGCATGTCCTGAACAAAAAATCATTATACACACTTTATTGTACTCTGTTGCTTCTATATATGACTTATTGTCTGGAGATATGGGGTAATGCATATAAAACGAACACTCTTCATATTTTCAAGTTACAAAAAAGAGCTATAAGAATTATAAACCAATCAAACTATATAGAACCAACTAACATTTTGTTTATTAATCTGAATACCCTGATATTTTATGATTTAGTTGAATATAAAATGGCACAGATAATGTATAAAGCACAAAATAACTTGCTTTGCCGCAGTACTCAGAAACTGTTCAAAGTCAGGGAGAGTCAATATGACTTAAGGGGAACAGATTTCTTTATATTTGTACTTATCTTGTTTTTTTTAAAGCAGAGATGTGTTTCTGTTAGAGGAGTTAAACTGTGGAATAGTTATGACAGTGATTTAAAAAGGTGTAGTTCATTTTCCTTGTTTAAAAACATGTTTAAAAATAGAGTATTAGAAAAATATATAAATCAAGAATGAAAAGTGCAAAAAGGAGAAAAAAAAAACCAACCTCTTGATTCTTTTGCTTTGATGTAGTTACTTATCTAAGGTGGAAAGTTTTTTTTTTCTTTGTTTTTTTTTTTTTTTGTTTGTTTGTTTGGTTTGGTTTTTGCTTTGTTTTATTATTTTCTTCAAGCCCTGTGTACAGGAGCTGCATACAAAAAGATATTTTGTGAAAAGGGTTGGCGTAATAAGCAAATGCTTCAGCCAATACCTTTTGATTAGCCTTGTCTCATGCTTTCTTTCTTTATGGTAGATTTTTGTTGTGTTTTCACTGTTTTTTTTTCTCACTGTTTTCACTGAGATTTGAATTTGAATGCTAATCAATAAAATCAAATCAAAATCAAATCAAACTCCAGCCTAGTTTTGTAGCCTTTCTACACTATTTACTCACCTGCATTAAAAATGAGCCAATAACAGCCAAGAGTGCTGTTAGCATTTTGGCAAAAGTTTTTCAGTCTGTGCTAGAATTAATGATGGTCAATGTAAAGATGACGAGAACTAATTTTTTAGGTAGAGGTTAAATTTAAGGCAGGTGTATTTGTGAGCTACAGCTAACTGTGAGCAAGAACCACTGCCTCCCTTTGCTTAGGTAGGTCAGCCGTTAATTCTAATTAAACACTCACACCCTCACCTGTTGCCCACCATAACCTACCATACATGTTTCCAAATCCTCAAGCCTCTCAGCCTCCAGTATCTCAGCCGATGCCCTTTTTGGAATCTTTTCCTCCGGCACATCCAGGTCCACCGACTCCTGCTGCACCAAGGGGCGACCTCGGCGTACCAGATGATCCGCCTGAGACGACCGGTGACAAGAAAAACAATGAGATAGCGCGCAAGAGAGACAAAAGATGTAAAGAGAAGAAGGAAAGTTGTTGAAAGGCAAGCAAACAGAAGGGGTGAAGAGTCAGGATGAGACAAGATCAATAGGGGAGAAAATACTAAATAATTTTAAATCAACATTTACTTTTCCCCCTCTAGCCATTGTTAATTAATGAATACAAAACAGTCGATTCTAATCTTACCAGCACGTGCTGTGACGTGGAAAGAGCCTCCAAAATCTCATCGACGATGCGATCGGACAGAAAGGACGCTAGACTCAGCTTCACCTCACTGCCACAGAGAGAGAAGGTGAGGGGAGCTGTAAGGTCACAACAGACTTAAATGCTTAAACTATGAAGCCTCCAAACACACCTGATCTTGTTGATGATATCTACCCCAGACTGCTCCAGGAGGGTTTTGCTAACAAAGCTTTTAGGTACAACCATCCTAGCTGAGCTGGCCTTCATCAGCTCTACTCGAAGATTACTCTTCTTCATCACATGAGGACACAGAGACTCTGCTGCATCCATCATGGTCTCCAATAGCGTCTAAAGAGACAGCAGGGAGGAAAATGTAATGATGGATCTGATTAAATTACTAGATGACAGCTGTCATACTGATCTCATGAGCCTACATTTAAAATGCAATTTCACAGACTTTACTAATCTATGACCGTTAAGGCCCAACCTGCAGCTGTTGGTCCATGACAGCAGTCACCTCCCCGGCCATAGACTCCAGTTTCTCCTGAATTGGACCTACTGAAGTACTGTTCACCTCCTCTCTGGAAGCTGATCCGAGGTGGTAGAGGTTGGGAAGCAGCTAAAAACATGACAGGAAGGCACACAAGGACAGGATAAACATGGGCTTTCAATATGGCTGATTGAATTTTTGCTCTAAATTTTGAAAAAGAAACATCTCGATATCACTGGAACAATATAAACTATCCACACTGTATTACTAAATTCATTATAAAAGTCTAAATTCAAATGGAATAGGGCTGAACGATTATGGAAAATAATCTAATTGCGATTTTTTGCCCCAATATTGCGATTGCGATGCGATTATTTTTTAAGGTCTTTGTCTTCTGTATTATTAAACAAAGACAAGCAATACATCATATAGTATGGCCAATACTATATTACATTAATTTTAAACTGTTCTTTCCTGGAAGACAGACCTCTGTTATGATGACATGAGGTGATGCATGAATTGATGACTGACATTTTTATTTAACTTCTTCAATCACAACAGTATATTTGAACATACACAATAGTTTATTTTTAGCTTACAAACATCTGAGCATAAAGTGCTGACAAGGAACCCTGGTGTAAACATTAAAATGAAAGTCAGTACAATGTGCAGATTGCAGAAATATACATAAAAAAAATCAGTGGCTTTACCACACTCAGTTTTTCGACATCTGTGAACTACTAGACAGTCATTCAATTAAAAAATAATATTAAATAAATAAAACTAATAAATAAAAAATACACACATCTTACTGATCTCTGCAGTCAGTAACATTACACATAAAGTGCAAACATAATAGCAATTGTATAAACACACACACAAACACGCCTTTAAAGTTTAAAGGCGTGAAATTGGACGGTCTAGCCTTCTGATTAGCTAATCAGAAGGCTAGTTCTGATTAGCATCACCGCTGTCTCGGTGGAGTTTAATAAACTCGGCCGTCTGCTTCTTGCTATCTAAAATATAACCAGACACTGGTGTAAATTCTCGACTGTCTCATACTTCTGTTTAATAAGTTTTCTGTTTGACGTTTAGTCAGCTGTGTGAAAACCAAGGAGGAACCCACCCGGGGGATTAATAAAGTTTTATTTTATCTAATCTAATAACTTTAATCTCAGCCAAACCGATTTACTCACGAACAAACAAAACACTGAAAAAAGCCCAACAATAACATTTTTAGGTTGTCTAAGTGACTTATATATTACGTTTAACCCGAGCAGCGAAACTCCGCGGTGATCTGAAAATGATGTGCCGGGAGTTGTGCCGTTCTCGGCCGCATCAGTAACCCTCGAGCTCCCGGCTAGCTGTCGAGCTGGTGGGTAGCAGACGCCTCTGAAAACGTCGAAGCACTTTTGCAAATATGGGATATCTTGATAAACCGAGCAGATATTTGATGTTTACACAACTACTTTCTCGCCTGAAAATATGTTAAAAGTTTATTTTGTGACCCAGAAAGATTAGTATGAGTAATTTTAAAACTTAATAGCGGCCGCCATTGCTGGAAACTGGAGTTTGGCTGGGCCGCGCTATGAATTCTGGGATATGGTAGTAATTTGGACAGCCTTCGGCGCGTCGCTGTGACGTAATCGGTCTACAAATGCGGCCTCAGGAGGATGCAGCCCATGAATTTGGACATGTCCAGAGTATAATCGCAGCCTTTGCGGTTAGAAAATTGCACTTGATCATGTCGCGATATTATCGCAAATGCGATATATCGTTCAGCCCTAAAATGGAACATATAGAATATAATAAAACACTGACAGTAAAGTAAGATAGAGTTTGCGTACGTGTGTCAATATATTAGTACAGGGCAGCCATGTTTCCTAATGCATGTGCACCGATCGGGCATAACCGCTGATGACGTGAAGTGGATAACACTCATTATCACTTTATCATGGCACCTGTTGATGGGTGGGCTATATTAGTGTGAAGGTGGACGTTTTGTCCCTTTACCCATATGGAAAAGAAATAGTAAAAACTTATATGTGATTACTCATGAAAGTGGCCACTTTCTCATTACTTTCATACATTGTTTTAGTAAGTATCCAAAACATACAAGTTTCATTATATAATTTTTCAAGGGATCTTACATCTGTTTTCACTCTTATATGCTTTTCATACAAGTTTCACACAAGACAGATACAAACTTTATAAGATTTATATATATCTTTTCCATATGGGTAAAGTTGATGTATTAGGAACAGGAAAAAATGGGCAAGCTTAAAGATTTGAGCAAGTTGGATGAGGGCCAAACTGTGATGGCTAGACGACTGCGTCAGAGCTCCTGTGGGCTATTCTCAGGCTGCAGTGGTCACTTATTATCAAAAGTGGTCCAAGGAGGGAACAGCAGTGGGCATCCAAGGCTCACTCATGCACAAACGTGCTCTTCACAGAAAAGGACGGATTGCGTGGTTTAAACCAACAGACTGTAGCTCAGATTGGGGCCCCATTGAATGCAAAAAGGGGGACCAGCACAATACTTAGCAGGTGGTCATAATGTTATGCCTGGTATGTGTCTATAGCTGACAAATACACCTTAAAATCTTTTATGACGCAGGATACTTGGTGAATTTGAAAATGTTGGTTTGTTTTGAATACTTCTTTTGTACATTATTTAAGACAAACATACCCTACATAATTTTTTGTTTTCCAGTAAGAAAAAAAACTAACAAAAAAGTAGAATTAATACAATGATTTAGAACAAATGTAGGAAGAAAATTTAAATCTATTGCATAAAATAATATATATGATTCTGACAGGCTGTGGTCTGGACTTCTGCACACTGAAAGTAAGCATGGGCATTGCACATTTACTGGTACAAACCATGACTCGTATATCCATTGATAATCCAGTGTTTACAGTACAAATAATGCTTCTCCTCTTGATGCTTTTGTGCTTTTTGAAACAGAAACACTTTTGGAAGCATCTTTGGCAGCCCACCTTTTGTCCGCCTTTTCATTTTTTTAACTGAATGGTCACAGCATGTAAAGATTAACTGAATGTTTTATTAATATTTTATCTCAAGCTTTTTGGTTTTAATGTCGAAAACACTTTTATTAGAATATTGTTTTTATCAAATCTGTTCTTAGAGACTTCAGTGTACAGTTACAGTGTGCAGCAAAAGTGCAGGTGTGACTAGGTGTCTGTGAAGGTTCTCAGTCATCCAGGTCATCGTAGTCAAAGGAGCTTGGACAAAACACAAACTTAACAATGTGGTGTATGCTGCACAGTGCAGCGAGGAATGCCCAGACCTCTACATTGGAGAGACCAAACAGCCACTTCACAAGCGCATGGCACAACACAGAAGAGCCACCTCCACAGGACAAGACTCAGCCGTCCATCTGCATCTTAAGGATAAAGGACACTCTTTCGAGGATGCCAATGTTCACATTTTGGACAGAGAGGACAGATGGTTTGAAAGAGGAGTGAAAGAAGCCATCTATGTCCACTGTGAGCGACCATCTTTGAACAGAGGCGGGGGTTTACGACACCAACTCTCTGCCATCTATAATCCAGTTTTGAGATCCCTTCCCAGACGCCTTAACGCCCACTCACATCCTGGGCCATCTGACCTCAGGAATTCGCATGATAAGGTGGGGCCAGGTTTCACAATGAACACACCCGAAACTCTGGCTGATTGGGACCCACGCCCAGTTTCCCACCTTGGCTCAGGCGATTAGAGGATCATCAGGGGGTCCTTTTGTCCCTCTGTGGGGGGTCACTCCCACTAGGTTTATATCTGGGACTCTCCACCATTTGACCTTAGAACTGAAGAAGCTTCTCGGATGAGAGGTGAAACGTCTTCAAGCAACTTAAAGAAGTCCAGACGCTTTTCTTTGCAAGCTCCTTTGACCAGGTGTGACTAGGCACAAGTTTAGGATATTGAAGAAGGCCCAGTCTATCCTGGCTGATCTTAGCCTTCTCTTATCAAAGGACGTCCAGTTGCTTCCGTCTGGTTTCAGAAACTGTATGTGAAGGACAAATAGACTCAAGAACTCCTTTGTCCCAGCTGCCGTTGAGCTTTTGAATATCTTCTTAATTGTAATTTTACATAATGTAGCGATTTTGTGTATCTACTGACTATTTACTGATTGATGTTAGTGTGTTTTCTGCTGACTGTACAACAAATTGCCCCTTTGGTGATAATAAAGAATCCTTGACCCCTTCAGCTGTCTCCTCACCGTTTTTGAATTTCTGGCATCTTTGATGAGGCTCTCCGCTGACCTGACATCCTCCAAGATGGCGTCCGTCTCCGAGTTCCTCAGAGAGTTCAGGTGGTCCTGGACTTTAACACAAATCCTGTCAATCATCTGGAAAACAAAAACAACAAGCGATGACTGTTTTTGTGTGCCATACAACATGTAAAATGCTCAAAAGAGGAGTTTCCAGATGCAATTTAGTATAACTTGGGGCAAAGACACTCAGTGCTATATCACTACACCAACATATTTAATATTAACTCAAGTTCAGAGCAGAAGAGTTTAAGTTTCTTGGGGTCGCAATAATCGCCTCACTCACCTGCTGTGTGGTTGTGGTTACGATGCCCTGCTGAAGCCGATAAGCCTGTTCCTGAAGATATTTTCTTGTTTCGTGGTTCCTGTACAAATACGTTTCAATCTATGGAGCGAAAACAAAGCTGATGTCATGACAGCAAACTTAAAATAAAAGATTAAAATTAAAATCAGTGTCAGTTTATTCAGAATGTTTTTCTTCACTGATGCCATTGCATTCAGCATGTTTTAAAGACTAAAAGTCTCTAAAAGACAGGAACCAGAGGGAGTTCTTCATGTACCTTTAGTAAGGCATCCTCAGTTTTCTCAGGGCTCGCCTTTAGAGCCTGGGAGGCATCGATGATGGGGAGGGGCATGAAACGAATGGTGAAGTTCCTAAGGGATATTTTTTTTAAAAACAGACGAAAAACAAAATGAAGAAGAAGCAAAGTGATGTATTTAGAGACGCATTGTGCATTGTAGCAGTGAAACATTATTGGATTAAACTGGTACTCCTGCGGAGGTCACTGATCTCTAAGTGAGAATCACACACATTATTTACATCCACATTAAGATTGGAGAGATGAAGGGACAGACATGTAAGGCAGAAAAACAAAGACAAAAAAGCATATATACAGTACTACAATTCTACATTGTAGATACAAACTGAAGACAAGAAATATATAAAGCAAGATATATGGAATTATGTAGCAAAGAAAAAATTAATAAATAACTCTAAATATGTCTTATATTTTAGATTCCTCAAAGTAGCCACCCTTTGCTTTGTTGACAGTGCTGCAAACCCTCGGCCTTCTCTAAGTGGTGTCAGGGTTCATGGCCTGGCCTCCACAGTCACCTGATTTAATCCCAATCGAGATGGTTTGGGGTGAGATGGACTGCAGTAAAGGCAAAAGGGTCAACAAGTGCTCAACATCTCTGGGAACTGCTTCTGGACCATTTCAGATGACGACCTCATGAAGCTCATTGAGAAAATGCCAAGTAGGGCTGTTCCATATATAACGATATATATCGGATGACGATATAAAAACATCTTTCGTTTCATTTTACGCTATGTTTGTTTCGTGGTGTCCCAAAATAAACTGTTTACGGCAATATTTTTTCATCGTTTTGATGGTCATTGTAGTGGCTATATTAATTTCTTAAAGTTCTCTCTTTCTCTTATATTTAATATAACCACACTACAGACTACTGTTTTTATGGGTTGTTGTTAGCAACAACGACGGTAAAACCATCGCATGTCCGCTTGTTTATTTTCCACATAAACTTTTCACAATAAAGCTCAAGATCCTGTTGAGACTTTTCAAAATAAACAGAATCACGTGAAAAAGTATTATTGATGGATGAGAAGCAAAAAAAAGAGCCATCAGGTGCTAAAAAATAAACCTTAGACTCAAACATTAGAACAGGCTTTTCCCCGCCGTCTAATAAATACTCAAAGAAAACGGCGGCCGTTACAACCTATGTCTAAAAAAGTATAGTTTCATGCATCGGTTAAAACACTCGACTCCAGATACATGACGCCCAGCTGGAAACACTTCACCTATCCGAGATTCACAGAATTTACAGAAAATATAAAATTTTTTGTGATTTATATCGTTATCGGACGATAGATGTTTTATATCAGCATATGAGATTTTGGTCATATCGCACAGCCCTAATGCCAAGCGTGTACAAAGCAGTAAACAAAGCAAAGGGTGGATATTTTGAAGAATCTAAAATATAACACGTTTTGAGTTATTTCTCACTTTTTTGTTTACTACATAATTCTATATGTGTTAATTCATTGTTTTCATGCCTTCAGTGAGAATCTACAATGTAAACAGTCATGAAAATAAAGGAAAACCATTAAATGAGAAGGTGTGGCCAAACTTTTGACTGGTAGTGTATAAACCTGTTGCGATATGAAGGTAAAGCAAAGGGATTAGAATAATTTTTTAACCTCAAAGACTGAATAAATGATTGTTATTCATTCAGATTGTTATGTGTGCTCTCCTTCCTCACGCCTTGACCAGACAGATCTACTCTGAACAATTTCTATAAATCACTGAGACCCGTGGATAGCTTTTATATGCTGGGGATTGTGGGAGACTTTGAATACTCCAACTGTCTGTTATATTGCAGTATTGAATATCTGGAGAGAAAAAAACTTTAAAGAATGCAAGGTACACAGGAGGAAAATGGCGAATTGAGCAAAGGAAACAAAGACACGCGATGCTGCACTGCTGAACCGAACGGAGATCAGAAACAAGAAATTGTTTTTTCAATAATACAGCACAGAGACTCGGAGGGGAAATGAAGATATGTGCTGCTGGGAGAATATGACAAAGAGAGAGGAGATGAAAAAGAGGAAAGAGGTGGATGAACCTACACATCCCAGAAGCAAATTTATTCACACGCACAAACATCCAGATACACAATCTGAAGGCACGGTAAACAAAATCTGATTTGTCTGGCTTTGACTTCTACTTTTTTATGTCTTAATGTATCACGCTTTCTTTCCCTCAGCACACTTTCATGTCATTGTGTCTCTGTAGTATTCCCTGCATGTGTCACTCTCTCCTCTCTGCGCCTTCCTTCCTCTTATCTTTTCCTCCTGTCTAAACAAACCTCAGACTTTCCTTCTGCTCTGCACAAAGAAAAACCCCCATCTGGGCTGCAAAAGCTACAGTAACTACACATCCGTTCCTTCAGCAGTTTTAATGTTATACACAAAAGCATGCACGGTGTAAAAAAAGAAAGAAAAAAAGGCATTATAGAAGCACTATACATTTAAAGATTTAATTTTGAATAGACAACACATTTACAAGCATGGACGGCATTACTTACTTTTCCAGAGCGGCTGCTACATCCTGCAGACCCTGAGGGCTGGTGTTGTTCTTATCCCAGATCACAGTCCTGCTCAAAACAAGCACACAGTATGACCCGAACAGAGGAAGCCATTAATTCTCAAAGATGATTTACAAGATTTTACTTGCTATCTTCTGATTACCCATAGGCATTAAAGAACATTTATAGGGATTTTATACAGAAAAAAGGGGGTAAAAAAAGAAAAGGGCTATAAAATAGTGGTTTGAATATTTAACTGCACAGTGGCAAAAGGCAAAATCTGTGTCAAAACAATATACGTAAGTATAAGATATGGACTGTTGAATACAAATAACTGTGCAATAATTCGTATATAGGGCATTGTAAATATTGTAGCCTATTTTAGTTACTGCATTATTAATACAGCAGTAATTACACAGGTTTATTAATCCTAGAACACCAATGTCAGGTGATTTTCACCCACATGATGAATAAATACCACTTTGTGGTTATTTCCAGGGGAATTCATGTAGTCAAATAAATAAATAAATAAATGAATAAATAAATAAATAATAGTCATTTGGTCATTTTTTCTCCATCAAAAAATGTCATTGATGCAGGGAGATCGTGCCTCCAAGTTTTACATGTGCCAGGAATGGGTGGCCCTAGAAGTGAGGACATTCCCAGTTCCATTGTCCTTTTCAGTTTTTTAAGGAATTTTGTTGTTAATAATTCCCTAATTTTCCACTAAATTTAGAGCCTTTTTATAGGGTACCCCCATGATACCTTTATTTATTTTATGAGATGCTGAATAAGGAGGAATAGGAGAAAAGTACATATGTTTCATCGGGTATATCGTGTTACTGATGGTGTTACAAACCTGCACATTAGTCTTCTAGGGTTAATGTGGATCTATGTCCAGCTTCATATCTTTATTATTAGATGCTACTAGACAAGTTGCTTTTAAACTGGAACTCTTAGAAGCCCCTCAGCTTATGAAACAAGCAGTTTTAAAAAGTTACAACCATGTGGCGCAGCTTTGACCCCTGCACAGCTACCTGAGTTTGGAGTTGATCTGTAACGCCTTAGCCAGCATTTTGGCCCCCATGTCACCCATTGCATTCCCACTGATGTCAAGCCTTGTGAGCGTGGAGTTGCTGCCCAAAGCATTGAGAATGATGGTGAGATCACTCTTGAGCCTGGAGTCTGCTAGAGACAGAGAGTTGAGGGGCTGGGAAGGGCAAGATTTAACAGGGACAAAAGGTGTGTGTGGGGACAAGAGAGGGTAAAGGTGATTAGAGTGGGTACATATTATGAATATAAAGGGAGAAATGCATTCAAAATTACTAATACAGGACAGTAAACATGTCAACATGCGTGGCCGTCAAGTAGTATTTGATATGTTTTGGCATTGCTGGAAAGCATTCAATAGGAACTCCTTTGATTTTGGCGATTTTGACCTGTTTTCCAGTCAAAGCATTCAAGAGCTTAGTCACTGTTACAATAAATAATTCGCATCACTTTATTACAGTTTAATAATGTTTCCATCGGCCCACCCTATGATCTTTACCACAAAGAAAATGTGATAATGAAGCTGGACATGACAGAAACTTTATAAAACTCTCAGGTTTTTTCATAAACAAAAAAAACTAAAAAAGAAAACAGATTTGAATACTGCAAACTTCATTTAATCCCTACAGTTTCAGCTTATCTCAACTTTCAAAATAATAAATGTAGAGCGCATAACCTGTAAAAATAGTAACTAAGAAGTGTACTGGATACCCTTTCTTTGAATTCAATTATATTGAGTTTATAAATAAATATCCAGCTGTAGTCACGTCAAGGCCTGCACGCATGCTCATTCCATGAGCTGCAACAGAAATACAAGAGACCTATTGTTGGATGAGAAAGGTTTCATTATTTCTTTTAATAACTGATCTTGGCAATGAAATTAACATCTCATGGTTTCCTGTGTTGGGAACGAGCTCTAAATATAGAGAGCTTTAAACAGAGCAAACTAACAGTTAATGCGCTCACAAAGCGAATGGGGCGACAGAGCAAAGGCTGTTTGTTCTGACATGAAGGATTTCCTTTTAATGAAACTCAGAAGGCATATTCATGGGATAAATTTAGAGATAATGACTATAAATTGCAGTGTGTGTGGTGATGACCGTGTGAAAGGCCAGTGTCAACATGGTTATTCAAGCAGAGGATTACTTGATTAGAGCTTCTCTGGGGAAGCACAGAATTAATTACAGCCTTCATCCGCTCGTGTTTCACTAAAAACATTTAACACAAACAAAAAATATAAATAGAGAAGTTTACACTGGAATAGCCACGGAAGAAAATTCTTGCTTAACTTCTGTAAATACGAAACAAGATTGAAATCTCTGCGTTTCCGCAAATAAAAACTGGCTTAAACATGTTCTCTGATCACAAAAGAAAGCAGGGCACAATTAAGATGCAAGTACACCAATAAGTGCAGGCAAAGGAAGGTATATAATGATAGTATCAGTATGCTGTGCTTACAAAAGTAATTACTAGTGGCATCCCTTTCTACGCTTGAAAAACAAAAAGGGAAAAAAGGACTGGGAGATTGAAGCCTGAGAGATGCAAATAGTGGCTTCATAGCAATAGTTCATCAATAAATTGGTGAACTAAGTTGATTAAAACAACAGGGATTTCCCCAATTTTGTACCCATAATGCCAAGTTAAGCTAGGCAGATGTTGGATATTTACCATATAAATTATTTTAATGACATATTTATACTGGGCTTGCACTACCAGTTGAAAATCTGCAGTGTGCAATGACAAGGGTTAAAATTTTGAGACCAACTTGCATAATTTCCATGCTGAACTGTGTCTTGATTGATCAGTGTAGCAAAACATGCAACATAACCGTCCACTGGTGAGGTCAGTGGTCAGCTGGAGCGCAGCTGGTGGAGATTCAGGGACTTGCTCTAGCCCCTGGCTGCCTTTCTGTGATATCTGTATTTAAGATGTTCTCTGTTGTCACATGGTTGCTGACCACACAGAGAGAGAAATGGAAAAACTCACCGACTCCTCCTCCTGAATCAGGTGAACCAAGCTGTCCAACACTGGAGCGAGATTTCTAAGCAGACAGAAGAAAAAGTATATAAACACTATAAAATGATTTTTTTCAGCCTAGTGACATTTTGTAAATCCTCTTAGGCTACGTTCACACTGCAGGCGAAAGCGCATCAAATCCGATTTTTTTGACCCTATGCGACCCATATCCGATCATGCTATGACAGTATGAACGGCACAAATCCGATATTTTCAAATCCGATCTGGGTCACTTTCGTATGTGGTACTGAATCCGATACATATCCGATTTTTTAGAAAGCGACTGCTGTTTGAACGGTCATGTCGCATTAAATCCGTCTTTTACGTCACTGACACAAGACAGACACCAATTATCAGCTCCGGAGAAGCGCCCGAGAAGACATCGTGAACGCTTCCTGGCCTTCCAGTGTAGATGTCAGTGAAACTGTTGGGAAGACAACGTGAACATTTTATTTGTACTGGCGACCTGTCCAGGGTGTACCCCGCCTTTCGCCCTATGACAGCTGGGATAGGCTCCAGCGCCCCCCGCGACCCTGAAAAGGATAAGCGGAAGCGAATGGATGGATGGATGGATGTATAATCGGCAGATTCTGACAGAAATCTGCAACTATCCTTTGAAGCACCGCTCCTCTCTAAAACAGCAATAAGGATAATTATTAGGTTATTTACATTATTATGTAAATAACAAAATAACTTAAAGCAAAAATTGGGAAACGTAAAGTCCGAAGTCTTTATATTAAGGGCCATCAGTCAAACAATATTGTTTGCTCTGGGTCCAAACAGAGCGCTTTTGTGTGACGTCTTCTTTTGCGCATGCGGGCCGCTTTGAGCGTTCACACTAGAGCGTGTTTGCTGTCGCATTTTATTTGTAGTGTGAACGAGCAGACAAAAAAATCGGATTTGATCAAAAAATCGGAATTGAGCATTAAGACCTGCAGTGTGAACGTAGCCTTACATATCTGGTTGTTCACCTTCACAGAATACTAATAAATAGTAAACAAGCAGTTGCTAAGAGGAAAAGCCAGACTTCAATGATTTGTACTGGAGCTTTTAAACTCAACCCTTGCCTAATTTCTTGATTGTTTGTAATGTTTTATTCCCAGAATCAAGTCAGGATATAGAGCAAAACTCAATCCCGGCCTTCCCTTTGACTTCAGCGGAAGCTCCAAGCTGTGCACAACAGCTCAACACCACCTCCTCCTTTGCTGCATCCTTACTTGGATTTGATGTTGTTGAAGTTCTTGCCCAGAGAGAGGTGTCTGATAGACCGGTTCTTGGCCAACCAAACAAGCAGAGTGGACAACTCTGAGTCTAATCCTGAAAATGAAAGGTATATGTTGTACTGTAATACACCTCTGCTTTGAGATTAGTAAATACAGATTACAATAAGCATGATCACCAGCATCTCACCGTTGTCAGAGATATCCAGGCTGGAGATGTTTGGGATCTCAGCAATACAACCTTCAAGGATCTGAGATCCTCCAGACCGCAGCTGAAAGCACAGGAAAACAAACTGTGGTAATATGTTCATTTTACCGCCAAGCATCTGAAACAAACAAATCCTGCACTGTGACTGGAAAATATGAACACAAAAGGTCACAGTACTTCCACAAAGGATTGAATGCTTCATAAAAAATTCAACTATATATTCAAGTACACAACAAAAATGTAAGCTTCTGTGTACCTCCTAAAATTTCCTTTATTACAAAATGCAAAACATCTGCATAGGATTATTTCAAGTAACACACATCCAATTTACTATGACTTAATGCACATTCTTTAAAATAGCTGCACAGATCATTCAGAGCAACTGTAGCTTTTAATTAATGCAAAATGTTGAGGGGAAAAAAGCTCCACTAAGCATAAGATCAGCAGGAAAAAAAAAAGCCAAACGTGCACATGAAAAAAGGAAGAATGACGTGTTAATTATTAAGAGTGAGCACATTAGTACTTACACAATGGCCAAGCTTACAGAAGCATTAGAGGGAGAGAACAGCATGTCAAAAGCAAGCCAGCAATTACCAACAACAAAACACACAGATGCTTAATGAGCATTCTTCTGGCCACACACTCACTTATCAAAGACACGCATTTGCACATGCAACACACTCAGCGGGGAGTCCTTATTTTGCATGCTGCGATCGCACTCAGACAACAGATTCTGTCCGCCCCCACCAAACGGTTCATTAAGGCATTGAAAAGGGACGCTTGCGTCATTTCCCCCCAAAAAAGCTTTGGTTTGGGAAGGTTTCTGTGGGGATCTGGATTCGGATTTCCTGGGTAATCTGTTATGAGCTATCTTTAGCGATCAAGATAAATCTGCAGAGAGCTGTCTTTTCTCTTTTTGGAGCAGGGGAAGGTGAAGGCTGATGTGTGTGTTTGAGAGTTACGGCAGAACAACTACAGCTGGAAACTGACCCCACATCCCAAATCCCCAACTCAAACTTCACCCTTCCCTCTCACTGTTCCTCTCTCCGCCTTTTATCCCTCCCTGTTGTCTGCCGAGTACTCCATTATGCAGCCTCTTTGCAGCATCATTAGCCTGTCAAATGGTTTTTGAGTGGATCCTAAAAAGCCGATTGCATTGGACGAGTATCATCTTTTTGCGCCTTTTTTTTTTTAGTAGTATTAAAAAAAGCGCTCTTAAATGATAGCTTGGAAGCACACTTACAGAAACAAAACTACAGCTAAATATCACTTGTCTCATTGGTTAGTAAATAAATGGTTATTTAAATATTAAATATATTATTTTTGCAAATGTGCCATGAAAGTTCCCAGTTCCCTACTTGCCCTGCACGCACTGCACTCTCTGCGTCTTACCTCACAGCAGCTGAGGTCTAGAGAGACATCCTTCACACTTGGGTTACTGGCCAGACCAAGTAGGAGCGCTCTACAGTAATGACATTATAGAAAGTAAGACCAGATGGCCTTCATTCAAATTCTATATTTTTTATATAATTCATGTAATACTACTTTCAGTGAAAACAATAAACTCAGAGTTAGTCATTGTAGGGCTGACGAGACAAGCGGCATTTAAATGGTATCTATGCTTCAAAATGGGCTCTGAGAATTTGGAAGGAGGCCCTCAGACACATTAAAAGTGAATGAATCGCTGTCTCACTTCACAGCCTCTGGTGGCAGCTTGGTTCCTGACACGTTGATGGAGGTGAGAGATGCGGCACTACTGAAGAAATGCTTGAAGGACGGGGGCACGTCTTTGCCTTTCCTACAGAAACAAAAAGAGAATAAGGATGAAATAATGACACTACATAGAGTCAACATCGGATAGAATTTCACTAAGTCTACAAGCTTGCTTCCTCGCTTTTTTGTGGTACGAGCAAAAGGATCAGTAATGCAGAAGACATTCATGACAACATTAAGATTGTACTACTCTAAAATCTCATGACCAACTTTATCTGATGTTTCAGATAAGGAGTTGTAGCTCTACCAATCAAGCAGCACAGATGGGTCCCACATATACTGCAACTCTTAGTTGGAAGTGCTTAGTTGCTCAGCTCTTCCTTACACTTCACTAGCCTCCATCTTCTTCCACATGCTATAGTCAGGTCCTCTTTACCTTACTCTGCTTACCCAATCCTCACTCCCCTCCATCCTCCACCTCTTCTTTTGATAAAGTCCTCGACTCCTTTGAGTCACACTGGGGGAAAAAGCTCCACCACTCACCCATCTGCCAGTCACAAAATCTCAACAATCAAGTGCAAATTCACAGAATTTGAACTCACATAGATGTGATGACACTTGACTACCAGCAGGTGTCACACATCAACATACAGACCCTTATAAATAAAAGACTGATTCAGCCAGTACTCCTATACATAAAGACAGAAAGGAGAATCAAACATTAGCCTCAGTGGGTGCTGTATTAACAGCAATGAGAGACTCTTCCAGGTCAAAGCCCATCTTCCACTATCACATCATGGAAAACAAAAATTACTACCCTACTGTATATTTTCTATCCAAGCAAGTTAATCATGATTACCTCATTATTATTTCACAAAAAGATGCAGCTGTTAAAAAACTACACACATGCCACCAGTTTCAACTGGAACAAAACATAATTTAGTCCACCCATCCACTGCACATCCACGCACAGACAGTCATAGGGGGTTTATATTGAATAAGAAGCAGTTCCAGGGCTAACAAACACTGAAAGCAGGAAGAGGCAGAAACGTGGATCCAGAGGAAGAACAACAACTCCACACAGAAGCAGCTACATCCAACCAGAAAGCTTCTTGTATGAGGAAACAGAGCTAACCATCACACACAAAGTTAACCCCAAATTCAATACAATCAGTAATACTGATTGTTAGTAATAACAAAAAACAAACAAACAACTGAGTGTTATCCTCAGCCTCCTGGTAGTTGCACCAATTTCATCAATCTGAAAACCCTAGTTTACCTCCTTCTGGAGTTATCACATTCACAAGCTCTTCAGAGGAAACTTGACCTAAACTTTAATAGATACACCTCTAAGTTATGAATTTCAAAATCCTACGTTGCCTTGTTCTCGAGTTCTTCCATTCACAAACTTGGCTGTCCATGTTGCCTGCCCACCCGGCAGGGTTACAGCAATGTCCCATCAGCCTTTTACAGGTTAGGGATAACAATGGTGCTGATGCTGTAAAGCTGTGATTGAAAACCATCATTAAAGATGAAACTAAAGAACATTGAAGTTTTGGTCTATTGGGCATTTGTTTATACACCTTCAGTTGTAGCATGTGCAGTACTTTCATAAAATCATACACATTTGCTCTTCAATGACAGAGCATCTAATACAGAATACAGTGCATTAGAAATGACTTCCTCCTCATCAGGTCTGAGTTAGTAAAACCCAGATTTGTATTTTTTTTTTTTTTTTTACCTGTGAGGGAAGACGCTCTTTGACACGTTGAGAACAGAGAGGTGTTCAACTGAGCCCCGCAGCAGTGCTGAGCAAACCTGGAACACACATAATAAAAAGATCAATCAGTTGCAATAGTTTTCATTGCAGCTGTTTTTGAGATGCATGAATGTATTTAGATTTATTGGTACACAGGAGAGAAAAAAATATGACTTGCAAGAGAATCAATAATTTCTTTGGATGACAGCTGGCTACACCTCAAACTAATCAATAAACTGTGTTTGGCTCTTAGACCCACATCAATACTTCACATACAGTATTACACCACTTTACATATACTCAACAGCAACACAGATTGAGTGGGTTACACTGCCTGAAACACAGACATTAATAGCGAGTATTTCACTCTAATTAAACGTTGCTCGTTTGCAGAAAGTAACTCTGCAGGTTTGTGTGGTCTGTTTACCAAAAATGCGAATCACTACGGTATAATAATGAAGCAGACATCTCTTTAACTATTTATCTATTTAGCTCCTTTGTCCAGTTTCATTTTGACTCACTCACCTGGTCCAATAAGCAATCAGTGTTGGAGAGGTCAAGGGTTGCCAGGCTGTTTGGCTGGCCGAGGAAGTGGTAGAAGTGCTAAAAAATAAAGCATAAGAACAACCTAGTGTGGGAACAGAGTGTCACCATATTTATGTGTCTGCTGGTGGATGCAGAGCATTCATAAATCTGATTTCAACCCATTTTTGTTGGATTTGAAGGAATGTGGCAGAGTTTCACTTGTCCTCTCGATCACTAAGTGATGAGCTGCAGTGCACTGCAGCCAACAGGGTGGGACGGAAAATTCGCATCACTGGCCCGCTCAGCTTGCTTTAGTGCCAGGTTTTCCAGATGCCAGAAGTTCTGCTCTATAGCTCTTTCGAGAATCTGGATCTCGCTCTATCCAATTTTCAGGCTAAGCATCAATCCCACTTCTGACCCTATTATTGCAAACCCATGTGGAAGAAAGAGTTGCGAGACAGAAAACTAATTTTCTAGTCGCAATGCCTTTGCTCTGTACACCGCTCGACCCCAGCTTTAGCACTGACACCCACGAGCACACAGGAACATTGACCAGAGGCAATAACTGTTACAACACTGCAACTTAACACATTAACACTGACATGAACAGCCAGGAATTGTGAATTTTATTAGCACCAGGTATTAAATCACTGATTTTTAAACTACGTTTGTAATCAAATCCAAGCAAGAATGCAAGAAATACCAAACTATTCCTTTCTCATCTGTCAGTGGTGCAACACATTTAAATAATGTGTATGTGTTTGTCTTTACTTTTTACTAAGAACTCAGTCAGTGACCCCTTGAAAACCACCGTTGTTATGGAAAAGTGTTCCTGATCGGTTAGCATGTGTTTGCTTAAGGTGGCTGGCAGTCGCAAACTGAACTCAGTCGAGAACCTCACTGTGATTGCATTTCACACATTTCAAAAGTGCACTGCTTTTACTTTGAAGGTAAATGGTTTCCTTTCTGGTTGTAGAGGAGTTTGCAGGTGTTTGCAGACAAGTTGGGTTAGCGATACAAATTGATGAAGACTGCTCTACTCTGGCTAATTAAGCAAATGAATGCCCCTTCAGACACTAATGAAATTTTCTTTAAATTTCTAATATACTATTAATATTCAAAGATAATCAAAGATAAATGATTTACACAAAACTGACATTTTTTTTCCCCCCACAGTTTATGTTCAGTACCTGCATGTCGTCTCCTCGGAGCATGTTCCCTGAGAGGTCCAGATGGACTAGGCTGCTGGGGATGGACGGGTTGGCACTCAGTGACTGGCAAAGGCTATTCACCCCTATAACACAAACACACACAAAACAAGCACTGTCAGCGTTATCATAGCCCTCAAATCTCCACTTGATGTTTTGACAGTATATTGAAGGAAATGGCAGGAAATGAGCAGTGGGAGAAGACCGGAAAAAACGGGCTCAGAACGTCGAGTGAGCGCATGGAAAATGAAACGAGTAGGCCTCCACACAGTTCTGTAAATGCAATCCACAATTCCAATAAAAACCTATCAAAATAAACACAGTAAAGGCGATATTACCGACTTAATAAATATATTGAAAAAGATATCTTGCAATAAATATACTGAAAAAGCCCCACAAAAACTAATCTTTATGCAACCAGTGTGTGTTTGCCAGAGTTAAAATGCATGTGGAATGCATGTCTATGCACGCCTGCATTTCCACAGCTTATTATTGACACACTGTGCACGCAACCACTGACCTGTGTCACATCACATCGCATGGCTGACATGGTACTCTGACACTTTAATACTATGAAGTCCTAACTGACTGTGTCAGCCTGTAAATCAAGGCGTGACTGTCAAATAAATGCTTTGATGAAGAGATGAAAAAGAATGAGATTAAAGACAAATGAGAGTAAGAAAAAGGACATTCAAAACATCAAATGAGCAAATTGCTGAATTATGTGCTGCAGCAAAGCTGTTTTAAAAAACCCAAACAAAAAAAAAGAAAAAAAAAAAAAGAGTAAATGTCCCCAATCTGCAGCTTTTGCTCTTGGCATGGAGTCACAAATTATGGATTGAACCTTCAGCAAGGCAGAGCTCAGTTTAAGCAGCCTTACTAACTCAGCATGTGGAATATGATAGCTTTTTATTGATTGCCTGAAAAAAAGCAGGTTTACAATGAATTCCTATAGACCAGCATGGTGCTGAATAGTTTATTTTGGATGATAACCAAGAAAAAAATAGGCTGCAAGTAACTGCTGACAGAGAAATTTCAATCTAGAATAGCCTTAAATACAATCAGCCTCTTGGCACTATTTATTAAAGGAAGGACTTTGGGCTACAGACTGAAGGAAAGTGATTTAGAGAATAGCATTTATGCAAATGAAAACATGAACACTGTTTACAATTTCTTCCCTTTCCATGCATCTCTCTATAAGAGTGTTAATAGTGTGATAATTAAGTCTCATTAGCATCCCAACAGTGGGTGTGATCACATTAGTGGAGGAAATTAAGTGCATCTTTCTGTAGGGGTGCATGTAAATGCATACAAAAACGGAAAAAAAACCAAGTGATTACAGCACGATATTTGTATCATATGTCCTTTTAACCAATCTGTTACTTTTGCTACAATCTTGCAAGTGGATCCACGGATCGCTTTAACATTTAACAACTCTACAGACGCAAACACCAAGGGAAAACAGCACATACCTTTGGGTGAGAGTGAGGTTTTGGAAAAGTTTAAATGCTTGAGCCCCAAACGGAGTTTGGCAAACTGAGCACCCAGGGAGGAAACACCTGCAACGAGAGAAGAATTTATTCAACACAGGTCTATCTTAACTGTCCATGAATGCTTGGGTATTTGTTACCTGAAAAAGAAAGCATTACACCACATGGCAATAAAAAGAAAAAAAAACTGCTTAGTTTATATGACAATATAGTTACAGTTATCAGAATGAGCCACCTTTTATTTTTAATATTATTATTTATTTTAAGGTATAGTATGGCAAAAATGAAATGATAGATTTATATACATATATATGCCTATGAAGGGCATATTCACCAAATATTTGTAATAAATTTTACATGATGACAAATAAACTAGAGACTGGTGAGCCCCAGACATCTGTTGCAAGCATCTGTATGAATATTTGGTGGAATGCATCTTTAATTCATGTGTCCTGGATAGACTGAGAGGCCTTAGGACAGAGCTGATGAAATATTAAAATGCTGCACTAACTGCACAATCACAATGGAACATAAACCGTCTGTATCATCACTAACTCTGGCTGTGTCAGGCTGTGGTGTTTGTACTATAGAGCTGTCCTTTCACTCTACCTGCATGTCGCTTTATTTGTTTTCTATCTGTTTGGATTTGTTTGCCATTTCTAGTCATTCTAACTGTACAGCTTCCCCGCCTCCTGATTCCAGTGCCAGAGCCAATGCAATTACGTGATATATTACTATATTTAAAAGAATGCTGTAACCATTTGTAACCTGTGAAAATTGTATTTTAATATTACAGAGCAGAGGTGAAACACAGCTTTTAGAGAGGAGAAAGAAGAAGATCACAGAGAAATACATTAAACTAGATCTGAGCATTTTTACCTCTGTCCTCCAGTGGGTTGTTGGCAAGATTAATAGTGGTGAGTCCTGAGCTGGGGTTGTGGGCCAGAGCAGCAGCTAGCTTCTGGGCAAAATCGCTGTAGATTGTGAAAGGATGTATTCATTACAGGTCTATAAACAATGTAAGCACCAAACAAAGACCTTCAGAATGCTTCAGCACCTTTGATGTTGCTTTTACAGTAGCAGGAAAGAAAAGCTTACAGAAAGTGAACTGAAATATTAGATTGGGACTGCTAAAAAAGCTATCCAATATTTTTAAAGAAGGGAATACACTGGAACAGCCTGGCAAAGCTCCCATTTCAACACTAAATAGATTAACAAAACTGGATCCAGTAATGTGATGCACAGCCATTTCCTTCACAGATCTGACGGAAGCTAAATCAAATTAACATCGCGGTACCCTCTGCAATGTTGCTGCAGTTTTCCGTATGTAGATCTCGGTCATCCCATAGCTTGAACCTGAAAATACTGAGTCTGTGTATGACAATGCTTCAAACACATTAACAGTTTTCTCTTGCTGTGACACTCATTAAAAATGGGCTTTATTACTATTATATCAAGCAGGTATAAAACTAAATTACACGAAATCATAAATCTGACCCAAGTAATGTCCGACCTGTCAATATAAAAGGTCACTCCACAGATTTAATATTGCACTTCCATATAGCACAGACACTTTTGACTAAGAGATTAAAAGGGTAGATTGAAAAGGGTAAATCACCTCCCATAATGTGAGGTAGCATTTTTAGCTGTATTCATTCTGGATGCAAACCTTGGATTTTCAAAATAAATAGTTTTCGTCAAAATTTTTTCATTCAATAGCAAAAAAAAGAAAAAGCTTTCAAAATCAGAGAGTCACATCATAATTCTCCCTATATTTTCAATTCATTAAACTCATTTTAATCTGTTATTAAGCAACCTTGGAGTTCTGAGATTTGAAAGTGTGCTAATGATTACATATGTGTACTGTCCTAGCTACCTTTTAATTGTCTTTGACATTAACATTTCGTATTTTCTTACGTTTTGAGTCCTGCATTGTCCAGGACCAACTCCTCCAGTCGACTGGATCGAGACACCACCCGAAGGATCTGCTCACACACATCTGCAGACTGAAGACGAACATATGTCAAAGCATTTTGGTAACAGCTGTGCAAAAGTCATTATATTTTTATGTGTTAGTACAATTTTGGTTCAAATCATCATCTCTACAGACTGTATGGAGGATCATCTTGGCAGAGAAAAGAACAAAAGGCAGCAAACATCCAAGAAGAAGAAGAGCTTTGAATGTCCCTCAAGAAGCCTAAAGAACCATTTCTGAAGATGACTTAAAGAAATTACAGGACAGCTTCTCTATAAGAGTTCAGGCTGTGTTGAAGATTAAAGGTGATCTGGAAACATTGACTTTCAAGCTCAAAGCACTGCCCGTTTCTGATTTTTCTAGCAAAATACTAAGAATAATATATTCTTTCCTAAAGATTCGTGAATGATGCACACGAAAAGTGTGAACGGACAGAAAATGATGGGTCACACTCAAAGCTGTTCACAGCATAAAAATATGCAAATTAACTGAACAAGCTCCAAGGCTTAGAACATGATTTATCTGGAACAGCAAAACTTCGATACTGAAGGTCACAGGAACAATAAAGAAATGTACTTTTGCAAGTGTTCGTTCTCAACTGCTCTCTCCAGAAAGCAGTCTATTTATGCTAATTAAAACCCAACAGTATACAAGTGAATTCTTCTACTTAAAGACCATTTAGGCATGACAAGGGAGAGACTGGGGAGTTCAGACTCTGGACACCTTAAGAGGGAGAAAAATAGTTCTCGCTTCTGTGGTCTGAACACCACAGGAGACACAACAGAGGGACGAAAAGCACTCGTATTTAGACAAAATTAAAGATTCAACAGCTGAATGTCCATGCCCTACCTAGATGCTCACTGACCCACTTCACTGTGTGCTGCGTCATACATACACAGAAATCATGCACCAGACATATTCAGTTAGCATTGCTACAGATATATCTTCCAATAATCTGTACCGAAAAACTCAAAAACTTTCGTTATGATAGAAGGGCCAGTATGTTGTTATTAATCACAGTAGCTGACATTTCTTCAGTGAGGGGCTGTTTCTGTTAGCCAGCAACCTCAGTGTGGCCAAAACAGTGCCTGTATTGTCCAACGCGGGCCTCTAGAGTGTGGAGGAGAGAAAGGAGAGAGTGATGATGGAAAGAGAAGGAGACAGTATCAGGAAAACTCGGAAGAAAGGGACTGTTGTTCACATGTTTACTCATCGAAACTATGAGTGTTAAAGAAAAGAATAAGAAGGATGGAGGCCACCGTGGATGACACATGCTATATTTTTTTAAAAAGAGCGATACCAGGGTAGTGATGGATGAAATGGAGAAAAACAGGGGAGCGAGCAGAGAGGCAGAGGGCACACAAAGAAGTCTTGTCTTTTCCACAGCAGCCACAATAACACTGTTGGGGACAGCAGGGCGACACTGTCAGCATGTGTATTGTACCATTAACCACTCATTAAATAACAACCTTGTCACGCTGTGGTGTTCTGACCCTGCACTCTGCTAAATTGTCCCACGCTTTCACACATGTGCGTGCACGCATGCACACCGCGCTATCATGGCTTCATTAAAGGGTTATCCCTCTGCCATCCTCTCCTCTACTCCTCTCTCATTGCTGGGCTCAGCATCTTGATTAGACCACTAGACAAACAGCCTGAATGAACTGAGGATGAGCAGCGAAATCCCTCACTGTGATAGCCTGCTGCCTGTGAGTGTTTGTGTCTGTATTTGTTTTATTACTCAGTCTGCTGCACTGATATTGCTTATCCTTATCTATACGATAGAGATGCAAGACTGAAGTTTAAGGCTTGAGGCGCGTGGATTTAATGTTTTACATCTCCTTATCAACTGTTTTTGTTCTCGGTGATCCACAGGGTATTTCTTAAAGTAACGCTACGGCTGAACGTTAAACACAAAGCAGACCAGCTTGAGTGTCAACCTCTCGTTGAACTTTTTGTGCATCAACTGGCCTCATTCTGTCTACTTTCACAAGCTAAAATGTTTAGTTCCCCTCTTCTGGTGTAATTGTTAAACACGATTACTCCTTGTGATGCTTTCTGCCTCGTTTCCTTACTCATCTGGCATTTCTCACTTTCATTTTGTCCACTGACCTTTCCCCCCGACCTTCATGTTTCTGTCCCACTGCTCTGCTGGCTGTCATCGCCTTCTCTCACACTCTCTTCCTCTCTTATTGTTCTGTCAGACTTCCTATTATTTCCATTGGAACGGGAATCAGAAATAATCACGCTCCAGATCACATCCTCGCAGCTCTTGTTTCTCCAGCTTCCCCAGTATCTCTATACAAATATGCACACATTGGGAAAAGAGGATTTTTTCCCCCTTAAAGCACTCAAAGAGGACTGGGTTGTAAAGCCACAGAATACAATTCAAACACTGCCAAAAAAACAACAACACTCAAGCAGCACACACAATTGAATAGCACTAAGACAAAAGCCTTACGTATCATCATAACCACACACTAATCTCAAATAGAAGGGCAAACATTAGCACATGTACCTGCGTGAACATTTGTGCCCAAGTTTAAACACGGCATCACAAGGGACAGGATTTTAAAATTCAGCACGAAAGAAATTGTCCATGACGGAAGCGTGAGATAATTGCTCGGACTGAGGAAGCTGCGTGTGGTAATTGGTGAGACTGAGCGAAGCCTCGAGACGCAGAGTTGGTAATGGAGTGCTGCAGGGGGGCAACAGCCCAAGACATTGAGCCCCTTTGTCTAGTACGGATTAGGAGTCTTATCACACGAAAACATTGGACTGATCGTCAGTCAACAGAGTGGTGGGGGAGATGGAGGAAACAAAGGGGAAAGTATTCTGTGCATACACCCCTATATACCATAAGCAAAAGGTAGAGGAAAAGCTGCTTACATTAGAGGGAATTTACAAAGAGAAGGAAAAATCGAAATATGCAATATAGAAAGAAACAGACATTACACAACTGAAATCTATGTGATGCAACAACAGTGTTAGGTGCCCCTTTTTTAACTTTCACAAAATAGTAAGGAAAATCAGCTCTGCTCTTTAGCATAATTTAAAATATGCCAAACGTGACATGATAACACTCTCAACACAGTTTTAGACCCACAATAAAACAGAATAAATCTCCATCTTTTGCTCTAATTAACCGCTTTCTGTTATCACTTGAGACATAAATCACAAATGGAGGCAAACTCTAAGCCCTTACCGACAAATACCGACTCATACAAAGCAGAAACTAACGTACCGCAGTTGTAGCAATGAGGCGAGGCGGTGAGCAGCAGGTTTACCCAACCAAAGAAATACAGCAGGGCGGCTTTCTTACCTACTTACACCTGGGATAGGATTAAATCTGGTTCTGTGGGAAAACACTAACAGCGCATACCTTTTATCCAGCACAATGAAGATATAAGCTACATTCATATACAAACTAAAGGAATGAGAATGGAAGAGACTAGCGCTGCTATAAGATCTACCTTTGTTACAGTTTTTCTCGATTGCTTAAACACTATAACCAGGCTTTTAAACTAAAATTTCAAAACCGTAACGCTATTTTTCAAAAAGCTCACCCATTTCCCTGAACTATAAACACTATTCCCTGCTTTGACACATGAGTCAAATTTGGTGAACTGTTACTGCAAAACTCTACACACAAATCCCTACATTTTTCAGTGCTTACACCATGTAGTCATTTAGAAAGCACTAGCATTCAATAATGTTAACTTAAGTCAGCATAGCTTGAGCTCAATTAGCACACAATTAACCAGGTGGAAACACTAGGAGTCAAAATTTATCACACACCAATCAGAACCTTCGAATGTGTGACAGTTACAGTAATGAGTGCTTCTATTTTTGTAGGACACAGAGACGACCACCTGGTGGAGGCAGGTTAAGGCTTTTGTCGGAGGGGCAAGAGAGGGAACTTGTAAACATGGTAATTGCAAATAATGTAATCCGCCTGCAAGAGATTCAAAGGAGAGTGATTGAGGATGATCATCTTTTTCGAGGCATAAATGCCATCAGCCTCTCCACAATTGACCGCATCCTCCGAAAGAATCAATTCCGGATGAAACAGGCATACCGAGTCCCTTTCGAACGAAACTCTGACAGAGTGAAAAACCAACGTGTGGAATATGTTCAGGTATGAGTTTTGATACTGTATAAAGTATTGTGTACCATCACAGCATGGCAGTTTATGCTGCCATTTCAGCACTCTTGAACTGTGGTTCAGGGTACCGATTGACTCTACTGTGTTATGTGTTTTGCAGAGAATCTTTGAGATTGAAGGACGGCCTGTTCCCCATGAAATAATCTTTGTGGATGAGGCAGGTTTTAACCTGACCAAAAGAAGGAAAAGGGGGAGGAACATAATTGGCCATCGGGCTATTGTAAATGTCCCTGGTCAGCGTGGGGGGAATGTCACTATGTGCACAGCCATCAGCCAACGAGGGGTACTCCACCGCCATGCCGTACTAGGACCCTATAACACTATGCTTCTCCTTGCTTTTCTTGATGGTTTAAGACAACATATGTTCCAGCTGGACTACAGGGAACCAGCACAGCCAGAGCAGCCTCACTACGTTGTTGTGTGGGATAACGTCAGCTTCCATCGCGCTGCTCTGGTTCGTGACTGGTTTACCAATAACCCAAGGTTTTCTAATATCTTTCTGCCTGCATACTCTCCCTTTCTAAACCCGATAGAGGAGTTATTTTCGGCATGGCGGTGGAAAGTGTATGACCGAGAACCTTATGTCCGTGTTCACCTCCTTCAGGCCATGGAAGAAGCCTGCCTAGACATATCAGTAGATGCATGCCAGGGGTGGATCAGGCATGCAAGAGGATTTTACCCCCGCTGCCTGGCTAGGGCCAATATAGCCTGTGATGTGGATGAGATTCTCTGGCCTGACCCAGACCAAAGACAAGATGCTGAGGTGGAATAATGTTTTTTGGTGTGTGTTGTACTGTATAGTACATGAATAAAAATGTGCCACTGTACATACATTGGTTGCGTCTTTTGTGTTTATCATGTGAAAAGGTTTTTGAAGGGGAGAACCATAAGCAACCTAATTGTTTTGGAACTATTGTTTTGAATTAATTGTACCAGTGTGCAAAACTCTGTTGTAGTGTGTGTGTTTTTGAGGGCTTGTGTTTGATGTCTGAGGGCAAAGTTTGGTTTTTCAGCAAGAGTGAATAGTTTTGAGTGTAGAGCTTCATTTTGACCTGGAAATAGGATGTTTGGGAAATTGAGTGAGATGTTATGGATTTGTGTTTACTGTTGTGAGAATATGAGGCATAGTTTCAAGAAATGTGTTTTAGCAATCGAGAAAAACTGTAATATGCTTGGTGATGAGCAGCACTCTCTCAGCAAACTACATCCTCTGACATGACCACAGAGCTCTTAACACAGTGTTAACAAAGAACTGAATATTAAATCTTCTTTGGAGTGCTCAGACTTTAGCTTGCATAGTGTTAGCCAGATTTTCAAATATGAGAAGTACTAACCAGCTTGTAATCCTTAGTAGAGACCTTGGTGAACCACTGGTTAAACTCCAGGACTGCTATTATAGCTACCAGATCCCTGAGGAGGAGGAGGACAAATGCAGAAGAGAAAAAGTCAGAGTAGCCATGAAATCTTTTTTTTATCTCTCTCATCAATACCATCTCAGACTCAGTGATGACTTTGATGGTAGTTTTTAAATTGCACTGGTGGTAATATTTAAAGATCTTTGCCGGCACTCACCTGTTCTCCAGATGACTGAAGTCCTGCAAATTAAGTTCTCTGGTGTCTTGCGTTAAATATATAGTGTCTACATCCTGGAAAGGAAACGATTAATTAATCTTGACTCTAGAAACAAAGCAATTGCACTGGGAGAGTAAAAGATTTGTTTCATGTAGGAGAAAAAGAGCAAGAGCACGAAGGCGTCAAGAAATAAGGCTCTATATATGTGTCAGTGCTGTTGGGCCTTATCAAAAGTTGTTGCATGTTTATGGATCCAGCCTACAGCGGTGAGGCTTAGATGAAGAAGAATCTGTCAATGTGATCTGTGCAACTGCACAAAAGAATATAAACAATGCTTACCCACTGCACCTCTTCTCTGTAAGGCATCCCCAACCAGTCACAAACACATCGGTACATCTGAGAAAACCCACCTACACAGAGACGGAGACCATCAAATACGAAAAGAGAAAACAGAACAAAGTAGACATGTGAAAGGAGGATTTTGGAAACGTGATTATTTGCAACACTGCACAGACCATGTAAACTTACTACAGCAGCAACACATCATTTAGAATATATAGAGAGAGCTGTTTGGAAAAGTCTTGAGCCATTCTTCATGTCCTGCTTTTGTTAAGAAAATGTAATGTAGATATATTGATATTGATTTATTGAAATCTGTGAAAACATTCATGGAAATACAGTATATAAGGCATTTAGATGCTTACCAGATAGCATTACATGATGGATAGAAATCGGATGACACATTTCTGTGTTCATGATTCCAACAATTTTTGACCAGATTTCCAACACCATTGGTTGAAATGCATCCCCAAAACATTCAAACATAACGTGTTTTACAGATTCCTGTAGACACACTCTGTTGTACCTCTCTCCTGACCTACTGTGTACACACTGAGGATGATTTAACCCTAAATCACTCAAACAGACCCGTTGCCACTGATTTTTAGTCCAGTTCTTGTGCAATTTGGCATATCTCAGCTTTTTCTCACAGTTTTCCTTCCTTAAGAATGGCTTCTTGATATCCAACCTTCCACTAAGAGATGATGAGGCTTCAGTGAACGGTAGATAGATCATCTAAAGAGCCAGATAAATCTGTCAAATCCTGTGTTAAGTTTTTTTGGGGGATATCTTCCTTTTTTCTTAAGGAAATTACATTGCTACTTCTTTTGTCCTCCACTTTTCAAGTTTACTCAGTTTTTAAGGACACACTGCACACTGTTAGATCTCACATTACTGACATACACCAAGTTAGCTCTTTAAGAATCACCTTGTTGGTCAAGAAATGCTGTTTTATGACTGTAAAACTGTTATCTTTGGCATTTTTCATAGATTTAATAACTGGAGAGACATGTGGGTTTCTGTGACAGGCTGCAAGTCTGGCTCCGTGGAAGTAAAATATAAAGAAATAACGGGTGGCTGAAGAGTTTTGCACAGTACTGTGTGCAGATGCACGCAGTAGTCACAGGTTCATACCACAGGGTCCAGGTTCAGCAGGTTTATTGTTCTCCCACAGAGTCTGCAGAGAAGAGAGCCTGTCTGGAGGCTCCATGCAAAGCTTCTTCATCACTTTACTGAGAAAAGAAGTCAAATGAAAATATATTATGAAAACTGCAGCTGGTGAGAGTTTCAAACTAACAGTTTCATTCTTTTTGAAACAAGCAATACTGAACTGCTTTTGCAAAGCCTTACTTTTCTACAGACATCTTGTAAGCAAGCGATGAGGCAGCTGTTATGCACTACATGGTACAGCAGGAATTTAAAAATAAACTATGTGATCTTAAATTAAAAAAAACAACAACTAACATCTAACTGCTTAAAATATAACAAAAGGCAGTATTAACCCTTTAATGCCTGTTGTATCTTATTTGATACACACACACACCCAGTTGTAGCAGAATTGATACAAATTAAAACTCATATGCAAATGTACATTTTTTTCTATTTGTCACAAAGTTTAATAAATACTCAATTTTCTATAAAATAGAATTTTCTGCCAGTAGCTCGGGCTTTAAAGGGTTAAATAAAATACAATCACATTTAATGATGGTCAGCCTCACGATGAGCTCAAACACTGTACTGTTCAAAGGTTATAGAAGTTTATGGTTTACGTCCATATTCATTTCTGCATTTCTATTCTTGCTTCCTGTTCAACAAATCTATGAAAGACACTCACATCTGCACTGCAATACACAGCCATACTGACGAGACAGGTGAATACTGTACATTTTACACACACACATGCACACACACACACACACACACACGCACACACACACACGCGCACACGCACGCACACACACACACACACACACACACACACACACACACACACACACACACACACACACACACACACACACACACTGAACTCACCTAGGGGGCAGACCTGGACATATCCTCTGCATACAGTTTCCTATGTGAGCCACCACCTCATTTACCTCGTCTGTGGAGGGCAACTTCAACGAAAATGAGCCGCGCTCATATTCTATGGACAGCTTAACGGACATAATCTTAATTAGTTATCACAACAATTAATGATTCCACCTTCACTGCAAGTCAATCACAAGTGCACCCATTTAGTTAAGGGACCGACACATTTTTACTTTCTCCTTCGGTCTGGTTTAATCAGATATAACTGACTGATAATCAGTTAATGTTAGGATTCAAGATTGATGTATTGTGTGTTTTTGCATGCATGTGTCTTATTCTGTTCATTTTAATCCATATTTGACTTTTTTTTTTTTTAAACACCTCCCTGGAATCTACTGAAAATAATTAAAGTGAAAAAAATGTAAAAACCCATCTATCTACGTAACAACAGTTCTATCCCACATCTCTGCATGTAATGATTTAATAGTATTAACCAAGACTGGCTGACCATTTCAGCATTCACTACAATTATGCAAATGCAGATCAGAGCCTCTTCTACCGGCCAAAATTTACATAATCTTTGCTGATACATGGGAGACCATCGGTCAAGATATTAAGAGGACTGACATCTCTCAGACGAGTGGGACAGAGGTTCAGCTCCAGGAACAGGGTGGTTAGTGCTGGATTATCATATTTTATGGATAAATCCTGCTGACTGGCAGCTTGGCACAGATGTTCCGTTCTGGTTAGCCGTGAATTAATGAGTTTCTACAGATCATACCAGCATTTAAGACGTTTTCCTGCCATAGTTTTAGATTTGTCTATTTTATTTTTTCATCCTGCTGAAGTGTCCCTAAATAGGATAAAAAGTCTTTTCACCAGATTTAGTGTATTAGTACAATATATGCTGATGATTAAAACATCATGAGCACACACAGAAACAAAACAATATTAAAACCTGACATATAAAAGTTTAGGCATGTGTGTTTATGTGCCTATTGTCTCACTGACTATTCAATGCTTCATTTTTTTAATCGTAATGCTTTAAACAGCATCTGGACAGGTTACAGATATAACACAGATGATGCACTTTAGCAACAACACAAAATGGAAACACAATTTAAAGGAATAGCTGGACAGCTTCAACTTTGTTCTTACTCTTAACATGAGAATGACTGTAGTGTGAAGCTTTTTTCTTTCATATTTTTCTGTACCTGCGTTGGCTTGTTGCAAGCAATTCCCTGGATCTCCAGATAATTAAAGGAGTGTTCCACCTAAAAGAAGAGAACAGATGTCCCATTAAAATTTTAATATCATCCAATGGCATGACCTTGTACTAATGAGAAGTGACAGCGACACAGATACCGCAGATACAAGATTTTTAAATATCTGTATCGTCATCGTTCGTAAACAATACAGATTTTTTTTTTTTTTTAATAGAGAATAATCCTATATATCAGCCAATATATTTTTTCTTCCAGACACACAAGCATAAACATTTTTATCTAAACTTCACTAAGATAGTTGTTTTTTTAAACCCACACCCTGTCTGACGCTGCTCGGATCAGCTGGGTGTTGGGCTTGTGGATTTCCAAATATGTGTGCTGCCAAAAAGGGATTTGCAAGACACCCTTCTCTGGATAAACTATGCAACTTTAACACTCAAACATCGTCAAGCTTGTTTTGCCATTCCCTATTTCACTTTATACATTTTTAATTATCATCGTTATAAATACAAACACCAATGGATTACCATATACCTGATATCGGGCAATATCGGGCTCTGAAATCCATTGGTTTAGCTTTAGTGCAGATCGTGCTGAACTACAAGTTATTACAGTCTAGTGTTACCATACTGTTGAAGAATATGCTGGTTGGTATTAAGAAGAACAATTATAACAACCGAAAAAGAAAAGAGAGAAGAAGAATATTAGGAATAAATTGGTGTAATGCGCTAACTCTAATCTAATGAGTCCTGCTTAAAAGTGTCTGTGTCACAGTTAATAAGTCAGGTTGCAGTAATTTAATCTTCCAACACCGACTCACACAGACGAACTTGTTTTAAAGTCATATTTGGTGTTACATGTTTTTCATCACAAATACTTGCATCTCAGTTTTCAGTCAAGTCCAATGGAAGTAAAATAAAACTACTACATATGACACATACTGTTCAACTTCTTGTGGCTTTTCCCTGCTTTGCACAATTTCAAATGTACTTTTTAAACTGTTTGAAATGAGTATGGCTCTCTTGCAGCTTAAACAGAACACAAAATATACTGAATCATCATTCAAAAGACAGTCTATCAAAACATTAGGGCTAGAGAAACCTAGAGCAGTCTTGCATCTGAATGTTTTATTTCTGCTTCAAGAGAGCAACTCAGAGCGACTTGCCTTCACAGGCCTTAAAAGGACAGAAACAGATTCTTTTAAATGAGATTGAAAACCTGTGCATACAAATGCCTTCTGCTTCATACCGAGTGCAGTTTTCCTCTGCTGCTTGCTTTCACACAAACACATACAGTGCCTGAGGGTAGGCCAGAGAGCAGGGCCAGACTATTCCAGGTGGGCGCTGTGTTCCTGAGGCTTGGCTCAGAGATGAGAGGAGGGAGAGGATAAGCAGACTGTCTGTCTACTGTCTGACTACAGTATGCAGTGTGTGTGTGCGCGCGCGCGCATTTGGTTTCGTAGTGCTTGTGGTTACTAAATCCACAATAAACACACAATAGCAACTCTCTCACTCAAGGTGCTGTGTAAAAACACCCCGCCCCCCAATTTATATTCAGCGCTTACTTTGATGTGAACTGACTTTTAAAGAAGAAATTAGCATAACTGACATAAATACAGCAGAAGAAATCAGCTCAGCTAATGACATGTTTCTCAAATAAAACAAAGCAACAGACTCCAGTAGCTGTTATTGTTATATAGGGAGGTTTGGTAAGTTTTAACAGGGTAGAAGGCTACCAACTGTAAGACACTAAATTAATCTTACACTAATTTTGATGCTCATTTGTTACTGCAAAGTGTTGTTTGCTACAATATGTATCCATAATGTAAAATAGGTCAATCAGTTTATTTATTTCAGCCTGTAAAAAGGTGTGGCTGTAATCTGAAAGGACTTAAATCAGTGTGGTGATGAAATCTGGGCTTCAGCCATTGGCGACGGCCAGCTCCATGCTGGGAGGTGTATGGAACCAAATGCCTGAGTAATTGCATCATTCACTCATTCGTTCACTGCCCGTCTGTCAGTCTAACGGGTCACACTGCACCTAAGTTTATCTGAAAGGTATTTATTATAACTGTTAATATTGAGGATGCTGCTGACCATTTGTATTTCAGGTTTTAATGAGATAATGGACACTGACTATGTTTTGTATATCAAAGGTATGCTCAGTGTGACCTTTTATTACATAAACTCCATTAGTTCTGACATCAAACAAAAGACAACCGAGCTGAAGAGCATACAGGTGAGGCTACAAAAATAAACAGAGACAAAAGGCAAGAAGGAAGATCTGAATGAATGTGTGTGTGAGCATGTGTGCATGCTTTTAGGAAGACACTGGCAGACAGCGAGGCCCTGGAGCTTCTCAAGAGGAGCCAAAGCATCAATCGAAGCAGCGTGCACACACACAGAAAACCACTGACAAGCACATGAGAGAGCTAGAGGGGGATTTCAGCTATAACTAAGAGGAGAAATATACAGTCTAATGTTTAACTGAGGTTTTACTTTTATACACTAAAAACACTTCAACATTAAGGCCTCGGGCTGCTTTCAGGAAAACAATACGCATGAAATCCCCATCGTACAGTTTGTGCTCCTATAGGGTTTTAAAGCATTACCACTTTTTATGCATAACTATACAAGAATCCATGCATTTACCTTTTACCATAAAATAATACAAAATCATCTGTTGTATTATTTAAAAAAAAAAAAACAGCTTTCAACAGAAGGTGAGTACTGAGGATCCAGAGTGAGAAGAAGCTAAACTTTATTTAGGATTGATTGATCTTGGCTGTGAAACAGACTTTACATTAGAAAAGTACATTTAGGAGAAATATGGTAACAATCTTTTACTTTTTCTCTTTTTCTAGTTTTAATAACAGGCGCCAAGAAACCACCCATAACATTAGTGCATTAGTTGGCACTAGTGAATGAATAATACTAATACTACTACTATTAACAATAATAATAATAATAGAAATAAAGAATTTTTGATGCAAAAATTAGTCAATCACAAAATTAATCACAAAACTGTAATTTTTCCTTAAAAAAATAAATTTAAAAAAAATCTTCTGCCTGTCAGCTTAATGTAATATAAATTCATTTAAAATAAAGTCAATCCACTGAAGACAAGATACTAGTTATCCCATTGACCTTTGGCATTGTAGTGAGTGGGGGACGGAAACAGAGGTGTCAGCGTAAGAGAAACGGATGAACTAATGGATTATTGAAAAAGATTGGCAGGATAAGAGTGAGAAAAGAAATAGGGGAGGAAAGGTGATCTGTGGCTGTGATCTGGCTAACCAAAGAAAGATTGGTTTCACTACAAGAGAGAGAACTGTCTCTCAACAGAAGAAGTGTTTAAGCCAAGACAAGAAAAAAAAGGTGGAAAAAGATCCGAATGCAGGATGAGATATGGGGGCGGCTCTTTATAAAGCAGGTGTCTAATCCCTCTGGTCAAAAGACAGCAGACAGATAAAAAACAGATGCAGAACCAGCTAAATAAACAGACTTTAAACTTGTGGCTCATAACACTAGAAACTTTTCCAAAGTGGAAAATGATGTTATGTGAAAGAGTGAACTATGATGTTTTCTGTGTTCAGTCAATCAACCAACTGCACTGTCTCCAGGGCACCTTATTCACTGGAGAGCAGGAAGCTTTTTCTTTTAAAATAAGATGGTATGCAATATTGCGACTTGAGAGAAATACTGTTAAAGCTTTCCTGTCCTGTCAGGCGAGTCCAGATTTTGTAGGTGTTTTCTATATACAGTCACATCCCTGTTTGGGTTTATGACTCCAAGCTTTGGTTATGCATGTGGTCAGGCTAGAGGCTATTTTTGACAATGAGTCACTACTACTGCTGAAAACTGCTGACACTGAAAACGTGCTTAATCACTTTTTTTGTTTCATTAGCATTAGCAGCCGCAACAGCATGGATGGTACTGTATCCACCTTGTGGGTCTGTGTGTGTCATGTGTACTTGATGGCCAGAAAAGCCAGTAAACCCTTGGCCACTGGCTCACCCACTTCACACTCCTGTAATACATTCTGCTTATTTTTTTTCTTTATCAGAATATTACAGATGCAGGATTGGACAAAACTATTTTAAACAACTTTTATTGTGCAAAAACAGCAGCACAAGTCTGCTGTTAACCTTGATAATACATGTAGTGATGGTAACAGCAGTTTTGCATGAACATCTGTGTTGTGTTATTGCACTGCTGGTTTTTATGTGGTAGTGGTGACTGTGCTTGTAAAGATGATGAGGGATATTTCAGTGCTGGTGACAGTTACCATCTGCACTGCATTATCGCACCACTGTATAAAAGGATTTGCCAGCAAGCTTTAGAACTGCTTCAGGTACACAAACTTAAAAGTATCTATTTAAATCCAAAACTGCTCCCTGTATCACCAGTGAGAGCAAATGATGGCTGAAACAGAATTGCTAACTCTGCTGTAAGGAAATATCACACACTGCTGCCTGCAACAAGCATTACAACATTAATAATGAAGAGAAAACAGTGCTACTGTGTGTAATAAAAGAGTTGCAACACACTGATCATTATTCAGACAATGAGCAGCTTGTTGTTTTGGTTTTATGGTCATGAACCTTTTGGTTCAGTCTTCATATTCTGAAATTAACCAGAAAAATGTTAATATACATTTTTTTAAGTTTGTGTTTTTCTCTCGCAACAAACACGTAGTGAAAGAGGAGAATGAAGCCAGTTAGCAAGGAAAATCCCAGAAACCATTTCCAGAAAACTTTCCAAGAAGTTCCAAAACTTCTGAAGTGATTTCAACAGTTTAATATGATTTATTTAAATGGAAAAAATGAACCCTAAAAGTACTTTTCTAACACAATCCTACACTCTTCATTTAGTAAAGAATACTATTCTCAACTGCTCTTACCTTGGCAGGAATGCGTGCCGTCAAGAGGTAGGCTCGGTAAGATGCGAGAGCCTAGGGGAGAACAGAGACAATAATGAGTATGTTGCTGTAAATATACACTGTGAACAACAAGAACCAGGAAATGGCAAAGAACACAAAGAGCTGCTCTGGTGACTCATCAGGATGAAAAGACTTGTGACTGTGAAGCATCTCTGTGAAAAGAGTGTAACAGAAAGATTCACTGACACTTGAAACGTAGAACTAATAACATTGAAACATTTGTTAAAGTCTCTTTATCAGCTCAGCTCACTAAAGATACACATGCACTGCTGCACTAACATTCTTTAGACATTACCCGGCAGAGCTTACGCACACATTAAATGGTCTTTAATCTGCCAGCTCTCTAATACAAAGTCCTTTTGAGGCCTGAATGCACCCATGTAAGAACAGTGGTGGTAATGGTCCAGTTAATCTGCAAGGAGCAAGTGGTATTCATGTATACAGTCTCCTGCAAGCTCTACTGAGGTAGCTCCCTTATTTAAACCAAAGCAGTAAGAAGATGTCTGTATATAAGAAAAGGCAACTTTCGCGTGATGTCCCACCTCGAGTCGCCCAACAATGCCCAGAATTCATGTTTAAAAGATGGTTTAGGCAGGCAAACTTTGTGTTTGTGTTGCTTCTCCCTGCTGAATAAACTGTCTTGATCATGTGTGTTTATGATGGAACACAGCGAGGGCAGAGCTTACTTATGTTGCTGGTCTGTGAAAGGCTCAACCAGGCACATCTCTAATGCCTGGTTGAGCAACACTTTCAAGCAGACAAGCAGCTTTGAAGGGTCATTTGGCTGAATTGTTTTGATGCCTCACAAGGAGTATAATGTGGTTTTGGAGATCTTCCTCGTAATATTAACAGTGGAAAGGATGCAATTTCAGTCAGGATTACTACAGTCAAAAAAAGCTATTTATCTGCAGTCATGTTGTGGGACCACCCCCACCTTAATTTGTATATACGTACAGATGTCAAAAGTATAACACCCAAAGAACAGACAAGCCCTAAAACAGGGTTGATGTGGGTTGCAAAGCGGCTTGCAGACATATTGCACCTGAAGGCAGGCTATCCGTCCATATCCATCTTCCACTAAACCAATTCAGGGAGGAAGTTGGATGTGTAAAGTGAACAAATTTTATCATACGGGCACCACAAACAGGAGAACAAAGGTTTCAACCTTTAAGAAGTAAAAAAAGATTAACATCAAAAAGACATAATGTAACATTTTAAAGACAAAGGCATGGATCATAACACTGCTTTTTCTCCTGCCAAAAAGTATCACAGCACAGCAAAGGTTGACCTTTAAAACTTCAGAGGGACACTGCCAGCCTTTTCAAAGAAAACACCCTGCTTGGTCAGCAAAGATACACACCAGGAAGAGATATTTGTTTTACACTAATCATTTATCGGCATATTACGTTCTTGATGAACTGTTAAATTGGCTAGCCTCTAAATTTTCATGATTTCTGCAGTTAGGCTCACACCGCATGGACTAAAATGCCTTAATAGCCAAAACCCCAAATCAACCTCTGGCCCCAGACCTTTGCTGAATGTCATTCCTGTGCTCTATTTACCCAAAATATGAAATCTAACATGCAGAGGGCCAAAAAAAAATACACAACAACAAAAAACATGTTCTCCATTAAATGTGTCTGACCAAGAGTCTGAAGTCCTAATATGCTCAGTTTACTTGAAAGAAAAAAGAAAAGAAAAAAAAAGTATATTTGTTGTTGGTTACTCAACTTCCTTCTGTCAGAGCTGAAATAGCCCAAACTGTTTATCTGTGTCATACTTACAGTTTAAATAATTTTGGTAAAGCCAATCAGATTTTTAGGGAAAAACTGCCACAAATGCCACAAGTATTGAATTAACTCAAAAACATTCACAATCTTAACATGCAGGCTACAGAGAAAGACAGCTTAGATCAGCTAAGCTTGACACACTACAAACAAAAAGAAAATGGAGGTAGCAGAAAAAAAGAGAACAGAAGTTAGAGAAAACTGATCAGAAGGTTTAGAAGCAGAAAAGCAAAGTGAAAGAATACAAACAAAACAGGAGGAGAGATAACAGGTTTCGTGAAACAATGACTGATTTGAAGGTCAGGACAGGAAGAGAGAAAACACTGAAGCAAGTCTAGAGACTGTCAAAATCTTTTTTTATAGACGTGAAAAGAGAAACAGAGGGATGAAAGGCACGGTTTAAAGGAATGACAGTGGTTCCCAGGCCTCTGTGGCTCAGCTTCACTGGCAAGGCTTTCATGGTTTGATGTGATGGAGACAGACAGGCCAGCCTGTATGGCCAAAGATAACCTCTTCTAAAGAGCACCAGTCACTGCTGCTACTCTCAAATCTCCTGTCATTGTCTCAGTATCATTTCTGCACTGTAGCACTCATTTAGATACAATGTGTCTGCAGGTGTACTAGTGATGGAATACATTTCATTTCTCCTTAAGGGGTAAATAAAGATACAAATTTTATTTAAAGATCACTTTAGTTTAATATCAACTGAGGAAAGTGTAGAGACTGTAACTGATGCAACTGAGATGGATATACATAATCCATAATTTGGGCAATAACTTTACAGTTTATATTGCAACGAGTTTGTCTAACCTTGGGAACTGTTAAAGGGGCTCTCCAGCTGCTTTACACAGTTGAGATTAGTCATCACCAGGGGCAGTATTCAACTAGTGGAAACTGCTCTAAAATGTCTTCTGTGGCTCTGGAGGGAGTTTCCAAAGTTAACAAAAATATATTCTTGTTGATGTCATTATAATTATTTTTTAGACCCAAATTAATGTCTAAAGCAGTTTCTCTCTGGGAGATTAGTATCCTGATTCTGATTAAAGGTCAACATATCTATATTTGATCATTATTTACTTTATCAATTTTTTGATTGAGTTACTGGAATAAAAGCTGTATTTTTTTTATCTCAATTCCTTATACAGTTATATTATTATGAGCAGCGTCTTCTTGCAAATGGTCATTACAAAGAACTCACTGACTGTGAGTAGAGTAGAGTAACCATGTGACTGAGGTTTCGTCTTACATGTCCGGTCTTTGTAAATTGTAAATTTAAAGAACTGTAAATAATCCAGTACTTAAATTAAATCAATTAAAGTAATGCAGGTCAGTCACATACTTTGAAAAGGATAAATTCAGCACCCCTTATAACAAATTCAAAGTGTTTCACAAACTTTAAGCTGCCACGGCCTCTTCAATTTTTCCTTTAGCTTTCCTTCCTGCCATCCTCCTCCTGTCAACGCATGATCGCCCCTCGGCACTCTCTCAGCGCACCACTCTCTCCATCTGCACTTTAAAGTGGACAAAGGCACAACGACCCATGACCCCCCCCTCTGCAATGTCCCCTCTACCTCTCTCTGTCTTTGCTATCTGTCTTAAGTGGATTTAAGCCTTGAGCCTTCCCATCAGCCAGTGATTTCACAGCGACCACCATCGTGCGTTCAGCTCTACTCAGCCAACCAGATGGCAGCAGCATTGAAGCATGTCTGCAAGACCAGAGAGAGCATCTGCTATTGCACACACCCTCTCTCTCTCTCACTGTAATACACATAGAGACACACTAGCATTCACACACATCCTGGTGGCTCACATGCAAGATAACTGCCACAAGCTCTAAAGCACCATTTGTCTTCTTGGCCTGAAATACATATCACCGGCAGACAGACACACATACGCACACATATACACAAACATCTGACACAGAGCTATAGATACAGATCATTTTTGCTTCATGCACATGTAAAAAAAAAACAAAAAACAAACAAAAAAAAATTTGCAGTTAAAGCACAAAGAAGTACAGGCCAAGAAGACCTCGAACCACTTTTAAAAGATTAGCAATAAATCAAGATCGGAAAAGTGTAAAACTGTGCGTGTGTGTGTGTGCGTGTGTGTGTGCGTGTGTGTGTTGTGTAGTCCATTCATACTTTTATCATTTGTAGATTATTTTTTGGCTGTCAAATTGTCAACACCCCCCTCCCGTCTCCCGCCCGCCAACCCATTTATCCACTCAAACACACTTTGCGTTGCTACGGCAACTGCTGCCCCATACTGCAAACACACATTTGTGAATACACTAATAGACGCACGCACATGAAAGCCATACACTGCGGTGCCAAGTCTTGCCTGAGAATGTCAATGAGTTTTCTCACCCTTAAAACAACTCTCAGTCTGGCCTACAGTTAGCCTGAATCTCTGTAGGAACCGGAGCCACACAGAGCAGCGTTTCATCTGCGGCCATTCAGCTGTGGCAGCACTCAACCACAGGAAATCTTCCCCCCACCAAAAAATGCTTTATTCATCCATCATGTCTTGGGGTGCATTCACACTCAGTTGTAGCCATCAATCACACAGTGTCAAATGTATTCCTTTGGTTTGTTCTGGGTGAGAGAAATGTCCAGAATTAAAACTAAAAACAAAATAAAAAAAAGCAACAACATTTGTGGCACTGTCAAAGATACTTATGTGTCCCAGAGCAGAGAAATCAACCCAGAGTGGCAGTGCCAAGAACTGAAGTGGTGACTTGCTCCAAGAGAGAGTCAATACACCTAAGAATAAGACCCCTAAGCTAAAAACAGAATGAGTCACTTCAGCTAATTCACCTCTTAAAATGTATTCACCCTTTTACACTTCAAAAGGGCCTAAAGATAAGAGCATGGCCACTTTGACTCACAGGTTGATCCACTGGTGGCGTATCTGATGTCCTGGTGTTGGTGTTGTTCCTGCATCATCATAATAATCTATCTATAGATATATAAAATGCTTTTGTTTATATAAACCTCTCTTCCGGAACAAATAGTAGGCATTTTAAAATGTTTTCCTTATCCAACAAATATACCACCAAGCTAGGTTTGTCCGTTAGCCACATTTTGGTTACTTGTGTTTAGCTTACTTCTTAGCTAATGCTAACTGAATACTCAGACAGTAGTCAACTGCAATGCTGATCCTGGATGAACATCATTATTATGAGGTTGTAGGAACAACACCAGTGTGGGGATAAGAGGTCATGTGAGTTCCTGTAGCCAGCAGTTGTCTGTTAGGGTTCACTTGTGCTAAATGGAGTCATGAAGTTAGACATTGTGTGCTGCCTCCTCTAGCATTTTCAGTGCAGCTATCTGCCAGATAATATGGCTTGCTGTATGGCTGGTTGTACTAACAGACCATCCAAGAAGTCTGCTCTCAGGCCTTAGTACTAATTAGCAGGTATTTATGTCCACGTAATAGACCCATAGAGCCTGTGGGTACAGCTTCTGATCAAGCATGCTGGTATTAGCTTGAAACTCTACCCTCCAAAGCCAAAATTAAGCCTATCATTTTTTCTCTTGGACAAATTATGACTCACCAGAAATTTTGGCAGCAGGGAGGTAAAGTGTTTAACTAATTGTTTCATTCATTTCATGCTGAAGCCAAAATATGTTCAGTCAGTGGATAGCGCACAGCCAGCACAACATCCCCTCAGTCCACTGCTGACACAGACTCTTTATTGCATAACTAATGCCAGACATGTCCTTCACTATGTCTAACATTAACGAGTCATGATGTTGGCTGCAAACTGTCAACACAGCACAATAAAAGAGTATTTTTTTAAGTCTATGCACCACAAAAAGTAAAGAGGGGAGAGAGACAGAGAGAAAGAGCAGCATTGAGACAGAGAGGGAGACTGTGGGTGAAGGCGAGCGAGGGCGGTGGTAGACCAAACCCAGTGAAATAACTTAATAGAGCTTAAGTGCTATTTTGCTGATAAGAAGCCATGATGTAAATACAATCACAGGAGAAGACATTTAATGAAGGGAAGTGTTGCAAAGCTGTTTTATCTCTGTCAAAACAAATGCTGCTGTGATGACCCTCTCAGCTGTTAGTACACTGAAATCCATCAGCTCTCCGTGGAGCCAATGCAGTGAATTTCTCTCATTCCCTCTCTTTTATTCCATAATCTCTTAATGTGCCCATACTTCTGTGGCCTCATTGTGCCTCACTGTATTTTAAATACTATGCACAAATGTGAGACTTGTATGCTCGTCTTTATGCCGTGGAATGTATGAATATTAAAAAAGAAAAAAATAATCGTGGCACAGAAAAACCCAAGAAGGAGAATGCTCAGGTTATTTTTCCTTCTTGTTCAGCCTTTATCTCAAACTGAATGCCATCATAAAGCAATATACAGAGGAAAAACTGTTGCAACCTGAAATTCATTGTTTTGGTACCTCCTCTCTTGTATGTACAGCACATATAATTGCTCATGCTACTGTCTGTGTGCACATATATATGTGGCGAGTATGTAAAGAGAAGGCATACCAATAGACTCAAACCACTGTCTGCTCATATCTTGGAGCGATCAGGGATGGTGTAATTCAGTGTAAGAGATGGGCTGATGATCACTGGCCCGGAGCAGCTATTATAAAAAGGAAAATACTACAATATAATCAGTAAGGCAGATACCTTCATGTGTGCCACGTCTACTTCATACATAATCCGAGCGGGTCGGGTCGCCAGGGTTTTTGGATTCATTGCGTCAATAGTATAGAAGTGGATTTAAATAGATCAGTGAATACTCAATAGCATGGTGCGCCACCCTTTTTATTTTTAATGAAAAAGACAATTATAATAATAATATAGTCATTTATTATTATAGTCGCTTATCCAACGCTCCTTGAATTCAATTTGTTTTTATTTACTGCCTTAAAAAAATTAACGCAATACTGTGGCTCATGGATCCAATATTATTACACTTGTGAGCCATAACAGAAGAGCCACCTGCCTAATATTATGTAGGTAAACATGGGCAAAGGACATCTGCCCTTTGGAATCTGGGACAGTGATGGTGGCAGAGGACCAAGTTTGGTCCTGTAATTTGAGGAATCGGGACTTGATGTATCAGACTTGTTCCTGTGCATCATTTGGATGTTCAATTAGATAAAAATCTGGAAAGTTTGAAGCCTAAGCCTTTCGCTCTATAGTGCTTCCTTCAACCATGACAATTTCTTGATTGATTCTTTCTCTATTATGGTTTGTTCAGTCTGTCTGCATTTTTGTAACGTGACTTTAATGTAAGGTCATTACAGCACTAAAATACTAAAACTGTGCTGCGATAGCAGCTGGTTGGTTGTCAGCTGGCTTATAAAATTAAAATTAAATTTAACAAAGAAAAAAAATTCTCATTTTACACTTATTTGCAAAGTTTTTGTTTCAGAGACTGTCCTGAAATGTAATCCCACATGGATCAAATTTTTTAGGTCTGAAAGACAAAACCGGGATAACACTAATTACAGATCACTGTCAAGGAGCCAAGGAAGGGAAACAAGGAGAAGAGGTGCAGGTATACCAAATTACAAAAAAACTGGACTGAAAGATAAGTGGCAACAAGACTGATGGAGTGATGAACCCAAAATTTAAATTTTTGGTTAAAATTAGCTGTTAGTATGTACAAGAGGAGGTCAGGAGAGAGGTATAACAACTAGTGTCTACAGCCATTGTGGAAATTCTGTCATGGCTTGGGGCTGCACTTCAGCCTGCAGTGTTGGGGAACTTGTCAAAAATTTGATGGCATTAGGAACTCATTAGAGTACCTTTAGACTTTGATCAAGAATGCAATACCATTTGGAAAGTGTCTGATCGGCATGGTTTCATTCGTCAGCATGACAATGATCTCAAACACACTGCCACTCAGTGGAACACCATAAGCATTAACATAACCATTGACCTCCCTAAAGCTTGGAACTTAACATTATGGAAGCAGAATGGAAGAAAAGGCAGCCAATACTCAATGAAGAACTTTGAATGTCCCTACAAAAGCCTGGAGAACTATTCCTGAAGACGAGTTACAGAAAGGTTGTCTAAGAGAGCTCATGTCGTGTTAAAGTATAAAAGTTGCTAAACTAAATGTTGACTTTCAACCTGCTTTTGCCTTAAACACTGTATTTATATGTTTGTTTGCACATTTTGATAAATCCCTTCACTTATATATTTTAAAGCATCCACAAAGCAAACAGATAATTTTCGTCAGCAGAGGAAACGCGCTCTTCTGTGTTCCTGCCATATGCCTGCAGTGGGAAAAGCCTCTGGTGCCAAAGATAACCCCTTATCTCCACTGATAGAGTAGGAAGACTCAGTCGGACTAACACAGAAGTAATCACCGGTGGGATTTGCGTAGAGGTCGAGTTGAACCTAAATTGGCTCCAGAAAAGGCTCCCCTAACCATTCTATATTCAGGCAGAGAAATCATTTATTTTATATTGATTCTCCACAGCTAAAATAAGCTGCTGACGGTGCAGCTGAGGTCTGCTCCTCTAACGTCTGCAGACTCACGCTATGCCAAAACCACAGCACAACGCCAGTATGTAGTACCTTTTCCTAGTACAGCATTGGTTATAAAATAGGTGACATGATTATGTACAGTTTGGTCTTCTGTCTGCAACCCCAGTTGAGAAAAATAACACTGCCTGTGTACATCTAAATAAACCTTAGAACTGCTGTAATTTTGCAAAAGGTAGCAGCAGCCAGATAAGCAAAGACATCAGTATCTTTATGCTCACTTATATAATTTAGGGAAGCATGCCAAACACTGCACAATAATAATGGAGACAGCTCAAATGGCTAATAATGCACCGTGTTCCAATTATGAATGAAACCATCCTGCAGTGCATATCCCTCCCACACTACACCAGCAGCCATGAAGAGAACTGAACGAGAGACATCAATTTTCTTTTATCACTGCCTGTTCATCATTCTGCGTTTTACTGCTGGAGAGATGAGCGCAGTGAGGAACAAAGGTGGCTGACAGTGCTACTTCCCTGAACAGATTTGATTGGCTGGTCTCGTCAGACCACAGCTGCAATGAGCCGAGGCATCAATAACTGTGGAGTCTGATTATGTTACATTTCAAGCTTTATTCTATTTTCAGTGTTACTGCTGATTTTTTTTTTTCTTTTAGTCAGACAAGAAGCTGTCAGCATATATGCACAAGGTCTTAAATAATGAATAGAAGACCATGTAAGCTTGAGCAATGGAAATGTATCACAGCACACATCACAGCAAAAAAGAAAATCCATGCAGCAGTTGACATATTAGTCTCCAGACTAAACCCAAAAAAGCATTTTTGCATATTGAATCAGGCACCATAGATCACTTCTGTGTGCAGCTTCTGTCCCTAACAAGTTTAAAATGCTGCTAACCTGCTAACACAACATATCTGAGACTGATCAAGCACTCAAAGGGCCAGGCACAGGGATTAAATGACTATGCTTTCAGATTAGGATTATACTCTAATTTCCAGGTCCAGGATATGTATCATGGTTTTATAGCTTAACACATGGGAATAACACGGGTCACCCCTTAGAGCAGTGCCACAGCCTGCACACCATCCTCTATGAGCTGTGTCCGTGTTTAGGTTACAGAGATAAGGAGGAACCACAGGGGCTCATTCATTCATCAGCATGCCAGCCAGACACAATGAGGAGGTTGTGTGTGTGTGTGTGTGTGTGTGTGTGTGTGTGTGTGTGTGTGTGTGTGTGTGTGTGTGTGTGTGTAGCTATTTGATTGTGAGCCAGTTTGTGGGCAAATCGGATATCACTGTAGACCACTGAGATTAAAGAGTGAGACAGTGAATCACATGAAAAAAAAGAGAGAGCAGAGGAGGTGAGAGTGCCATTTTTACAACCAAGGTAACAAAAAAAAATCAGAGTGGAAACCCTCTAACAGGAATACAGTAAGGACCGACACAGACAAAGGCAGAGCAATCAAAGGGAGGAGGGAGGGGGGTTGGCATTACCCGTGGTTTCCCTCTGGAGCGACAAGATAACATCAGCTGGTAGTAATAACACACGCAAACTCAGCGCTGGGCACTAGGCTTAAGCTGTATCACAGTATTAGGGGATACCAGGTTAGAAATCCAGACAGCATCAGTAAATATATTACACAAAAAAAAGGAAGAAAGAAAAACAGATGTGGCTCTTTCTATGAAACCATTAAACAGGTGATGTATTGAGGTCACATATTGCTGTGCACTGCACGAAAACATCAGAAGGAAGTGTATACCAGCGAAATATGGCAACTGCAAGCATTAAACAAAGTCTTAATAGTGTTACTGTCATTCACAAAGGTCAGCCAACCAACTGAGTGTTTGTTATTGATTGAGCCAGTGCATAAAATATGTGGTTCAACCGGTCTGTGGGTTACTCTTGCTTGTACTTCTGCTGGTCCATCAGCCAGCGGCACAGGAGAGCGAACTTCTAACATCCACAGAGCTGAAGTGAAACTGAGTGTTAAACAATGAAGTGTCCACTGCAGTCACAGCCTGTAATTTTCATATTGTACATTTATTGATTTTTTTCATGCTTCTTCCATTTCTTGTGAACTCTGCTGTTGTTCACTTCCCTTTTCCAGCCCACTTGCCAACCAATCAGCATCCGACCGGCATCATCTGCATTCAGCGAAATGTAGTTGGGATTCTGGAGGAATGTACTGGACCAACATTTGCGGTGGATAAAAACCCTCATCTGTTCACTGACCAAATATAAACACATAGGCAGGCAGACACATTTGAGGGACCATAAAATGCGATTAAGAAGGCACCACTAATGTGTGAGGGTCGAGTACTCCAAAGGTCAAAGACTGGAGGATCATTCCTAGCCAATAATTTCCTAACTGAAAAAGTATCTAGTGGCTTTAATCATGCCTTACAAATTATACTAATCAGCTAATCTAAAATTAACAAAAACACTCATTATGCCCAACATTAGCAATGCTAGCTGTTACCAGCAGCCTTCTATGCAAGTCCTTATAGTGGTAGGTGACTACCAGTGAGGGCAGCAAAGATTTATTGTCAAATCCCTCACATCCATAGCTACCATTACCATGACAGCAACAGTACCTTAATGGGACCGTCCCTTTAAAGAAAAATGGAAATTGGTCATAGCTAAGACGGGACAGTACTATAACGGCCATAAGCAGGACTTCCAATTTTAGATCTTTTAGACATTTTGTGAAATATGCTTTTCTGTTTTATAGGAACACAACAAAAAAACAAAAAAACAAAACGAAACAAAACATATTTTTAACATTCATGAAAACAGCCAACAGCTAATGAGCTTAGTTTAGCATAAAGACTTGAGAAAGGTGACACAACTAGCCTGACGCTGTTCAATGGTAATACAATCTGTTTATCAGCACCTTGAAAGCTCATTAATTATACAGCTTGTTCTCGATTCCCATCTTCGTCCTGCGGTAATTGGCTTCCAACTCCGGAATACACTGGGAGTTGAGCATTAACACAAACGGATACATGTGACTTCATACAAGGACCAAAAATCACTGAATAAAAGGGGTGCAATTGTCTCCTATATGAGATTCAAGCCCACCATTAATTCATTAAGTAATGATCGTTGGAACTGCATTTAGTCTATAGCAGGCCACAATAAAAATAATAATGCAACCTGAACTGCAATGAGATTATAAAAACCAACCATGCAGCAAAAGCTTTCAGAAGTCACTGCAGTCATTTTGCATGTGTGAAAATGTCTGTGACACAGCAAAGTGTCCAATATGATGCGCCCGTTTGGGGTTTCCATCCTGTTTTGACTTGAGTTGTTGGTTTAAGCCTCGACATAGGGCTGGGCAATATGGCCTAAAATCCATATCGCGATATAATCTGAAGCATGTGCGGTAACGATATATATTGCAATATATTCTTTTCTTCTGTATAACGTATTTTCCACACTATAAGGCACACTTAAAATCCTTTAATTTTCTCAAAAATCGGGTGTGCCTTATGTATGAATTCTGGTTGTGCTTACTGACCTCAAACCGATTTTGGCGTGCAGAAATCTGTTAAAAAATGTTTTGATGGATTGTCAGGGCATTACCGCTGCCGTAGTGAGGAGCTTCACGGAGTAATCTGGGTCCAAAACTCCGTCCCAAAGTCCCAAAGTCTTTGGGACCCAAAGTCAAATGAACACTGAGAGTTAAAAATGGTCTAAATTCTTTCATCTTTAATAAAATCATCAGCTTTGCTGCTTTAGCAGGTGTAACAATTAAGTTTAACATCCATGCATCCCTGAAAACAGAATTTATTAAATTTAACGGAGTTAGAAGTTAACAGGAAGTTAGCTCGCTAGTTTCCACCTAAACATGACATACCATGTTCTGACTGAGAGATTTTTGAAACTAATTAAAACGTACAGCTCTGCTATCACTTCCAACATAAATGAAGACAGAAAACTAAACAGCAGTGACGTTTGTAGGGTTACTGAAGTTCGACTACCTGGTATATAATGTTGTGCTACGTGATTGCTAGCGACACAGCTATGTTAGCATAACATTAGCACAGTGAAGCTGGAGGACGAACGCTAACTTTTTTCCACTCGATAAAAGTTAACGTGAGGGATTCTGGTGGCCAGGGACAAATGCAATCACGTAGCAGGATGCTATACACGGGCCAAACTTCAGTCAGGAGAACAACTGAGATTATTCATCCACAATACGAGGTTAGTTATTAATATACTGCAACAACTTGGGAATAGAGCAGCTGCGAGAGAATTCAACATTAATGAATCAATGTTACGGAATTGGAGGAAGCGCAGTTTTTAGCTTTCCCCATGTTTCAAAAGTGCTTCATCTCTTTGCTATGACTGTCGCCCGGCATAATTTGCAGATGACAGTGGTCGTAGCCGCTGCGATGCTTTCGACCAAAACAGGCGCTTGATGACATCATCAATATGCGCTATCGCGATAGAGCCGTATTGTCAAAATCTCTATCGTTGGCCAAATTTATATCGTTTCTATCGTATATCGTTTATATCACCCACCTCTACCTCAACATCTAAATTTCAAGCCTAAAATATGGATTCATACAGGCAAAAAACATGAATTAGGTCAGTCTGGGAGTAAAACAATAAGAGGATTGTCTTTACTTGATCGCTGGGTTCATTTTTTCGACACAAAACCTTACATTGATTAGCCTTCATTGTTTTGTGGCTGTTTACTATGACATGGTGTACAAATGTCATTGTTGTCCAATCAATGCTGACTGCTGCTGTGACCTACAAACCTCATTCAATTACACCCAATAAAAACCAGCTGATGCTGTCCATACTAGGCCACTGCAGATCAGCACCAAACCACAGACAAGAGCAATGAACCACATTATGAAGATTTTGAAGAAAAAAAAAGACAGGACTATTAAAGGTGAGGTTGAAATCAGACATACTGGAAGTCAATAGTGTGAAATTATATGACCCAAACCTATCAAATCAGTGACCTTAGGCAGGGTCAATTATATTACTCAGACACTCTGAGTGACAATGCCCATGACCTATGAGGTAATAAAGATGAATGACTGTGGGCGGGACTTGCATTGAGCCACGCTACGTGACAGGTTAATGTCTCTCCGGGGAGGTTTTGTAGGGCATAATGGGCTCGATAATGCTGTAACACAATCACTATTCAGCTTGGTGGTGGGTAATACAACACAGAGTGACATACACTGAGTCACTAAAGCATGACAGGAAAGAAACTGTAAACTTCTTACTTATTCATGGAAAAGGCAGTATGGTGATTCTGGTAATACTTTCTCACACATACACATACTGGTGTCATATAGCCTGCTTTTCCATGTGATGTTAGTGTTAGTAAATACAATATACCCCTGTGGGATAATGTTTTGGGTACTAACATGAAGTTTAGCACTTTTTTTAAACAACCCCAACAACAAATGTTAGCCACACTTCTTCTTTAGCTTTTTTTTTGGAGTTTTTCCCCGCACCTACATATATACATATATATACACACATACACATATACATATATACACACATACACATATATATATATACACATACACATATACACATATACATATATATATACATATATATATATATACATATACATATATATATATACACATATACATACATATACATATATACATATACATATATACACATATACATACACATACATATATATATATACATATATATATATATATATATACATATATATATATATATATATATATATATATATATATATATATATATATATATATATGTATGTATGTATGTATGTATGTATGTATGTATGTATGTATATATATATATATGTATATATGTATATATATACATACATACATATATATGTATATATATACATACATATGTATGTATGTATGTATGTATGTATGTATGTATGTATGTATGTATGTATGTATGTATGTATGTATGTATGTATATATGTATATATGTATATATATACATACATACATATATATGTATATATATACATACATACATACATACATACATACATACATACATACATATATATATATATATATATATATATATATATATATATATATATATATATATATATATATATATATATATATATATATATATACATACATACATATATATACACACACACACACACACACACACACATATTTTTAAACATGCATAAGTGTTCGGCTGCTGAAGCGATGCTGAAGTGTACTCCAGAGACTATGTTTGTTAATGTGGAGCTTTATTGATGTACTTTGTGAGCATTTATTTATCTTGTAATATCAAAGTCAATTATACAAAAGTGACCATGTTAATGCTTTGTCTTTCTACAATTTGCTCTGCACTCAGTAGATGAAAGACTGTCTGTCTCTTTGATCGCTATATCACAACACAGTTAGACCCACCATACTATTACCCACACTCTCTCTCATGCACGCACACACACACACGCACACACACACACGCGCACACACACACGCACACACACACACGCGCACACACACACGCGCACACACACACGCGCACACACACACGCGCACACACACACACACACACACACACCGAGAGAGAGAGAGAACCAACTCCATGCGACTCCTAATTAACCCTGCTCATTCAGCTAAATCTGGTCCAGTACTTTACAGAAACCAAACTGCTTGGAAAGAGGTTGGTGAATAAAAAGCTTTCTGATAGCATGGTGTGGATGCATGATGTGCTAAAATTAGACTTCCTGACAAAACAAAACTAGATCCTGCATTCAGTCGAGACTTTTCTGATTGACTTAAATGAATAATTTGATTACGTTTTGCTGTGTATCCTTGACCACACTGTTAGGGAGATGAACCTGAAACTTTACATTGCCTAAAGCCGTGTTTGTGTTTGGAAAAATAAAAGAAGGCAGCTAAAAAAAAACAAAAAACAAACATAAAAATTCTAAGTACTGGACAAATATTAGTCTTCAGAGTTCTTGACTTGGACAAGTGACCAGCCAGACCAATATGTTTAATTACAAACCAGTCCATTTCATGAACGTGCAACAGCAAGACAGGAAAATAGTTGCTAGCACACACTTGCACTCACAGCCACATGCTATCATGCTGTTAGAGTTAAAGCTCAGCAATGTCCTGAAGTAAAAGGGGGGCCAGCATAACATTTAATGACAAACCTAATCAGACATTTAAATCACCCTCAGTTGGCTGAACGTTGACATTTTAATGACACTAACAACGGCAAAATAGCTGAAGCTAAAGCTAGCCGGAGCTCATAAGCAACAGCAAGCTAGCCTTGGTATGAGCAAAGGATCAAAACTGTTCAAGGAAAATGAAGGAAACAACTGAAAAAGAGAAAAAAGCAACGCTGTTTACAGCAACTCAGTTTCAGTTTCATCAATTATCTGTATGTTTTTCCAGCAGCCAGTAGTTATTTGAAATAAAGTTATTTCATTGAGAGTTGATCCTATAACTTACTACAGTTTAGAGAGAAAACTAAAATGTAACAATTAAGAATATTGCCTGTTTAATGCATAGGTTACTCAAAAAACATAATTTTAAAACAATCACTTTTTGGTATGGACCATGTATGTCTCTTGCTTTTAGCCCATGTACTAGCCAAGAGCAGTAATAGTAGATTAAATACTACAATGTATTATAGTAACTTCAGAGTATACTCAGCAGGGAAGCTGTGACCTGTTTGACACATTTTTTCTGCCTGGTTAACTGCAAATGTCATCCTAATTATGTGAATAATCAGCACATCCTAATGAGATAAAAACACAGAGGTACTTGAAGGAGCATTAAGCAGTTAATACACACAGCCATGATGGGCTTCACATCATTAAAACGGTTTGAACTCGAGTTAAAGGGGGGAAGGCGAGAAAAAAAAAAGTAATCGTTTGCACACAGCCATGCAAAGTTCCAAAATGATTCCCAACCACAGGAATGATAACCAAACTAAAAATAGATGTATTTGGACAGGAAAGATCCTGTAAGATCACTGTGGTTTTTGTCAGACTGCTTTAACCACACACCCCAAACTCCCACTCCAGTTCCCAGTGAGAACATCCCACTGTCACGATTCACGAAGCTGCCGGATATCACAAAATTATTGCTCAGTGACCAATGGCAGCCCTGAACACATGTAACACTGTGACACAATAGAGATGATGGGCTCTCCCTTTGAACTGTGCATCTTTAAAAACTAGTTCACTAATTCACAAAGCAGTCAATGTCATGGCGACACCTAAAATGCAATAATAACTTTAGATTATGACATTTTTAAACACTTCTTAATAGGAAGTAGACACACTATGAAAAAATAATAATAAAACACTCATAAAAAAAGAGAATTTAACATAGGAGGGTACTTTTTCTGTCAAAGAAAGACCAGAGGACTCCTGGTTCCCACATGGGAACATTACAGGTGATCATCTGGGAGTAGACAACTGGGTCACTTCCATTTTCACAATTCCTCTAAAGACAGGCCTCGAGGTTAAAGAAAAGAGAACAGTGACAGGTTGGACAAGATTTGAAGCTTTGGTCTTTGCTATGATGGTTTTTCTCCACTGATTATTCTCCATGCACTCTGCCCTGTACACTACATTTCAATACACATTTTACTCTTCCCCTCTCCCTTCGCTTCTACTCCAGGGTGTGTTTGATGGACTGATGTTATTATCTGTATCCCCTTCATCCCCGTCTTCAAAGCAGGGAGCTGGCTGTATGTATCAAGCTTTCGTGCGCTTAACAGATGCCTCAGGCACACTCCCAGCCTCGCTCAGGCTGGGAGTGTGTGTATATAATAGACAGCCTAATTGATAGTGGAAATAACAATACTGCTCCCTTGATTATCTGTACACGCCACAGTGGAGAGAGAGGTGCCGCATGTTCTAAAGCAAATTAAGTTTAGGAGTTTATGTGGCATCTGTAGTCAGGTAAAAGAAATGTATCAAACAAAACATCAGCCGGATGGCTTCTGAAGATACTACGCTACTGATGTAGGTATCATTTCAAAGAAGAGATTGCATTAACTGCAATAAACACGCACAGTGCTCATTGTACAGTATATTCATTTTATTACATTTAAAATTTTCCACTCATTATGTAGCCGATGAGGGTGCCTGTTTGATATAACCAAAAAGGTTATTAGTCTGTGTTTCTGTACATAACAACAAAACTTACCAATCTGCAGATCATTTAACCCACTGAAAATTACAAATAATACAGAGACAGTATTTCAAATATCAAAACAATAATGTGTATTTTTAAATATAAAGATCCTCATTTTAAACTTTATTTCTTAAAAAAAAAAATTAAAAAAGAAGTGATGATTCTTTTTAAAAAGGAAATAAAACTAGGGTTAGGCTGGTGTTAGCTCTTTGCTGATCTATCGGCTTCAGCATTTATAATGGCCGATAAGTGAAAATGTTGACATTGCATGGTTTGTTCACAAGGGACTCTCTGCAACTTCCTTCATGGCAACCTGCTTAGAAAGCCACAAACATGACAACCAGCTGATACAAGCAGAGTCTGGCAAACCGAGAGAAGTAAATAAATGACCACAAAAAACAAACGTTAAGGAAACCTGTTTATGTTTTGCATTTCTCAAGGAAAAAATATTCCATGACACATTCGAATATCAGATTTGTAAATCAACAAATCAGGACAGGTATCTGTCTAAAAACAAAACAACAACAAAAAATCTTATATAGGTCGGAGTTTATTTGTAATGTTACAGGGCTAAGGTTCAGTATTTCAAAAGTAAAGGAAGGGAGTGTTTACTCCTCTTTGAATGAGTACACGAGCAAACAACTGAACAAGAGCACTGTGAGACTGCATCTCCACCAAGGCTAAACATTCCTTCCATACCATGCATGAATTACGTCCTTGGACATCTTGGTCTGGACTTTCTAAGGAAGAAGATAATGTGCGACATGCATATGATGTGAAAGATCCACTGTCCCTTAAACCACAATGGCAATCCATGCTTCCAAAATTACCTAAATTCAGATACAGGTCTAGATCAACTTCTAAAGTTCACAATTTCAAAGTTTAGCCAAGCTCCACCTCTAGATAGCTTTTCCATGCATCCATATGTTTTTGAGTAATACTTGCAAAGAACAGATAAACTGTTGTGAAAATAGATATATGGTACTTTTTAAGTAAAAGAGAAGCCAACAGCAAAACTGCAAGGTGTCACGTAAAAATCACAAAAACGTCCTAGAGTCTGCTGTCCACCAAGATTAGAGTAAACAACCACAGAAAGAAAGGAGAGCTGCTTGCCATGATTTGAACACCTAACAAAGTTGGGAGGAGGAGAACACTGATGTAGGTTCTACTCAGCGTCAGTAAGAACACATTACTCATCAAGGTTACTTGAACAGAATCATACTTTCCATTTACTGCATAATCAAATCCTAACAAAGTTAATTTTTCCAACTGTACTAAACCGCAATAGTATTAAACTGACTTAAGTTTGTATTGATGGCTAATCTGTTCTATAATAATTCAAGCTGTAAGGACTCGAAAACTTTACACCTCTTTTAGACCTTAAACACTGAACAGCAGATGCTACACTTCCATAATATACTAGCTATACCCTCCATTTAAACTAGCTGAACGCCCCCTTTTTCTTCATCCTGTTTCTACTTCCTGTTTGTACTTTTCCAAAATACTTGAAGCTCATATTTGATAGTAACATTTAATCTCCAGGCAATCTATAAATAGATTGTTCTTTCATCATGCCAAACTCTAGATAACACTCACAGGTTACACTTCGTGACATGTTTATTTTCCCTCTGAGCCACTTCCTCCATAATCAGTCTGTCAGACTCTGCTTTTCTGCAGAGCAACAAACAGCGCTGTACTTGTTCTGTTCAGTCGAGCAGAGCGCCGATACGACGTCACGCTCCGCGTCTGGAAGAAATACTAGAGCCACTCCACTGGAATTCCTCACTTCCCAGTACTGACTCCCACTTCTTTCTTTTGTTTAGTGCGTATGTGCGTATGAGCACTACTATAGCCTCTGTGTCCAGCTCCTACATAGCGACATTGTTGTCATAGCCACGTAAAGTTAGCTGCAGGTCGAGCACTAGAATGGACTAAATTACATTTGAGTATTAATGAAAAGTTTTAAAAAGAGAAAAACCAATAGAATAGAATGAGATAAACTGAAAAACATACTATACAAATAGAACAAAATACTTTGTTACAGGAAAATTGCGATTGGTGGACATCAAGGAGACAGGGTGATAGTTACAATTGTGTATGTTGTGTGTCTGTCTGCACGTGTATGGTCCTCTGCAGAGACCATGTTGTATTAATAGATTACATGATTCCTGTGGACGCTAACAGTGGACTGTCAAGAGCACATTTTTACCCATTTTAGGCAGACCAGTGTGTGAACAATTCTCAAGGTTCTTAAAGTGAAAGAGCCAAGTTCCCAGGAGGTGCATCCCTCTGTATTCATCTTATTATTCTTATACAAGAGGCTACTTTACTTCTGCAATAAATCTCTTCTCCATAAGACCTGTTGCCACTGATTTTCAATCAAGTTTTTGTGTAATATGGCATACCTCAGCTTTTTCTCCCAGTTTCCCTTCCTTAAAAGTTTCAAGCGACTGTCGAGCTTTTTGACAGTCAACCTTCCACTGACACCATTTCTGATGAGGCTTCAGTGAATAGTCAATGGATCACCTGAAGGGCCAGATGCATCTCTCACGTTCTATGTCAGGTTTATGCTGGACCCGTTTCCTATTTCTTAAGCACATGACTTTGACAAGACATGACTTCCAATACTGTTCGTCTGCTGCAGATTTTGTTTAGGGCTTTTTTGGGCTTGTGATGTTTCCTGTAATGTTTGCACTGGAATGAAAATGAGTTAAAAAGCAGCCAATGTCCAAAGAAAAACTTTGAAAGACCTTCAGAAAGCCTGGAAAACTCTTGCTTAAGACCACTTCCATTCCAAGAAATTCTGCTTCCTTGGATTCAAACTATACAGAAATAAGATATGGCTCGATGCTTTTGCACAGTACTGTGGGTTATTAAAGGTTGATTTATTAAAATCACAGCTAACATTAGGAATGAAACCAGAAATGCCCTTTTATGCAGCAAGTAAAACACTAGCAAATAACAGAAGTCTTTAAATAACACATCTGTACCTCTTCCACATCAACCGTGCTGACTCTGATGGCTCCAGAAACCAGCAGTGCTAATTCATCTCATTTAGTAGAGGAAGGCCTACTTTCTCCCCCCACAGTGTGCTCCCAGACCATTTAGCAAGTACAGAAGATGTTAAAGAGATGCTCATCACTTTTGTCTCTTACCTCTTTCTGCTTGTGTCCCTAGGAGACTTGTACAGTACTAGCAGTGCTAGCATTACCACAAGCATATAGATCATATAGAAATGTGAGAAATCTTGTGCAGGCCTATTCACAAAGCTTTTTCCCCCCACACAAAGCTGAATTACAAAAAGCTCCACGTTCCACTAAGAGCTGAGTTACTAAAAGACTCCTGCCATTTTCACAAAGTACTATCCAACTGTATGAGCCCTGCTTAGATGCTGATTTACAAAAGCAACTGTTCTGTCTTAACTATATCAGCTTTTTGTCCCTGTTCATCACAGAAAGAGCCAAGTGCATTTTTAATGATCTGCCAGGTATTAATTATTTAGCTGCTGGTGGATTTACTGATCTGCGGCCAAAAGTTAATGGTCTGAGCTGCTATTTCCACTTGATTTCTGCACACACTGAGGGCTGGTGTTTAAAGTCAGAGATGTCGCTGGATGGATAAATAAGTGAATAAATGACAGAATGAATGAATGACGCATCGGACAAGTAGCAAAGGAAGCTAGTGGCTGTAGATTGAGCCACTGATCAACACTATCAGCAAAGTAGCAGCCACTTTGGAGCTACACAGATAAGGCAACTTTAAAATCGTCTTTTAAAACCTCGATTGCTCGACTCCCTCAAACTGTATCCAAACTTACAAGCTAAGAGTCAGCATGGGAGATTCATTGTGAGGATATCCTTATCGCCAACACGCAACATACACATCCTTAGAAATTATAGGGAAAAAGGTGTTTCCTTTTGGCAGACAATCGTGACATGTTTCTTCATTATAAAAGTAATCCTACTAAAAGGGCCAGCAGGGCACTGCCAATATGAACTGCTAACATTCAGCTCAGCATATTTTTAATAACAGAAATTCAGCCAAAATATAAATAAATCCTTACCAAAAAAAGAAAAGCAATCACAGTGCAACTCCCCGAGTCCGATTTATTCAGCTCTTGTGCAACCTTTACAAAACCCCGCTGAGAAGATCACACAGCCCACATATTGGGTTAATGCCAGACACTGCACTGGCAATTATTAATAAAACCTGATAAATGTTACCAGCTGGATGCTTTACACACACACTCCACTGCCCCTTCTAATCAGATCACACACTCAAGCCGTTTTTACACGTGAACTCTTAATGAAGCGCTCCTTCATGTCTAGAAATGTTCAGGGCTGCTGTGCAATCAGCCTAAAAATCAAAGTAGTGAACCTTGAAAAGACAAACTATGCAGCTACAGACAAGTGTGGGAAAAGCAGGAAGATTTTTGACGTTCTTAGGAGAAATCAGTACATTTCGATAAATGCAAGCCTTAATGAAACAACATGGTTTGGCAGCATCAGGAGTTGACTCACCAATACTCTGTTCTCCATCTTGTCTCCTTTGATCTCCAGTTTGACTCTCTTCCGCAGTGACAGCTTCACTTTTCTTCCCACCGCATCCCTCACGCTCTCTACACAGAGGAGGAGAGAAGATGTCAAATAAGGAGTCAAATAAATAAGGAGTGACACAGACTAAAGTGAGAAAATTTGGGAAAATGCTGTTAAAGAAATTGTAATTGCCTACAACAAGAGAAGAGAAGAGAAGAGAAGAGAAGAGAAGAGAAGAGAAGAGAAGAGAAGAGAAGAGAAGAGAAGAGAAGAGGCGGCTTTTAATGTATATTCTTTTTCATTTGTAGTCTCTTTCCAACTTTGCTTACGCAGCAGAGAAAGATCAGTGTACATCAGCCACAGGGGAAAAATCCATCATATCTACTGATTAGGAAAAAAAATGATGAAATATTTAAGTTCCATTTTAATATAACAGAATATTGACTTTATTCTAGTTTTCATTTAATTATCAGATCATGAATCCCTCTTCTGACGACTGAGACGTTTAACGCCTACTTTCTAACACATAAAAAGAAAAGAAAAGAAAAAACATCATTTATAATATAATAATTTCAATTATTTCAATTATGCATGTGAGTATATCCATACCCGTTTGAACACAGGCCCACAGAGGCTTAATGCCGAGTGTATGTTTCCCGTTACAGACTGATTATTCACACCCAGCAGAAGTGTCAACAACCAGCGAACAGGCTCAAACAGGAGAACTGGGTCAGCCCCCTCTCCACGTTAATTCACCTAAAACACAGTCACAAATGCAGTCTGCGCACATGCGTCTGACACAGACGGGGATTCTGCATGTACATCTGTGCTGCGCATATCCTCGCCTACGGGCTTCCTCACACCATCATAAGATCAAAGGAAAAGTAATAATTAGGTACGGTGCAAAACGGTTCATCTGCCAGCCTTGAGCTTCCTAAATAAACTTCACTGCAAGTGTGCACCATTTCCTGCTGCAGCACTTTTGCAACCTCAGTGCAGAGACCTGAGAGTCACAGAAAAATCTCTGCGACTCTCAAAAGGCCACAAATGTAGGCCTTGTATGTTTTAATGGGTCTGGGCAGATTTTGGTCTCAAATCACTCGTGTCGGACTCGGATGTAATTTTTTTTTCTGCCAATTTAATGTAGCTGTGACAGGATTTCTTATTTCACAAGGCATTTGTTTTCATTTGGTAGGTAGAGCATGTGTGCTATATGCTATAGGTCACACCAGTTTAAATTGGAGGTGATGGGGAAATGAGACACTTATGTCATTGCAAAAGTGTAAACAAACTACTGAGAGCTCCATAAATTAGTTGGCTAATTTATTAACTTAGTGTCAAACCTGATTTGTTGCTTCACAAAGCCACTAATAAATACACTCATGACACAGTAGGGGAAATAATTATTTGATCAAATGCTGGAGGAGGAGCTTGTTAATAATCTGACTGCAGGTGGGGCTGCAATCCGGTTGTTCAGTCTGACGTCACTAGCCGTGTCTGGGTCTAAACTCCGCTGCAGGTCCATATATCAAACGATCACTATGGGATTACTGAGAGTTGAAAAACTGTCTAAAGTCTTTCATCTTTAATAAAATGATCAGCGTTCTGCTCTACCAGGTGTAACAATTGAGTTTAACATCCAGGCATCCATGAAAACGGAATTTATGACATTTAACGGAGTTAGAAGTTAGCAGGGAGTTAGCTCGCTAGCTTCTATCTAAATACAATATAGCATGTCCTGACTGCGGGGTTTTGGAAACAAATTAAAACGTACAGCTCTGTTATCACTTCCAGCATAAATGAAGACCGAAAACTAAACAGCAGTGACGTTTGTAGGGTTACTGAAGTTTGGCTAGCTGGTATATAATGATGTGCTACGTGACCGCTAGCGACACAGCTATGTTAGCATAATATAAACAAGCTAACTTTTTTTCCACTCGATAAAAGTTAACGCGAGTGTTCTCGGTGGTCAGGAACAAATGTAATCGCATGGCAGGATGCTGTAAAAGGACCAAACTTCAGCCAGGAGAACAACTGAGATAATCCATCCACAATACGAGGTTAGTCATTCATATACTGCTGCATGGGCTGGGCTGTAGTTACATCCTAAGGTTTTAAAAACTGAGCTTAAAAAAATAATTAGCGGTAATAAAAGCCGAGGGAGGTCAACAGTGGTCGCTGACTGTTTTAGGAGCTTTTTGAGATCAAATAGAAGAAAATACATAACATTAAACATGTTAACAACACAAAAGCCATATTAAACGCAGACTACTTTAGACCCGGAAGTAGGATTCGTCGCGTCATCACTGAACAACCGGATTACCAAGAACACCATTAGTAACACACAACAAAGTAATGGATTGGAATTTTTCAGAGCCTACAAGGTCCCCCTGCTCAAGAAGGCATGTGTACAGGCAGATTCTTTGTGTATGGCTCAAAGAACATCATCCCCACAGTCTAGCATGGAGGTGAAAACATGCTTTCAGGCTGCTTTCCTGCTAAGGGTGCACAACGACTTCACAGCATTGAGGGGCCAATGGACAGGGCCGTGTACTGTAAAATCTTAAAAAAGGTCCTCCTTCCCTTAGTAACAGATGGGTGTCCAGCATGACAATGACCCAAAACATATCACTAATGAAACAAAGGAGTGGCTGAAGAAGATAAATACTAAGATGCTCGAGTGGCCTGGCCGGTCTCCAGATCTCAGTCCTATAGAAAATCTTTGAAGAGAGCTGAAGCTTGGAGTTAACAAGAAGCAGCCAAGAAATCTAAAGGACTTAAAGTTTCTGTGAAGAGGAGTGTGAAAAAAATCCCTCCTGAGATTTCCATCACTGTACTGTTTCATCTATAAAGAATTAAGAAGACATCATATATCAATATAGAGACAAATAATCATTTAAGTCATTTTAGAGCCAGTTTGCTTCAAAAGTGAGCAAAATTGTTTTTCCTCTCTTCTAAATGTTTAAACTTCTGTGTGTGAGAAAATAGTGACATGAAGCAATTTTATGGAAAGAAAGAGCATTTTAAATATTTAACTCACTCTCCAAAAAGATCATAGAGATGAAGGTCAAGTTTACTACCAGCATCAGCATTGCGCTGCAAACTTTCTCCTTCTGTTTCCTAACTCTCCTTGCTGACGCAGCCTTGCCTGTCTGGTTACTTTAGGTGTGTAATCAGACGAGTAACTGTTGCCCTAACTTTGAATGTGTCTGAGCATGTTTCAGTAAAATACATTTTGAGCACGAGCTCACTTATTCTGAATATGTCCACTTCAATATTCCATCCTCAAAAGGCTGAAACTCAAAGTGTCCTGACCTAATCTGCTCACTACCAAGTAAGTTAAACGGAAAACATGAGCACAAGCACTTGACATGTCCTGTTACTCAGCAGAGAACACTCTGAGTTCATGCAACAATTTTCCATCTGCAGCATCATGCTGAAACTCCTTGCACGATGCCAAGAGTAATGCTGCATGATACTGAATCATCACCACCAACAAAGAATGGCTGGTTATACCCAGACGCAGACAGATTCCTTATATTTAGTGTGCAGAGTTGGGTGAATTAGTCAGCAAACATCAGGGAAATTTCCCATTAAGAAGAGGAGGAAAAATACCGTCTATAACAAACCCAAACACTGTAAAAACCTGCAGAAACTGTATTTAAAAGTGGTTCCAAGTCTCTGTTAAAGACATATGTGTTTAACAGTTCAGGGAAAATGTAAACAAAATAGCTCAAATTAGATAAAAGGTCAAGTATGCAAGAGTTCCACTGAAATTCCTGCAATGTAAAATTACACGCTTTCTGGCTTCTGTCCTAACTGGAGGCCAGGGTACACAGAAAATAACATGTAAAAACTGTGTTAGGGATCTATAGTATAAATGATACACGGCTAACACGTGACCTGACAGCATTTTCCTAAAAGCCTCCTTGACATTCTCCACTGCTCCTGTGTCTGGCAATGAGAAAATGAACCCTGCTTGAGATGAATGATGAAGTTCATCCAACATTACACCTGGATGTCAAAACCTGACCTACTTTCTTAAACAGAAACCCTGAGCCAAGGGGTTTCCAGACTCACACAAATGAGGAAAGGGGATCATGAAAACAAGGGTTAGAGTAGAGCAGCTACCAAGAAGGCTAGAGATGCTAAAGTGGACCAGGATGACTGTGAGTTAAAATTATGTGCAGAGGACTGACAGGCTGACCACACACATCTCAACTATCTGGCTCTTCTCCCATGTAAACATTAACAGAACAAGCACCTTGTGGCAGTGCTCCGCGTATAAACATCTCCAAGCTTAACTGGAGATAAAGAATTTGCAGTCTCTTAATAACAGCAGTCTGCTTTAGGGAGAAATCGGTTTAGTATTGCTATGATATTGAAATGAATGAATTTAAAAGAAAAAAAATAACCCTGTATACATATTTTTATACTGTGGTTGGATATTTGTGCCTTAGCACTGCACTCCAAGTGTGGCTGCATTATAAACACAATAGATTTTATGGTTACAATACTATCAGTAAAACTTGTTACCATGCGGAGCACATGCACGCTGTGAGTTAGGAGGATGAGAGAGAGGGTATCGGTGATTGTTCCAGCCTGGACACACAGCCACAAATCCGCTTTTGTATCTTACCCAGAAGCTCTTTTGGGACCTCCGACACTTCCTCGCTCATTTTGCTGAAGATAATATCCAAAACAACGATAAGAACTGGCTCAGCGCATCGAGAAGCCTTAAATTATGAGGGGAAATCGTGAGCGGAAAAAGAGGAAAGAGTCAGGTGGTTCCTCCGCCGCCGCTGCTGCTGCTGGGATTCTCCCGGTTACATGCTCCTCTTCTCTCGCAGTGTCCGGACAATGTATCCGCTTGTGTTTAGGCGCATCCCTTTTCAGTTTGGAGAGTGGTGAGGTAAAGGCTGATGCTAGGGAGGGAAAATCAGCTAGAGTCCTTTTAAAATCATGCTGAAACCCTGCAGCCTGAGCGCCTGGCCGAGATAAAAAGACCACCGCTTACACGCTCTCACACACACACTCTACCGTAAAGCTGTCGGTAATGGGCTACAGTAGGCTACCAGCCAATGGTGGGAAACGGGGCCCCTCCCCGGTCGGTGATGCGACAGCCTGGGAGCCGATGCGATTCCCAGAACACCGGCATGGCGTGGCAGGAGGGGGCGGCGGCGCTGGTGGTGTCAGACCGATATTAATGAGACTACAGCACCAGCTCCTGGAAGACTGGGACCTCTAGCGGTGCCAATCCCCATGTTTAACATCTGACACACAAGACTCCCGATGCAGAAGTAGCTAAAGCGCACAGCTTCGTTAGGTTTAGAGATTATGTATATATATCGCTTGGAAGTACATAAAAAATATATTAAAGCTTTGTTTGATGGTTGTTAGAGTCTTTTGAGGAAAAACAGCTATAGCATACGTCAAGAGTGGCAGGCTACATTTTATTGTGTGAAAGATTTAATTTGTAGGAAGTGGTTTTTCCAACAGTAATATAAACGGAGTGAGGGCGACACCATGTGGTAGCTCGTTGACAGTACAGATTGCTGTAGTGGTTGCACTATGTTGGATTCATATATATATATATATATATATATATATATATATATATATATATATATATATATATATATATATATATATATATGAAAGTGGAGTTTTGCAGCACTTTTCTTTAGTAAACTATAGTTGAACTATAGTTGAAATTTGAATATTTCAGCTTTTTGAGATTGTGTCAAACAATTTGGAGAATCAGGTAGAGTGCTGTAAAAAAGTATTTGTCCTCTTTCTGATTTCTTCCACCCTTGCTAAATCATAAGTTACATGTAGTTAACAGTTTTTGGAAGGCTGACCGGTCACAGTTAGACTCTTCATAGCTGCCCATACTTCCTCTTTACTTGCACTTCCTAAATCACTGTCTTTATTTCATCTGTTCTCTCTCATTTGCAACACACTCTTCACTTCTTATCATATATTTATCCTTAACCGTCAAAACCTGCTGCAAATCATTTCCAGCCCAATCTCTCCAGTCCTCTTCTCCTTCATGCGTAGTCTCTCAGTATTCCTGTCTGCTTTCATAATCTTAATCTTTGCAAACCTCTTCCTTCAAATACTTTCCTGAACTTCCTCTTTCCACCACCAAATCTCTGATTCCCAGAAACTATACCATCTGAAGTTAAGTACAGCATATACAAACAGTAGCTTTAGCAATGGAAACTCAAGTTTATAGAGTACATATATACTTATAAAATGACAAACGATACAAAGAACATTCTGCTTTATCACATAACTTTGTAAAACAGGTATACAGTTTTTATAAATGTGTAACGGACTGCAGACTAGAGAGCATTGTTTACTTCATCTATTGTTAAGCTGCAGTTTGGGTTCTGCTGCTTAATCTCATGGAGTCTCTTCTTTAGTTTTTCTGCCATGGAGTTAAGATCTGAAGCTGTTAGCATGTCGGGAATCTTCCTCAGCTTTTCCTCCGGAGCCTTTGCCAGCCAGTCTATGATGTGATCCATGAGAGGCTCTCTCTGTTTGGGGAGACTGGACCTCTCTTCCGACGAGGTAAGGATGTATCTGTTGCAAGGAGACAATGGTTTAATTGGCATCTTTTTTGAATTTAGAGGTGAAGGAGTGCTGGAGAATAATCAAACAGACAAAGAGTGTGCTCACTTGGAAACAAACTTCTTGATTTTTCCTACACGCATCCTGTGTGCATGGAAGAATCCTGAGAGGAATGTCCTGAGAGTCTCACCTGAGAAAGTTTGAAATAACTTTGTAAATTTGGTTGCATTAAAAAATATTTTGTTTTTGGCAGATAACATTAATAACATACCTCCGTTTGCAAGACTCTCACAGGTGCCACACACGGTGTCAGAATAGGCTGAGCCAGTGAGGAGTATGCTCTGCCCACTGGAGCACTCCTGATGTTTTACACACAAATCCACCACAGAAGATGAGCTGGAAAAATATCCCTCTGGACACGTTTCACAAACGGTGTTTGTCTGCTGTGTACCTAAGAGAGGACAAAGGAGGACTTCAGGTCACTACATTCATTGGAAGTGTAAAGTGAGTTAGACATACTGATGTTTTGGATAAACAGAAGAAGATGGATGGATGGTTTAGTAGTTCATATTTATTAAATGAATACTGTACCTTTAGTTTGAACCCCGTATCCAGGGCCACACTCTGTGTGCCGGATACAGAAGTCATCAGCCGAGTAAAAACCTTCTTTGCACCGACAGATCCTGTTGGTTGTCGGGGAGCACTCTGTTTCCACCTCCAGGTTACCTGTGCAAAGGTCGTTGCAGTACAGACACCTGGGCAGGTAGTTCCACAGATCGGTGAAGTGGCCATTTTTGCACGGCTGACACTGTGTGGGTGTGGTGGCAGTGCAATGAGCAGACATGAACGTGCCCGGTGGACACTTGGGACATTTGAGGATTTCTCCGGTTACCGGGTCTCGGTGGTCAAAGGTGGGAACAGGATCCACCACTGAGGCACCACAGAGTGAACCAGAGAGCAGGAACAGCGCTGGCACGATAAACTGTGAAGAGAAATGACACGTGACATTATGCGAAAAATTAAAAAAACAACAAAAAAGTACGCTCCCAATATTACACCAGAGATAAGACATACTGAGTTCCCAACAAACATGTCGACGATGAACCCGCGTGTCTTGAAGTCTTGATGTCTAGTCTTAGGTTTATGTGTTGATGTTTAAATCACGGGAATTCCCCACATCCTTACCGCGATGACGCTATCCACGCTTGGAAAACATTTGCGCACGTACAGACGTTAGGTACGGTTCATATGCGGTCGCTATTCGTTTCGCCTTTAGGTGCACCTCGTAAATTCAGCCATCTCTACTCCCAAGGACATAAGGCTGTTTAAAAGGCTTTTTGGGGTCAATATGTTTCCGTTGTTGGGATAAACACGTGTCTTTAATAACTTTGTTGTTCTTGATGCGTTGTTTTATATAATTCAGTGCTGAAATCATAACAATAAGGTAGCTTCTAAAAGTGAAACATGAAAGCTATCACAAGGGTCTTGGTAATGTGTTAAATAAAAAAAATATTATAGGATTTGTTGAATTACAAAAATAGACTTGTTTTGAGATGAAACTTTCAGAAGTTTTGAATTATATACAACATGGCATCAAAAAGAGTAACAAAGTCATTAAAGGTATGTTTATCCAAACAAAGGAAAATTAATCCAAAACAACAACCTTATGTCTTTGGGTGTACAGATTGATGAACTTACGAAGTGCACCTGAAGGCACCATGAATAGCGACCTCATATTAAACCGTACATAACGCTGTAGATGCGCAATTGTTTTTTGGAAATACACTACTTTGTATGGATCCCCGTGGTCAGCCTCCAGACCTGCTCTGTCATCACCGCTGGCCCCGCGGTCGGCCTCCGGACCTGCTCCATCCCTTCCATTGGTCACTTGGCCAGCCACCTGAACCGTTTTGTTTTGCACTCAGTTTCCTTAGATCACGGCCAGCCTTCAGAACTGTTTTTTACCATGTTCTTGGACTTTTGCTCTTGGTTTTTGGACTCGGTGTATTTGTATTCTATTTTTGTGAGTGTTTTGGTATTATTATAATTTAAGTTTAACTAGTTAGTTCTGAGATCATTCTTACTGTCTCTGAGGTTGCTTGTGATCATTTGTTTCTTAGGTTCCCCTTTGTCCTCTGTGTCCCTCTCTTTGTGTTTGTGTGTGTCCTTGTCTTTTTTTCCCTCTTGTGTTTACGTGTTCCCCTCCTTGTGTTTCCTTCCATGGCTCCCCTGTTTGTCATGTCAGTTCATGTATCTTCACCCCGGTAAGGTTGGCGATATATCGACTATCTGAGTCTATAGGCTGAGGTTATTGTCAATCGTTTTTACAAGGGAGATTTTTTTATTTATTTGCCCATGAGTAATTTTGCTAATAATGTTGGCTGATGACCTCTCCTGGACTGCAAATACCACGGCAGTGGTAAAAAAAGGCCCAGCAGCGTCTCCATTTTTTGAGAGTGCTCAGGAGGAACAACCTGGAGGAGAGGCTGCTGGTGACATTCTATAGAGCCACCATAGAGAGCATCCTAACGTACGGCATAACAACATGGTATGCAGGGTGCTCAGTTGCAGATAGGAAAGTACTGCAGAGGCTCATCAACACAGCCCAGAAGATCACTGGCTGCTCTCTGCCCAGCCTGGAGGCCATTGCAAACTCTCGGTACCTCAGCAGAGCTGGCAATATCATTAAGGACTACTCTCACCCTAGTAATCAACTGTTTGAACTATTACCGTCAGGCCGACGGTACAGGTCACATAAAACCAGGACAAACAGATTCAAGGATAGCTTCTTTCCCAGAGCTATCACCGTAGTAAATAAGCACAAAACAATTGAACCTGCTTAACTATACCATACTTGCCACTGTCACTATATTATGCTGCTGTTCATACTATCATTAAATGAATGCTGCTATTCTGTGTATATCGTACTTACTATTGTTTGAGTACTTCGGTACTTTTTATATTTTATGTTTATAGTTATTATTGCATTTTGCACCAAGGGAGTGGCACTCCAATTTCGTTGTACCTTGTACAATGACAATAAAGGCTATTCAATTCAATGAAGTTAACAGAAGCAGATAATAAATAATAATAATAAATAATAGCGCTGTTTTAATGGCACCCTCCTTTAGCTGCGAGCAAATGCACCCTCCTCAGAGTGTGCCCAAATACAGCAGTGATTCATTTACTGAAACTCATAACAGAAAGAAAGAACGGCAGTAGCCTATGTTCAGAAAAAAAACCCAAAAACATTTTATTTAAATAAAAAAACCACAATGGTGGGGAGGGAAACAACGAGAAACTGGCTTCTTTTTTCCACTATAATGGTGTTTACTGGCCGTTCCAGTGTTTATCTGTCTTACACACTCGACCAAACAACAAATAAGTTAAAAATCAAAATGTCTCTTCCAGTGAATTTAAAAAAAAATTTTGTGCGATTTGGCGCATCTCAAATAAATAAATAAATGAATGAATGAAAATATTCCCTACAAACAAAACTTATAAACTCTTTGACAGGAAAACAAGCATGTTTACTTTAACAGGTTTTAGCAGTGATAACAATATTACCAGCAGTGCTGAAAACGTGTTCTGAAGGTGTGCTTGTGGCTTGTATACACAGATATTTCCGTGTCATGTGTGGCATCAATGGGGAACGTTTTTCATGCATTTTCCACCAAACCAGTGGATTGTCTTCTCCGTCTACAACCTCCTCGCTAAGGTAACAGTCCACTTCTATCTATGCCTTCTCCTCCAGTGTACAATTTGGCAATTAGTTCGTCCATGTTTGGACGTCTTCTGTGTTCTAAACGCAATTCAGTTTGTGCATGTTTACACTGCTCCGCCCATCAAAAGTCTCATGCGTGAATACATCGCCTATTGACGGTTATTGGAGTGATGATTTTTGGTTGGAAAATTCTTGCTCCCCGACCCATTATCTCCCTCTATGTCCCTTGTTTCCTCTTTGTCCCTCTCTCCGTGTCCCAGTCATGTCATTGTTTTCGTCTCCCGATTCTGTTCCCATGTCTGTTTCTTCCCTGGTCCCAGTGTCAAGTCCATGTGTCTTAGTCTGCATGTTTCCTGTTTTATTTTGACAGTCTCTACTCTCGTGTTCAGTGTGTTCTCTTTTGCTTCCTCCTGCCTCGTCACGTATTAACTTTTTACAGCTGTAAACTTTTGCAAAACTTTTGCGAGATCCCGAGTTTGTTTTGCGAGATCTCGCAAAACTTTTGAGCTGGACGAAGGCAACGCTTGTTTGCCAATCCTTGCCTTGACATCTGCATCGGTTCAACCTTGCTGGTCGATGATGCTGCCTAGGTAGGTAAAAGAGTGTTCTTCCTCCAGAGGACTCCCACTAAGGTGATTGGGTTGTTATTATTGGACTTGATCTTAAGGATTCTGGTCTTCTCCTTGTTGATGATGAGTCCAACCCTTAGCTTACAATAAGGTCGTCATGTGACATTATTTTTTGCCATATTATGAAAGGGGCTGCGGTAGGCTACCTGCTATTTAAAAGCTGCATGAAATCCTCTGCAGGTTAGCGCAGGATAAACAGGTAAATCTGCACTACTGTGATGAGTTTAAACTAAAGAGCAGTGTGTTGGACTGGTGCACAGGGACGGGTGCACACCTTAACTGCTTCCCTACTTACTTTGCTGTTTAGACGCAAAGAAACCCACTATAATGTAAACAACAGAAGAGTTTTTATTTTCCTTCTTTTTCTCTGCTCATGTTCTACTTACCTGGTTATCTTTGTTAGAATTCAAATTTAGACTGAAGTAAAGTTTGTATTCCTACAGTGATTATTTTATTATTACATTAATGTAGCACAAGGTTCAGTAAGGTTTGGAAAAAAATAGGTGGTAGAAGGTTGTTCAAGGAGCTAGTTTTTACTTTATTACTTTTCAAAGTACATTTCAGAGCCTGTACTTTTTTGCTTTTATTTGAGTAAAGATCTTTCATTCGAAAATAGAAAATTGAACCCACACTAAAATAAGGAAAAATAAATATACACTTGTTGGGTTATTTAACTTGAGTGGTGCTTAGGGGTCTGCGATATGTTGAGTATACTTGATGTAATGCAAGTTTTTCCACATACAATGGTTAAGAAGGCTTTATTGTAACATTCGAGTATAAGAGATAAGAGATAAGATAAGATAAAACTTTATTAATCCCTTGGGTGGGTTCCTCTGGGAAATTCGATTTCCAAAAGCACAGCACCGACAGAAGTTACAGAGTTACAGAATATTATACACACACACACACACACACACACACACACACACACACACACACACACACACATATATAAATACAGAGACATATATAAATAAAATATACGAAGGGGATAAATAGAATAAATAGGAATAAAAATAAAAATACAAGTGAATTGCACATTTCAAGTATTGAGGTCTATTGCACCATTGACTATTAACAAAAGTATTGCACAGTGAAGTGAAGAGGCACTACAGCTTAGTTGTTCCCCCCTCCTTTGTCCTCCTGTTTCCCCTCCCTCCCTTTAACGCCATCAGTTAAACAGTCTGATGGCGTGTGGGACAAAGGAGTTTTTAAGTCTGTTGGTTCTTGTCTTTGGGAGAAGCAACCTGTCACTGAACAGACTCTTCTGGTTGTTAATGGCCGTGTGCAGAGGATGCCCAGCATTGTCCATAATGTCCAGCAGTTTTTTTTAGTCTCCTTTTCTCTGCCACTGACACCAGAGTGTCCAGCTTCATGCCGACCACAGAGCCCGCCTTCCTGATCAGTTTCTCCAGCCTGGATGAGTCCTTCTTTGCTGTGCTGCTCCCCCAGCACACCACAGCATAGAAAATATACATCGAGTATTTGCCATCGAAGTACTAAACTGTCTGTATGAAATTCACTGAGTTTTTTTTCTCCTACACCCCACAAGTAAGTCATTGGTTTTCTAAAAAAATTGTCTACCCGGTGCACTGCGCTCAGCATGTGTTTATATACTACCAGATAGGGAATAATATGGCGACAGACGAGCGAGGGAATGAGACACGTTGTCATTTGGATTTCACAAAGAGGTCAAATAAAATGTGTTCATTTGCAAAAATTGCAACAAACAAATTTATTCCGCTGCAAAATTAGGAATGTTTTAAACGTCTCCCCACAGAAAACGTTGAATAAACCAACTGTGACACCTGTGACTGTTCTTGGTCAGTTGTTTTTATAGTCACTATCTAGACTTTTGCTTCTGTAATTTAAGGTCATCACATTTTTTAAATTTTACAATTATATATATTTTTAACCCTTTAGTATTCTGCTCAACCAATTGGTAGAGTACATTTTCAGGCCCTATGTCTAACTGAGGCTTTCACTGAAATTGACCTAACTTATTCAGTCTTTTCTACCGACTGGTTTACATCTGTAATGCCAATAAATTCCACCAGAGGGCACTGTGGATGCAAACGGTTGGTTCTTCTTATCCCTCTCCCAACCAGGAAGTCAGAAACAAAAAACCATCCAACATATTTTGAGTGTTTTTGATGAAACTAAAGTAGGAAGGTATCATTTTCTGATATAGTGTTAGAGGACTTACAGGTCACATCTGTTTAGTATGTGATCAATTGCTGTTGATAAATCACATTAAGTGTTAGCACAGCAAGAATATGCTGAAATAATTTCCTCAGTAAATAATTTTTGTAACTTTCTGAGTAAAATGTAATCAAGAGTAGCATGTGGAAATCACAAATATCACAACTAATCACCTTTTAACCAATTTACAGTAGCTGGAAAATTAATATTACTAAGTTGTCAAAATTATAATTTCATGTTCAACAAGTACTATATGGCAATTACATGGCTAAAAATCACATGGTCCTGTGGCGGATTCGTGACTGGTGTCTCATGATACCATCCACCTTCAACCACAGTGTGTTTGAGGTCATGGTTTCATATGAAGCCAACAGGGCTGGCACCAGTATATTGCCAACAAACCAGATGAGAAGGGCTTTAAATTGTTCTGCCAACCAAGTTCATCTGGCAACATTCACGACTTGCTGCTGTATCAACGGGGATCTACATTCTTCAATGCTCCCCTCCGTGCAAAGGAACAGAAGCTACCTCTAGGCCAAAGTTGTAAAAAACACTTTTGAAACCCATAAAAGAACCTCAGCTCTTCACAAGTTTCAGCTTGGTCCAGAACTTGAACAATTCCTTTGTGTCAGGTGCATTAGTACTGTGTGATCAAACTGCACTGGTGGAGCTCCCCTGATGAAGAAGGGCAATGGAGCAGTGATTACAGGTCTGATGAAGGTCTGATTGCAGTAAAATGATTTGACAACAAATGTGTCAACCTTCTTAATGCCTGTGGGTTCATGCCTCTTTCATCAGTCAAATGGTGGAGCAAAGAGTCCAATGCAAAGATCACCATTCCATGCCCATCACTCATCCCTGTATATAATTAGCATATGGGAGGAAGAGGTAGAGATCAATATTTTAAAAACTGTAGGGTTTATTGGGGAAAAAATGATTGGTTGTGGTTATTACTTACCCAAGTCAATAAGAAATGCAAGCAAAACATTTTTCCATTGCTTTTTTTTTTGGTGTGGACCTTGAAGGGTTAAAAGCACATTTTTACTTTCACTTGGTTTTTTGTTTGTTTCTTTGTTTTGTCTCATGAATAATTTTTGATGGACTTTTTTGTTGCTATGATCTTTTGGTTGATAAAGGTCTACTACTGACCACAGAAAGAGACTTACTGTGACAGTATTGTCATTTGTGGAAAAACCTCTGTGTGCAACTTACATTAAAAAAAAACAAAAACATTTCAGTTCGTTCAGATTTTTCAATTCACATAGAAAAAAATATTGAATGGTCAATTTGAATGAGTATACCAGTGCAATTTGAAGTACTATATAGTTTGGGAGGTTATTTAAACATATCGTGATATATATTGTGTATCGTGATATATCCAAAAATAGATTTTCCTGATATCACTCAGCCATAGTGGTGCTCTTTACCATCTCGTGTCAGCAGTGACATATGTATGCAAATGAATATAATTATAAAAAATAAAAGTGGAAGGACACCTGGAAACATGCAAAAGGTTTCTAGTTATAAAGAAGTCAGTGGGCTGGCAGTAACAGGCTGCGAGCCAGTTCTCTGGAAGGGCTGGTCGTACAGCTCAACACTGTTCCTGTGAAGACTAGGTGCAGTTTGAATGTGGAAGCTTCCCTTTGTTCATGTAAAGTTACTGTCTATTGTGAGAAAATGTGATAATGTTTTGAGGAAAGTTTGTGTTTAGTCGAAATTAGTCTTTATTTACTTTGATTACAGTTTAATAAAGGTTACATAAATAGTAGGGGTGCAACGATATTCGTATCGATATTGAACCGTTCGATACAGTGCTTTCGGTTCGGTACGCATATGTATCGAACAATACAACATTTGTAATTTATTTTATCAACTTTCCTTCTGACGATGCTGTCTGTGTTGAGCGCTCAGTGAATCTGCGTTCGACTACTCCGCCTAGGCTGCACTGTCGAGCGCAGATCCACTGAGCGCTCAACACAGACAGCATAGTCAGAAGGAAGAGCGCAGGGCAAGCTAGCAAGACAGAAGTTAAGCTCTCCTTGCAACATGGACATCCCCCACCCTCATTCAGATCTGGCGTTTGGAATTATTTTGGTTTTCATGTGACGTATGACCCTGAAGGTAAGCGAGTCATAGACTAAAGTAAAACAGTATGTTGGATGTGCCATGCAATGCTCAATTACATGGGTGGGAACTAGTGTGTTAGCGCAGTTAGCTCGTTAACGTGTTGGCCGTCTAGCCCCATGCACGGGGCGATCGGCGGTAGCTCGTTAACGGAGATTTGCCGTGTTGTGGCGTTAAGGTCATTTCAACGAGATTAACCTGAAAGCACTAGTGGGAACACAACGAATATGAGTGCACATTTACGCCGACATCATCCTAGTGCAAAGACAAAAACAACAAGCATGCTACTAACTTTAGCCGAGTCATTTAGACAGCTGTTAGCACATGATTCTCATTATGCTGCTGAGACTATAGCCCAGAAGAAGCGGATAGTATAGCTTTTATTTTGGAAAGAGCCATTTCTCTGTAATAAACTCTCTTTTCCAAAGATGAGTGATTCCTCAATCAGATACAGGGCTTGCAATATCGCTAGCCCGACGTCCTGGGGCTAGCGATTTTTTTCAGTCGGGCTACCAAAATCTATCTCTTCCCTGCCCGTCGGGCTATTGTAGGAAGGAAAAATATATGTCAATGCTTTTGCATTCTTTCAGAAATGTAGCTGGGTAATTATGTCATTGGCATCGGTGAGCCACTGTCAATATGTGACATATTGAAATCGCGTTTGAATTTGCGCTTGTTTTTTTGCTTTCACTTTGCAATCGTGCGAACTGTGTATAGAGAGCGACAGCACTGATCTGTGAGTGATGATAATTTGTGCACCAATTCCTCTGACATCGTCTTATTAATCGTTAGCTTACTATGCAAACATGACAAGTGAAATCTCCCGCAGCTTAAACATGTGAGAGGTTGATCGCGCAGAGAATCGCTGAGCTTATGTGAGTGCGTGTGTAAAAGCAGCAGGATTTATATTTGACTACGATGACCTGGATGACTGAGAACCTTCACAGACAGATATATATTTTAGTTCTGCTGAGCCAAATAAGACAGGTCAGGGTGAAGAAGTGACAGCCAAAGAAAAGCTTACCATAAAACGGAGAAGTTATGACAAATCAGACTATAAGGCAAAAAGAAAGTGCAGCTTTATGGTTTCATGGACAAAATAATTTCTGTGGCTCCCATATGACGAGCTAAATAACCAGGGCTGCACATAAGTGGTCCGCAGGTGCGCATTCGCTGTCAAAATAAAAAACACGCACAAGGGTTAGGGTTAAATTTAAAAACTGTACTTTTGAGTTAAAATATATATTTATAATTTTAATAAATGACAAATTAAAAAGGCATGAACATTTTTTTTGTATCGAAAAAATATCGAACCGTGACACCAAAGTATCGAAACGAACCGAACCGTGAATTTTGTGTATCGTTGCACCCCTAATAAATAGATACCTTTAAAGAAAGGCTTGTATGAATTTCTAATGAACATTTGACACACCAGATGCCCCTAAGCTGAGATGAGTTATTTTGTCCAAAGTGGCTATTGTTTCCTCCTGCACCGAGCTCTGACTCACCTGGAGAAGCCTGGAAGCACTGTGAGGATCATGTTTTTTGATTTCTCCAGTGCTTTTAACACCATCCAGCCACGACTTCTGAGAGACAAGCTGGAGCTATCAGGAGTGGACCACCACATGTCCCAGTGGATACTGGACTACCTCACAGAACGTCCACATTATGTGAGGACACAGGGCTGTGTCTCTGATATGCTGGTCTGCAGTACGGGGGCCCCACAGGGCACCGTTCCTCTTCACCCTCTACACTGCAGACTTCTCCATCAACTCCCCACGCTGCCACCTACAGAAGTTCTCTGACGACTCTGCCATAGTTGGCCTCATCACAGGTGAGGACGACTCAGAGTACAGACAGTGGACTCTGGACTTTGTGGACTGGTGTCAGCAGAACCACCTGCTGATCAACGCCGGGAAAACCAAGGAGTTGGTGGTGGACTTCCGGAGACGCAGACCCACCACACTGACACCGGTGAACATCCAGGGAGTGGACATTGAGATAGTGGACTCTTATAGGTACCTGGGTGTTCACCTGAATAATAAACTGGACTGGAGCCACAACACTGATGCTCTTTACAGGAAGGGCCAGAGCAGACTCTACCTGCTGAGGCGGCTGAGGTCATTTGGAGTCCAGGGAGCGCTTTTAAAGACCTTCTATGACTCTGTGGTGGCATCTGTCATTTTTTACAGTGTTGTATGTTGGAGCAGCAGTTTATCGGCAGCTGAGAGGAAGAGGTTGGATAAACTCATCAGGAAGGCCAGCTCTGTTCTGGGATGCACCCTGGACCCAGTGCAGGTGGTGGGAGACAGAAGGACTCTGGCCAAAATAACATCTCTGATGGAGAGTCTCCCACTCCATGCATGTAAATGTTGCTGAACTGCAGAGCTCCTTCAGTGAGAGACTGCTGCATCCTCGATGCATGAAGGAGCGTTTCCGCAGGTCCTTCCTCCCTGCAGCTGTCAGACTGTACAATCAGAACTGCTCCCAACAAACATAGATGTTTGCATCTGCGCTGTAACTGCAATAATTTAATCAAACGATTCGCACTACAACCTGGTTTGCCTCTTATCTGTAGTTATTTTTATTTAATTTAATAACCGTACAGCACTCTGTTTATAGTAACCATTGTCCTTAATGTAAATATGTAAGAAAAATTGTGTATGTTTCTGTTCTGTGTCCTGTGTACTGTTTGTTTGTATATGTGTCTTTCTGGCTGCTGTTACAACCAAATTTCCCCTTGTCGGACAATTAAAGGATTATTCTATTCTCTTGATAAAGAAATAAGTTTTGGATGGCAGAAATACAAACAGGGTATCGGCACACCTACTTACTTACAGCATCATTTCCTTAGGGACTAATAAAGTATTCTGATTCTGATTCATAAGGACACAATGTCTGTACTTTTGCCACCTCCACTTGTTACTATATCAGGTGTTTACTTAAAGTTGCCACTAGATGGCGAATAACGCTAAGGAGGAACGTAAACCCTCTTACAGGTCAGGGCTGCAGCACAAATCCTGCAGTCAAGTGTAACCGGTGTGATTCTGTGTTGTGTCTGATAAAAAAGGTAAAAGAAAGAAAGACCTCCAAGTAAATAATTTGCCCACTCCAGCTCCTCTCCCACAGGGGAATTGTAGAAAAGGGGAGAGGCAAAAGGGGTACACTGTATTTATAGGATTGCACCAAAGAAGAAGAAGAAAAGAATGAGGAGGGGCTCTAACTGATAATGAACATAACTACAGGCTTGGAGGTCCTGAAAGTCAGGTATAAAAGGAACGGTTTGGGGGTTTAGAACACATTTTGGGTAATTATAACAATGTGATTTATGACCCTGTTACACAAGCACTGAACGAACTTTTGTTTTCTGTCTCTTTGTGTTGATGGACAGTTGCAGGGTTTATGACTACACACCTCCCACCAGAGATGGGCAGTAATGTGTAATCCGATTACTTTTTTCAAGTAACGAGTAAAGTAAGGGATTACTATTGCAAAAACGGTAATTAGATTACCGTTACTTTCCCGTAGGAACGCTGCATTACTGCGTTACTGATTTTTTTGCGAGAATGTCTCACGACAGTGACGTAAGCAAGTGCGACATTGGTGACAACAGCTGTGTGCAGATCAACAATGGATCACATATCGATTGTGGGAGAGAGTATGAGCGTGCAGTGTTTAAAGTGTGGAAGTACTGACCTTACTTTGAGTTTGATTCCATAAAAAGTGACAAAAACATTAGCGTCCGTTGTGCGTGGGAAGAAAACTTCTTTTTACAGCGAAAAAAAACCCCTAAACTTCCAAGCAAGCACCGAGTAGCTACGACGTAATGGGAAATTCACAGAGAAACTCGCGGATTCTTCCACTGACTGCTGCGGCACACCTGCACCAGGGTAAACCTCCGCCTACCTTACTCCCGCCTTACAGGTGAAAATAGAGCAAAAGGACCGCTAGTCTTTGACTTTATTTATTTTCTGCTGTGTTTTACTTGCATCTATTTGAAAGACTGAGTGTAAACACAAAAAATATATATTTTATGTGCTGGAATGTGCAGAAAATAAGTTTAGATATTAAACAAATTTCTTCCAGTCAGAGAATGTTGCATATAATAAAATTTTTGCTTGATGCATAAAGTTTAAAGATTAAAACTAATAAAACAAGTTTTAAAAAGGGACTTTTTCATTTGATTACATTTTGTATGATGGATTGTGTAGAAAAAGTAGAATTGGGCTGAAAGATCTATCACTTTATCACCTATTCAGGTTGTAAATCGTGTTTTTAAAAAGTAACAAAGTAGCTAAGTAATTAATTACTTTTGAAAATAAGTAATCAGTAAAGTAACGGGATTACTTTTTGGGGGAAGTAATTAGTAATTAGTTACTGATTACTTTTTTCAAGTAACTTGACCAACACTGCCTCCCACATCTGCCAATTATCACAAACGCTCGATTGCACTACTTGCTGCAAAGGGTGGCACAAGCAGTTTTAGAGGGAAATACTTTTTCACAGAGGGGCAGGTGTGGATTACGGAAGCGTAGAGCTGCCACCCAGGCAAAAGAAAAATACAAGTGTATCACGTTATAACGTGAAAAGTTTATTGTTCTAACAAGATACTTTTCCTGTTTGTACAATATACTTTTCACGTTTGAACAACATAATATCACGTTATTACAATATACATAATTATCACGTTCGTACAATATAAATATTATATTGTATTATTATATTGTACGAACGTGATAATTATGTATATCACGCTTCCGTAGTGGATAGCTTTTCTCCCTTAATGAATGAAATGATCATTGGAATACTTCATTTTGAATTTATTCAGGTTATCTTGGTCTAATATTACTGTGACAGGAAGGGGGCAAATACTCAAACAATACTGTATTTTTGTGAGTTTAAAAGGATCCTTAAAAACAGTACATTATTATACTTTAACAAAACTTTGATGAGCAATGCATTCTAAGTTCTCTTGACATTAGGCTGAAATCGCTGCCAATTCTTCATTTTATTGTCAAGTAAATGATCAAATAATTAATGCAGTTATAATTACAATGAGTTTAATAATGTGCTTATGCAATGATTAATTCATGAAATTGTCCTATTGTTATATCCACGACTGTTACACTTTGGGAGTGAGAACGTGTTGGATCTCTAACAGTTCTTCACTCTAACTGTAGTACTTTGTAATACAATTACAAAGTATGTGTTTTACTCCAGGATCATGATAACAAGAAAGACGAGCTACATTTTCACTTGTTTGAAATAGTTCATTCATAGGAAGGTCATAAGGGAGGAGGCGATACAGGAGGTTGTGACTTTAGGTTACAATGTGCGCGATACTTTGTTTGGTTTTTACACTTGGCAGGTAAAATATTTCAGTTTGAATGACATTCACACAATCTTATAAAAATCCTTTTATTTAAAACTTTAAATAACATCACAATGTCATGTTTAAAATATTTTCATATTTCAGTTTTTTTTGTGTGGAATTCCTAGTTGTTGTTGTTTTATTTTCCACCCTTAAGCTCTTAACAATGTTTACAAAAACAGCTGTAGCAATGTGAATATATGTATTTAATAGCTTGTTCATTGTGGCCCTTATTTCATAGGAATAATTCACAACTCTTCTGTAATGGAGTCATGTGTCTTCTAATCAGAAGCCTCAATGTATAAAAATAATATTATTTGTTTTAACATTTGTCTACCTTTATTACAATGCGTGTACGCCAATAAAATGGAGAATGGTGTAAAAATATCCTCTTATAACACTTATAAAAAAATTTTCAATGTGTGTAACGGACTGCAGACTAGAGAGCATTGTTTACTTCATCTATTGTTAAGCTGCAGTTTGGGTTCTGCTGCTTAATCTCATGGAGTCTCTTCTTTAGTTTTTCTGCCATGGAGTTAAGATCTGAAGCTGTTAGCATGTCGGGAATCTTCCTCAGCTTTTCCTCTGGAGCCTTTGCCAGCCAGTCTATGATGTGATCCATGAGAGGCTCTCTCTGTTTGGGGAGACTGCACCTCTCTTTCGACGAGGTAAGGATGTATCTGTTGCAAGGAGACAATGGTTTAATTGGCATCTTTTTTGAATTTAGAGGTGAAGGAGTGCTGGAAAATAATCAAACAGACAAAGAGTGTGCTCACTTGGAAACAAACTTCTTGATTTTTCCTACACGCATCCTGTGTGCATGGAAGAATCCTGAGAGGAATGTCCTGAGAGTCTCACCTGAGAAAGTTTGAAATAACTTTGTAAATTTGGTTGCATTAAAAAATATTTTGTTTTTGGCAGATAACATTAATAACATACCTCCGTTTGCAAGACTCTCACAGGTGCCACACACGGTGTCAGAATAGGCTGAGCCAGTGAGGAGTACGCTCTGCCCGCTGGAGCACTCCTGATGTTTTACACACAAATCCACCACAGAAGATGAGCTGGAAAAATATCCCTCTGGACACTTTTCACAAACGGTGTTTGTCTGCTGTGTACCTAAGAGAGGACAACAGAGGACTTCAGGTCACTACATTCATTGGAAGTGTAAAGTGAGTTAGACATACTGATGTTATGGATAAACAGAAGAAGATGGATGGATGGTTTAGTAGTTCACATTTAATAAATGAATACTGTACCTTTAGTTTGAACCCCGTATCCGGGGCCACACTCTGTGTGCCTGATACAGAAGTCATCAGCCGAGTAAAAACCTTCTTTGCACCGACAGATCCTGTTGGTTGTCGGGGAGCACTCTGTTTCCACCTCCAGGTTACCTGTGCAAAGGTTGCTGCAGTACAGACACCTGGGCAGGTAGTTCCACAGATCGGTGAAGTGGCCATTTTTGCACGGCTGACACTGTGTGGGTGTGGTGGCAGTGCAATGAGCAGACATGAACGTGCCCGGTGGACACTTGGGACATTTGAGGATCTCTCCGGTTACCGGGTCTCGGTGGTCAAAGGTGGGAACAGGATCCACCACTGAGGCACCACAGAGTGAACCCGAGAGCAGGACCAGCGCTGGCACGATAAACTGTAGAGAGAGACGACACCTGATTATAAGTGCTGAAAATACCTCAGAACATGTGATTTGCTATGCCTGTGAGTTATAGCTCCCTCATCCTGTAGCTCTAAAATTTCACCTAAAGTAGTGGAAATATTTACTAGCTTAAATTGCACAACTTGAAAACGCAAGTCAAAAACAGTAACACAGGAACATGCATCAAAAATATGGAAGCATTTGTTTGTTTTTAATCCTCTCACATTAGCTGTGTTTTGTTTTTAAGTTGCCTCTTGTCTGATCTGACCTGATACACTGACTTTTCAGGGGCCAGAATGAAACTAACAAGAGGAAACCTCTTTAACCTCAATGCAGCATCTAATGGATAAACCATCTGTACACTGTAAGCACAAAAGCGTCCACTGTGGCAAACGTCCTCTACAAATCATTGATAAAAGTGATTTAAGTATTTAACTATTTCGTGTTACATAATCAAATGTAATTAAACATAAATGCATATCTCTGTTTATTCTTTTTCTATTGTAAAATATTTCCCCATTTCTAGAATTTGCATACTGTGTAAAATAAACATAAATGAGTTTTTTGAAATGTTAACCTATCACGTATTCCCATTTTAAGCTCTATAGTTGTGTCAAATACTCACCATGTTCATGATGGGATGTCTGTCAAAGAGGATTTGACAGCACTCGGCTTTATAGGAACCATTCCTGCGTGGGTGATGTGGTTTGTCTAATCAGCTGTAAACTTCATCTTAAAGGTCAAACTACTTCTGTGTAGTAAAGCAATGTTATTGAAAAAAGAAACTGTCAGAAAATGGAAGGAAGTATTTGGAGTAATGTGTGATTTAGTTTCACTCGCTGCCTGTTGCTAACTTTTTATGCGTCATCTTAATCAAGTGTTGTGACAGAGTTTTTTGGTTCCTCCTTGTCTGATAGAAATAATTCACATTTAAGCTCATTTTCAGATTTCACCAACTTGTTGCTGGGAGGCCACTGATATGAGATTACATGAATAGAGCATATAGTTTACTGTTTACTCTTAAAAGACCTTAAATCTTCTGTAAAGTGTAGGGTCAAATATACAGTGTCTTGCAAAAGTATTCACCCCCCTTGAACTTTTCCACATTTTGTCACATTACAGCCACAAACATCAATCAGTTTTATTGGAATTCCACGTGAAATGCATGATTACTTTGTAATGTCATTGAATACACAGTGGATTGTGTAATATTGTATTCAAAAGTCCAAAGCTTGCACAGTTTTAAAAGCTCAGTTGTTTCTTTCATTTGTGGGAATTTGATGAATATAATTTATAGCGAAATAAAGAAGTCTACAATGTTACAGTAATATATCTTATCACACATGAGTCACAGGTTTTTGAGAAATATCTGCCTTTGCACAACTTGAAAAACTTCTAAACTTTCAGGGAAATGTGTCTGTGCTGTCATTTGCATATGATGTGCGGGTTAATACAAATTTTTGATATTTTTTTTCTACGACCTGGTTCTTGAAACAGGCAAAATCATACGTCACTATGTGAGTCCCCCTTTTAATTTGCAGAATACGTCAGTGAGTCACTGATTGGGGTTTACAGTCTGATGACTTAGCAAAACGAACTGGTCAGTGAGTCACAGCAGGATCTTCATTTCTCTGTTCTCTTCCTGTTTCCACAGAATATGAGCATGACTCAGCTGTGGTAGGATGTGTTTCACTGTACTTGTTCATTGTATTTAATAGGTTAATTTGACCAATTTGTGCATTTGAGTTATATATAAAAAAAAATAAGGATTTTTTTCCCCCCATAATGGTCATGAGCTCATCAGGAGCCTTCATAATATTATTCCTTTTTTATCAATTAAGAGGTGAAGGAGTGTAAGGTACGGAGCCCCTCAAGGGACACGGGAGAAAAAAAAATTAAGGTGGACTTTTGCGAGATCTCGCAAAACAAACTCGGGATCTCGCAAAAGTTTTAGACGCATTCTTCGGAGGCCGCCAGCTCGAAGCCGACCGGGAGGTCGAGGCACGATGTGCCGGGAGAGTGGTGTTCCTCCTGGCTGTAGTAGGTCTCGACCTCCCGTTAGCTTCGAAATGGTGGGTGTCAGACATCTCCGAAAACGTCGGAGCACTTTTGCAAATATGTGATGTCTTGTAAACCGAGCAGCTATTTGACGTTTACACAGCTACATTCACGCCTCAAAATATCTTAAAAGTTTATTTTGTGACCCAGAAAGAGTAATATTACAACTAAGTAGCTGCCGCCATTGTTGGAATTCAACTTTTGCGAGATCCCGCATTTTTTTTTCTCCTATGTCCCTTGCGGGGCTCCGTAGTAATGGGTAAGTAAGTAAGGAGCAGGCTCACCTGGCAATAAAAGTCCTCCCAGCAGGCATCCTGTGCACGCTGAAGAATCCTGAGAGGAATGTCACGGAAGTCTCACCTGGGAAAGTTCCAACAAAATTTGAATCCACAAACTAAAAACACACCTACACACACCTTTTAGACTCTCACAGGTGACACACACGCAGAGCAGGTAGTTCCACAGGTATTGGGCACTTCTGCATGGCTCGCACTCTCTGTACACAGTGATGATGCAGTAATTGGACACGCGGAGCCTGTGAGTGTTTCTGTGGTTAATGGGTCTTGGTGCTCATAGATGGGATCAGAGTCCTCCACCCTGATGCAGCAGATCTCACCAGAGAGCAGGAATGGCACTAGTACAGAAAGCTGTGGAGACGAACAGTACCTGCTGATAAGTGTAGCTCACATACTACAGTTGTAATCTAGTATAACTATACTTATAGGCAACTAATTATACGATTCTGTAATAGTAATACCTCGATACAGTAGATGGTGTTTTTTTCCTTCGTCTCATAATGATCATCGTCTTGCATTGATGGCGATCCTGCTGAGGTCTGTATCCACTCTGACTCAGAAAGGCCTGAATTCTGAATTTTAAATAGGGGCAGGAATTTTCACTGGGAATAACTGGAAATAAGATCTAGGATATTAAAATCAGCAGCAGGAGGAAGGACAACGTGTCTCCTCCCTATTTGATCCTCCCGAATCTCCAACATTTAAAGTGCTGACGGTTTAGGAACCAGCTGGTTTGGTGTGACTAACTTACAGCATCTCCCTTAAGCTCCTAACGACCAAGGATCCATTAATGCAGTGTTTCTTGTTTCCTGTGTGATGCTGTAAAACAAATGAAACTTGAGTTTTTCACTCAATCCTCAAGTGTGCTGTTTATTTTGGGATGGGCTGATAAGGAGTTTGAGGGAAAAGGGTTCAAAATTATCCTTTAGAGCAGCGGTCCCCAACCTTTTTTGCGCCATGGCCCGGTTTATGCCTGACAATATTTTCACGGACAGGCTAGTACCGGTACAGAAAAAAATAAGATTTATTCATAACACACGTGAGAAGACCCAGGAAAACCGAGTTAACGATAAAAACGATAACAAAATAATGCTAAAAACCAATAAAGTCCCCGATAACTGTACATTTCACACCCGAGCCTCAACTCTCACGGCCCGGTACCAAACGACTCACGTACCGGTCCGTGGCCCGGGGGTTGGAGACCGCTGCTTTAGAGTGGTTTTCTTAGCTTGCATCGACAACTAATAGGCATGATGAGTCTATCATGTGCACACTTTACAGCCTGCAATAAAATGTCACATTTACTGCTTTGTCGGTGCAGGAAATGCTTTGTGCCCACAAGTACGACCTACATTTATCAAATGTCCTTTATTTCTTAGGTTCTAACTGACTTTGTATTGCACGATTCATGGTCCTAATTTTGTTCTTTAAATTATTATTGCAAACATGCCAGAATCCACAGTTTAAAAACGCTGTGTAGTCTAAAAAATGCAAATGATACCATATTTAAATGTGCTGATTTTCATATCTTTTTTCAGCTCTTCCGATGTGGCCATATGACTTTTTTTTTAGTTGAGTAGCACTTATTGTGAGTCCTTTTAAGATGTTATGTATCGTGCTGGCTTTGCGGAATTTACACAAGGTACACAAGGTTTAGAAGATTGCGTAGGTGTGTCGACTCAAAATCAGGTCAACCTTTCAGTCACATGCTGAAAACTGGCACTCGCTCATGTGAAATATGGGTTTCAAAACCAGATGATCTGAAATGTGACACATCCTCTGTGCGTAATTCAGAATGTATCCTGGCCATAAAAGGTTTTTGCACTCTTCACTTCTATGCCATTCAATCACTGAGTTCTTAAGTCCTCACCGCTACAGAAAAATGATACTGCCTGTGAGATATACATGAAATCAGCATCAAGTTATGATTATAGTACACATTACATGCACCGTGATCCTTTAACTTCAGACATTTGACCCACCATGAAACGTCAGCTGCACTTTCATACTTAGAGAAATCATCAAGGCCTATATCCAAATGTAACTGCAGTGCCTCTGTTTCTAATCCTGGCAGGCTTCATGTGCACTTTGGTGTAAATAGAAGCTACACTGACATCTTGGAAAAGCTGATCTAATGTAGGTGACTCACATCAAAGTGGCTCTGTCAGGAAACTCACTGTACGCCTTGATCGCTAAGCTGGGGAAGACCAAATTCTTCTCAGTCAAGAGATCAGAAGTACAGATTGTTTGATCCAGTCAGCCATTCAGTCCCCTTCCATCTCAGGGAAGGCACCCTTGGAGGATTTTAAAACTAAAAGCATACAATATAGTTGATTTACCAGAAAACAATGTTTTTTGGGGGGGGGGGTTTCTCCAAAATTTAACACTGCTATGAAATCACAAGACTAAAATCGTCTGTCTGTTCATTGCATATTTATAATGAAACAATACATCTTTACACACTGAATTTAGTCAGATCATTTGTTATCAATGTTCACAACTTAAACAAGCTTAAAAAGGACCAGTCAGGCACATATACAACAAAGATCATACACTTATAGTAAAAACGCGATACAACAAAAATATAAAACAAATATCACTTCATTAACTTGCAGCATTTGGAATCCAGTATTTCTAAGAAGTAATAAACATAAGCCTTTACATGTTCAGAAAGTAAAAATTACTTTTTTTAAATAGAAAACAATTGCACTCCTTTGTACATTCATACAAGTAACAACTACAAAATAATAACGATGAGCTTTGCTTGTCAGCAGTCCAGAACAAACACACCAACAAATGAGAAAAATATTTCATTATGAAACCAAATCCTTCCTCTCAAACAGCGAGAAAGCAACAATAACAACATCTGCCGGACCATTTTCTATAAAATAGTATTAATATTTACATCTTAAATAACTTTTTTTTTTAATTTTTCACAGACTCCAGTCATGAAGTTCTAAAAAATCTTTTTTTTTTCAAAAACCTTTTATTTTACATCCGTATTCAGTACACAGATGTGTGAACACCTCTTTTTTTTGTCAGATTCTTCCTTGCGGACGGTTACCGTGGACTGAGGATGAAGTTATTAGTGCCTCGTTTAGGTCAGAAAAAAATCAGAGAAGGAAAGACAAATTTATTTTTCCATCTTTCCTTCCATGTTAAAGTTAGGAAAACCCATTTTTAGGCAGTATATGCATAGCTTTGATATTATAAAGCCCTCTCACTATTACAAAAAAAATGCACCTCCCTGCTCATTGTGTATCTTTTTAGTGTTCCCTTTTTTGTCAGTGAAATAGTGTTTATTTATGCTTTAGGTTGTATCTATTTCTATTTGTACCTGTGTACTGCTTATTCATTTAATGGCTTATGGGCTTTAAAACACGATCCATCCTGAAGCATACTGACAAACATCTTCTGAAACATCTTTTGTGCCGAGGTGGTTCCAATGATGCGGCTGATCTTCTTCAGGCCTTTGAGCAGATAACGTGGTGCCTGTTGGTTGCGCAGGACCCTGAGACTGTGAGACAGAGCATTTGGTAGGTCCAGGTTGTGGTTTGCTTTTTTCCAGAGGTGAAGAAGCTGCAGAATGTACTGCCTGGGGAGGCAAGAAGAGACCACGGCCTGGACATCCGCCTCCTTAACTTTCACTCCCGGCAAGCTGTTCGTTACCTTCATGAGGTCGTCGAGCGTCAGGTTTTTTAGACTGCTGCAGCGGGAGACCGTCCTCTCACAGTGGTTCACACCTTCAAATAAAGTATGTTTACATTAGTACACCAATGCAAAAATTAAAATAGCAAACAGATATGTTAAACAGGGCAAAATAGCATGTGAGCACAACGCTCAGACGCTGCTCATATGTGTGGTCAGTTTGTGCGCTTGATTTAAATATTCTCCTCCCTGTATTTTGCACCTTGAGAAAGAAACTCACAGCAACATATGTGCAACTAGGTCAGTCTCTAAAATCTCTGAGTCTTTTTTCCTTTTTTTTTTCTAAACAAAAACCCAGTTTGTGCTGGTGCAGCATTCTTGTAAATCTTATTTTATACCTTGTATGAAGCCATACAGCTTGTCCTGGTCTTTGTTCTGCTCTCTCCACAGTCGCAGAAGGTGGAGAACCTGCTGCTGGGGAGAGCAGGTCTTCTTCAGCCTCTCCAGGCTCTTGCGATCCACCCTCTTCCCAGGAAGACTGTCCAACAGTCGTTCCAGGGGCACCGAGGAAAGTCGCAGCGAGGCTAGCGACTGGAAAACCGCCTCTTCACAAAGAGTCACATCTGGAAAGAGAAGCAAAGTGGGCTTGAAAACACACACATGCACAAAAGTTCTGGATAGTGATGCTTGATATCCATTTGCTTAAACCAGAAGGAATTAACATATGTAACATATGTAACATATGTAACATTTGTAACAACCTGTTACAAATGAGTAAATGTTCACAAGTAATAAAACAACTTTAGTAAATTCCAAACCATTGGCTGTATGTATTCCAGTATGACAAGCGGGCTGGTAGAGTGACACCTGCCCAAACATGGCCCAGCTTTTAGTACAATGCTTGACATCTTAGTGCGATCAGCTATGTTAAACATATTTATGTCTTTTAGATCTTTTATTTTTCACCCCTTGTTTAAATCGGTATCTGTAGATAATGCCAAACTAACCTTAGAGGTTCCCACCTAAGTCCCAATTGCACATTTGTGGAGCGATTCCACGACAGTTTGTGGTGGCACGTTACCGCATGTTTGCACACTTTAAATAGACATCGCTGTGTAACTGACATTACACACTATGTTTACTGACGTAACAGTTTCACTATGTTTTGCTTATTCATCTGTGTCACTGCAACTCTTCAACCATAAAATCAACAGTAAAGACTCCATAGTCTCCACCTTAATAACGTCAATCTGGGAATCTGGGATAACAACATAAAGTAACTTTAATTTCTTTTTTTTTGTTCCTAATTGAAGGCAGTTTAAAATTAGATATAACGGATTTTAACATTTCAATACTTCATCAGTTTACTTCTGCATATTTTTTGTGTTTGCATGTGTTTTGCCTATGTTTAGAGTGTTGCCTTGTAATTTGACCACGAGAGAACCACAGCTGTCTTTTCTTTCTGTTACTCATTGGGATCACTCCTACTAGCCGAGCCAAACTGTAGCCGAGCCTGTTGCTCTACATTTTTTAAGGCAGCCAAGCGAACATTCTTCTTCCTGCTTTCGCTGAGGACACTCCCAACCGGACACACTTCATATAATGTGCAATTTCACATCCTTTTTATTAAAGATGATGTGAAATTACACCAAATTTCATGTTTCATGTTGATCATTTCAGTAATTTATGAGTGATGTAATTGCGGCTCGCACCACAACTAACAGTGACTTCCTGGTGGCTTAATACCGACTTTGGGAATCCCAACTGCTTTCAATTTTACATTTTTTGCTCAGAAACACTGCTAAGCTGTTCCAGGATTTGAAGCAGGCACTCTGCGGTGGTGTAGTTACCAGGAAGGCAATTTGTGAATGAATGTTTGAGGAGAGCATCACCCTCCCAGAGGGACCACAGCTTTGTGTGTTTTCGTCTAAGTGTGGCATATGAGTGCGCCAGGGTCTGTACATCTGCATGTGTGTGTTCTCCAGTGTCTGTGGTTTCTCACGGTCTGGGAATTTAGTGTCATACTTGCGGCTTCTCATCTCAAATTATCCTTCAGCATCTGTCACAGTCAAAGTCTGAGTAACAAAGAGCAACCAGCGTGCCTTGCGTCTCCTTTGACTCAGTTTCCTCTGTTATTGTGTTTGGGGATGTGACAGTTAAAGGGGGTAATTGATCCATCATGGGTCTTTTTGACAACAATGCCATAAACATCCAGCGTTCAACCCTTTGGTTTTCACTGCTGTGTTGGTTTTAAGGCACGCAAGAATTTGCAAAAGATTGGAATCTGGACAGCGAACCTGACCGAGGAAATCCCCTGCCTTTAGGAGTGAAAATGACCACATGTTTGAAATAATTCACTTCAAGTTGATTTTTAAGTTGTTGACAGCTGAGGTTAACTCAACAACACTGGTGCATGTGTGTGTGCGTGCGCGCGCGTTTATGTGTGTGTGTTGGATAAACACTGCGCTAATGATCAACCCAAATTCCAGGATTAGTCCTAAAACGTTCCATATGATCTTTTTCTGCAGCGCCATGCCCAAAATGACAGCGCGTATGTTCTCACCAGTCTGGCACAAAGTGTGATGATGAGAGCACTCCAGCGTTGCCTTCTTGTCCGGAGTGCCACACTGGCTGTCTGCAGTGGACGTGCCCCATCTCAGTGTCTTGAGGCCCAATTCTGAGCAGTTCGTGTGAGGCTGGCACGGCTTGGTGGAGGAGCCACCCGGGGAGAAATGACCATCAGGGCAAAGTTCACACACTGTGTCACTCACTGGCGTACCTGGAAGAGATTTACAGAGATAAGTTTTGCAAATGAAAACTGATAGAAGTGACGCTTCTGAGCATGTGAGAAAGCACCTAACCACAGATTTTTTTTCTCATCTAGAGCTTTAACTGAAACTCAGCCATTTTCACCATTTAGTGCAAAAAGAAGCAGATGTGATTCTAAGAACCGCAGAGACATGTGAAAGCTCATCATACTGAGAGCGTGTTTCAGAGAATGACTCATATCAGTCGTAGTCACTACACCGCCCTCATTCTGTATCTTACATGCTCTTACTATGATGTCATGTGACTTAGCTGCAATGTGATTTGTCAGCTGATTTTTTTGCAGCCAAAGCCACTTCTAATAGTAATACGTAGGCATGTTTTGAGAACTTTATTTTACAGTTGATTTACTATAATATGCTGCAACTTTAAAACTATATTTAGATACGTGACCTTTTTTTTTATAATCTCATTTGACAGTTGCCACAATACCATTACAGGAAACCATCACAACTTCTGGTATATGACCATCAGCACGCATGACAGTCCATGAAGTGGAACTAGTAATCACATCCTCATTTTATTTTGATCTTGAAGTGAAAGTGCGTGGGACGACAAGCCATGCTTATTTCAGATTTAACCTTTGATTAGTTTCCCGCTACCATGGTACAATGCGTCCTTTCTTGAAAACATATCGTCAAATAGGAAACCATCGCCTTATATGCGTAAAAAACAATCAAAAACGTTTCCTCTGTGAGTCGTGACAAAGCATGTACTCTGTCAGATGACAACGTGACAGCCTATAACTGTAGTATGACGGTTATATTTTATTGCTGACTTTAATGTCAATTTCTCAGAATTTCCTCTGCGGAAAAAAATTTAAAGAATGCATGTCAGCACTTTGCTAAAAGAAATTGCTTTAGATCTGATTAATGGTGCACATATTATCATTAATGTTTATGTAATACAAGGTTTACTAGTTATTGACTAAAGACTCTAGACATGTATAGATGAAACACATTGTATGAATCATTGATTTGTTGTTCATCAAAGTTTTATTATAATGACAGCTTATAATAGTGATAATATTAACTACTACTATTGTTAGTAGTTGTAGTTGTAGTTTTGTGTGTAACTTTCGATGCTGCTTGTTCAGTCTGCTCTAGAAAACTGGTTTCCAAGTTAATTACTGCTGATTTATTTAATCAAGGAAGTCGTCACCTGACTAAATAAATGTTGAACAAAAATAAATCTTGGGTATTTTGGAAATTTTGATGATCTAACACTTGTTTGCCTAACAATATAATGATCAAACAAACATGGAAGAGGCAAAAAAAAAAATTACTCACGAAAACTTGATTTGCACGCTGTTCCCCCCTCCCCCCGTACTGTCTACCATATCGATCGGATTCCAAAAACACAGATGAACCACATAGCAAATCCCATTCGGAGAATGACAAAGAATTCTAACCAGAAACAAACAATCAGGAGATCAAGGGGGAAAGGACGGAGTCATAAAAGGCTTGTGTTGTCAGAAGACTGACCCAGCATCCTGTGGTTTAACCACAGCTCGAGGCATTACATAATAAGTTTTTCAGCTTCAGTGGGGGGGGGAGATCCCCTAAATTGCTGTCTCATGTCTGCTGATTGTGGATTAAGGTCAGTGGAATTTATGGAAAAAAGTATTGCAGGGGTCACATGATAACCACAATCGATGGAAAATGTTGTTTCATCCTTGTGATTTCTGGACTCTGGTCCAAAGTTTAACATGAAGTCATGAGAAGGTTGGTGTTAGTTTATGCTGTGGTTCCAGTACAAATACCAGATTCAGTGCACTGGTATGCTTAAAATCAGACTTTCTCACCAACAGTTCCTACAGACACACTAAGGAAGGAATCTGAAAAAAATATCAGATTGGATATCCACTATGTTATTGGCGCATGGTTATTGTATCAGGTGTTGATGGACACAATACCTCTTAAGCATGAATGATAGTTGCATGGACTCACGCAGCTGCAGAACATTAAAAACTCACCAGCCACTTTATCAGGTCTTTGTCTAACTGCTTGTTAACAGAAATATCTGGTCAGCAAATAACATGGCAACTAGAGTTCAAACTAAACATCAGAAAGGGAAAGAAAGGTGATTTCAATGGCTTTAAACGGTTGGTGCCAGGCAGACTGGTCCAAGTATACAAAAAACTATCTCTAGGGTTTATAGAGAATGGTCAGAGGAGACTGAACAAATGGCTTTGAGCTTTTAGGAAGGCAAGAGGCATATCTGATGCTCTTCTGCATACCTCTTACGCAGCAGAAGACCACACCGGGTGCCACTCTTTTCACCTAAGAGCAGGAAGCAGAGGCTATCACGAATCCATGGATCCGTCCTGCTTTGTATCAGTGGCTCCGATTGTTGTTGGTGCTGTTATGTTGTGGGGATATTTTCTTGGCACAATCTGGCTCCCTTGGTAACAACTGATCATCATTTAAATACCGCAGTTTATTTTTGATGACCATGTCCAGGGTTAGTTGTAGTAAACTGCTACTATGCAGAAGTCCATTTGGAGCCTCATGCCAACCAATAGACCTGCACGGACCATCGCATATACAGTACATATACACAGAAACTACAGCGTAATTTTAAGTCTTTGTAAGGTCTGAGACATCACACTGACTAAGTTGAAACTGCCGGAGAAACTAGAAACTGTTGCATCACATTATTTCTAAGAGGAAGCACAGGAAGGGCGAAATAAGTTGATGACTCATCGCTCAAGTTTCCTCTTTATGCTTTACAATTTGCATTATCAGGTACAAAAGGAACAAATGAGAAAGTGCTTTCACTCTTTCAAAATGTCACATTATCATCTGTTGCTTACTTTTAAAACCGAAGACAACAATACTGTGCAAATAATAATTTATCTGAGGGTTGTAGACATAGAAGATTCATAACACTCTGATTTAGCTTCTCTGATTTACATAAAAACCTTTCAACACTACAGGATGTGATAAAAAAAAAAGTCACAGATAAAGCTACATGGCTAGCTTTGAAGGCCTGGAATCAAAGGAAATGAGTTATAGCTATTATAATGATATATACATTTGCTGTGGTTCATTTGGCGCACACTGAATGACACAAAGTAACCTGAATTTTCTGAGTGATGCCAGTAGACAGTTTGTTTTCACGGTTTGATGAACTCTGGAATGGACAGGCATTTCTATAACTAGTCTTGCTGACCATTCAAAGGACTTCATATCACTAACAACACAGACTAAAGTGGAAGAGACTGAGTCAGGTCAGACATGCTGTATATCAGTGTTAGAACACTGATATACAGCATGTATCTAATACAGAACGCCAAGTTCTGTATTAGATACATTTTGTGGAGAAAGGCTATAGTTACGTATTTCACACCTTCAGGACATACGTGACTGTTTTATTTGCACAGACACTTTATGATGTCAAGACTAACTTTTCAAGTTCTCCTGTTGACTCAGAAACAAGTTATCAAGTTATTTTGTTTTTTCTCAACATGGACAAATGCATTTATGCGCCAGTTACTCAGCTTAATCGTGCATATGTAGCAATAAAGTTGTTAAGATTGTTCTTAGCTACAACTTAACTGCCCGTTTCACACATCTAGCGCTCTAGTTCACAAGTACAACAAAGCATGCTTTGCATGTTTTAACAGCTACATCAAAAACCCTGATAGCCTCTCACTGCCAGGAAACACAGAGCAGGAGATGGTGAAAATACCTCTGTGAGGAAGAGACACAAACAGAGAAGTAGGACATTTCTAAGAAACACTTTAAAAAGGTTTTTTTCTGTGAAAAGGGAGATGCTCATCAGGAATGGGTTTGGTTCACATATTCGGAAGAAGAGGAAGAAAAACCTGGTGTCTGGTAATATAATTAAGAACATATCTGAATGTGAAAATGTAACTGACGCATCTCTCTGCTTTATCAAAGTTCCTGACAGGCCAGTCCAGTGTAACCCGCCCGGGAAATTGGTGAGATCAAAAGAAGATCAAAGAAAAGATACTTGTTACAGTGACACGCAGACTGAGTGTCCCTTTGAGCACACATACTGCACTTTTCTCATGTTTACTCACTAAGATAAACCACTACAACTGTCTAGTCTACATGCAGACTGAATTTACTCTTGCGCTATTACAGACACCTGATGTCAGCAAAGTCAAATTCCATTGTACACGGTGGGCTTCATGCAGCCCACTTAGATTTTAAATGGGCTGGACCATTGAAAGCCCTTTCCTATCAGTTTAACTATGCATTTGATATGTGAAATAATATAATAATATAAAATCTGATTATTTATTTTTAAAAAGTATAACGGAGTGTTTCCCCCTGATAAAGGAATCCTGCAGTAAATGAAAGAAACTGTTTATTTACATGTATTTCCTACTGCCTACACTGTAAGAAATAAAAAGGTTCTGGCAGCTTGTCGCCACAGAAAGTTTTTGTTCATTAAAAAAATGCCTATTTTATTTATTTATTTATTTATGTATTTTACTGTGAAAAAATTCTATAGTAGATCATAAAAAAATGAATTGTTTCTGTCATTGAATTGTTTATCTGTTATTTCATTACTTTTGGTGCCTCTGGGGGAGCGCTTTATCGGCAGGAAAAGCTGTAAAATGTATTAAAAAATACAATTGAAATTAAAAATGTATCTCCTTTTTACACTTTCTAAAGATTTCCAGTGGGCTGGACTGCAGTCTTTGTTGGGGCAAATCTGGCCCGCGAGCCTTATATTTACACTCCTGCTTCTGGTAGCAATCTACTCATTTAAGTCCAATTTACACAAAGGTTTGACGTCACCCTGGAATCTCCTTTCTTTAGGAGGAAAAACACATTTGTTTTATTTGATATGATATGGAAATAGTCAGAAATGTTGTAAATGATTACCCTTAATCATAAATTATTGATTGCTTTTAATATTCATAACATCTGCAGAGGCCCATTTTTCCACTTGAGTGGCCTTTTGTACAGCTGGAAACAGTTTCTCTCCCTAATCAAGCAGTGAATTTGGCTACTTGCAGGACCACAGAAATATCTTCACAGACCGCTGCCTTAACAGAAGTAGCCTGAGTTAACCACAAAAAAAGAAAGCAGGAGGCGTCAGTGCAGAATGCCTCCCAGGTCCTTGACTGGCAGCTTCAGGAAACGGTGGTTTGTGAAAGGAACGGTACTCTTGATTTTTTTGTAAAACAATAAATTTGCAAAATGTTGCACCGGAACAACAGCTGCTGAAAATGGGCCTCAGTAGCAATTTGATTAAAAATCATTATCTATTTATGATTTTATTAATTCTTAACTGCCTTTTGCAGAATTTCTGATCATCATTTTCAGTTTAAAAAAAAATCAAAGCATTTTGTGCTGCCCAAACCAGCTGTTTTCGCTTTTCAAACAATTCCTATAGAAACTGCTCAGTCTGAATAATATTCTTAATGTGGATGTTACTCTTACCTAAAGCTGCCACTCCATATCCAGGTGAACAGGCCTTGTGTGCGATACAGAACTCTATCACTAGGTGGAAACCTGGAGCACATTCGCACAGCTGATCATGAGTGCTGTTGCACTGCTGCTTCACTAGCTGTCTCTCCTTACACACCTAAACGGGAACACAGAGAGGTCACACATGTGAAGCTGTAAAGCTGCACACGCACAGAAAATGTAGGTAAAAGTTTATTTGCATGTGTTGCTATAAACAACACAGCAGTTCACAGCAACGCAGGTCATAAAGAACATCATGCTTCCGCTCTGCAACTTGTCTCAAATATCATATTAGTCTGTTGGGAAGACGAAAACTGAAATTTAAAAGCATCACAAAGCAGACATGTTAACAATACAAGGATTATCATGAAAAAGTGGTGATTGCGTAATTTATCTGGAGTTGCGGAGGAGAAACATCAAAACTCTGGGGGAAGATCATTCTACCACAATGAGCAAACTGGGACTTTCATTTTTAGTAACAAAAACTGAAGTGGAAATACTGGCTTAAAAAAAAGACAAATGCAGCACCAAAACATAAATAAACAGTAAGGTCATGCATCTTGGGAAAAGACACCAGCAAAGCCACATAAAAGCACCACTGAAAAAAGCTGGAAGACAAAAAACTAAAGGTATGTGCATAATTCCTGACCATACTTTGATTTCAGCTCTGGGAAATTCTTTTAGGTATGAGACGATACATTGATCTTTTTTTACTACAAAATCCAGTAATTGTCACAAAAACCCGTCAGTTACGGTCTGAACACACAACAAAGGAACCATTATCGGCCTCATGAAACATGTAGCCCTAGTTTCTATTAAGAGGAAAAACTAGAACTGAATGTTAGGTTGATGGCCTCATACGTACCGAGGTGCAGTACTGGCATTTCTCCCCCCAGTGCCAGTTCTCGGCAAAATGCCTGTCAGGACAGGGCTGGCACTCTGTGGGCATGTCGGCAGTGCAGTGTCGTTTCACCGCTGTGCCAGGTGGGCACTGGTTACACGTGAGGAACGCGGATGTCGCGGGGTCACGGTGCTGGTACGTTGGTTGTTCAGCTTGCTGCTGAAAGGCCCAGGAGAGAGAAGCTGTCAAAAGCTGCAAGAGAAAGAAAGTAAGTCGCTTCAGGAACTGACTCAACAGCAGTGACAAAATCTCTAATGAAACCCGTCTCGTGAACAGCTTCACTTTGGCAAAAGAATCAAATATTTTTATATTTTGGAGCACTCGCCAACCCAAAGATTCCAGTAAGAACGAGTTGACTGTAAGGTCAGAGCAGTAAAGCTCCTGGTGGACATAAGGTCCTGTTCTTTCTGCTGCTCTTCAGAGTGCAGTTCAGAGAATCAGAATAGACTAGTTTCCCTGAAATTGATAAATTGATTACTCTATAGGGACAAATTCTCAGGAATAACACAAGTGTATTTTAAACTTTTGGGGCAGTAACGTCCCTTTTTGTTTTGCCTCAACTCGTCATTATTTTCAGTAAATGCTTTTTGTTGATCTCAACTTTTAGGATTAATAAAGGGATCAAAATGATTTTATTGGCCTTCTGGCATCATTTCTCATCTGTTTGACTTTAATCCAAAGCTTTTTAAATGAATTCAGATGTTTCAGTCATGCCAAAATTTTCTACACATTGAAATAAAAGAAGTGCATGACACAGGATTACAGGCATTAGTTGTGCAGCCTTGTGTTCTCTGCCCTCACTAGCAGTTCCCTACCCATGCCGGCAGCCCCGTAAGCTCGGCTGCTTTGCAGCTGAAAAGCATCTGATGTGATTCAGAGGTGATCTATCGCACTTTAATACTGTCCCAGATTAAGATCCACACCACACCCACACTCTCCTCAGCCACCCAAAACCAGCCCATCGTTATGGATACTCTGTAAAGTGGGTGGTTTTCAGCGAGGCTCTGACAAGCCTGTGTAACTAATGACAAAAACAAGCCCATGTATCATCGCCTAGGCAAAAACTGAAACGCTTGGTTCATTTCTAAAATATGAGATATCAGTTAGTGAGCATGTTTAACATGGAGCCAATCTAGCTGGTCGAGGGCACATGCAGACCAGCTGTCACACATTAGGCTTCTTCCACTCAAAGGCCCTTAGCCATTGGTTCTTTGGACTTTCCCGTTGGCCCGGATACATCCTCACTGCTTGGACGACTAACCAACAATAGACCGTCTTGTATTGTCTGTGAGTGTGTGTTTGCATGTGGTTTCTTGCTTCATATCATGTGTGCATCTTCAAAAATAAATGAATTTGTATGACAAACAACTAAAAAAAAACTCCCATGCATGTGTGTGCAGGGGTGCGAGCATGCAGGAATGCGTGCGCGTGTGAGTGTATATGGGTGTGTGCGTGTTAGTCGATGTTCATGTCCAATTACCATCTTCCTCAGAGCTGGTTTGCGCGCTCTGTGGTCTCCTGGCTGCTGTTCATAAAGAGTACTGTTGGAGGTTACTGGGCTTTCCCCATTCACCACCAGAATACAAAACAGTCACCCACTCTGTTCTACAGATTACCCGCAGCACACCACTGATCTCCTTCCTGCGTGCATGCATTTATACTTATCCCATTCACCTTAGAACTCGGAGCCACAAAAAACAGTCGACTTTGTGCAAATGAACATGCAACTAAAGAATGGCTGGAAAACCAGAATGTGTGTGTGTGTGTTACATGATGACTGCCTCTGTATCCTTTAATCAATATTGAAGAATAAAAAGAAAAAAGGTCTTTTCACCAGAAATCTACGCGTGTTTATGAGTGGGTGTGAGTTTGGGAGAAACAGTGTGCAGTACAGCTGCGACTTCCCTGTCCTGCCACATGTTACTGAACAAACTGCCCGTTCTACAAATGACTACAAATGACGTGTTTTTCCTAAGCGTCACTGCGTTTACGTCCACACTACTACTTTACGTGCACCCTGCATATACGTGTTTTGTTATTTGCGTCATCTTATTCTGTTTCCCTTTCCAATGGTCATCACCGAGGAAGACGGCAAAAAATAGATGAATGGGTTTCGCACACCATAATAGAAACCTAACATCAAACAGCCTGGAGAGCGCAGTGCTTTTCCCGGCAAAACCTATCGACCTCTTCCACCGAATGTTCAGTGGAAGGCTTTCATCAGCGACTTGCTGAGCAGTAGCACGACTTTGTTTGTAGTCTGGGTGGCCCCAGCAAGATTCAAACCCATAATCATAGTCTTACTCCTTAAATTAAGAAATGTGTATATACACTCCATTAAGCCCAGAGACCAAATCCAATTGATTTAGAAACAGGAGAGTGGAGTATGCTGAGTGACTAACAGAGGATCACCTGGATCATCCAGGTGTGGTTTACTGGCAGGACAGTCCAACCCTCGGTCAGAGCCCTTGATAAACGTTTGCCCCTTTTGTTTTAGAAATCCGTCAAATGGCACAATAGCTTGCCATGTGCATGCTTGTCCCTCCCTCTGTCTGTCTATATGTGCTTTCTGCGTCACAGTTAAAGTCATGTCCTGCTTTATTTTAGCAATCTGCTTCATTCTGTATCTTTTTTGTAGTTGCTGTCTTTGCCTTTATTTTACCACCTTTGTAACCGATTTCCACCTCCCTACTAGTTCCACCTGCGTTCTCTCATTTAGTGCTCTTTGCATGTACACTGTATAATCCTGTCTTTCCCCTCTGTATCCCTATCATGCCTTTCATCTTGTTTCAGTTTAGGTTTTGATGTCTAGTGCTTGTACCTAGTTTTGTTGGACTCTCATGCACCTTTTGTTGATTTTAATCTATCAAAGTTCATTTTTTTTATTGTCAGCCAATCTGTCCTTGTTGTCCTGCCTTTAGTACTTTTTGTGAAACAAGTTTGATTTGCCTAAATCTGTGACATGCGAGCACAAAGCAGTGACAGGAAATGTATAAAAGGTAATAAAAATGAATGAGTACAATGATGCTTTTTAGGTTGGGTCTGAGAAATGCCTCGGTTGTGCAGTGTTCGGTGCACATATGCTTTCGTCATCTTCAAAGTGAATGAACCAGAGGCCTGAGAAACAGATGTAGCAGACTTTAAAAAAACAAAAACAAAGTAAAACTCAAGGCCAGCCCTCATAAAGTATAACAAGTGTTTGACAACAAGTAGTGTTGTTCAACAGATGTTTGACTCCATATTGAAAGATTATTGCATATACAGATGTTATCTCTCAGATCATCTGACTGCATGTTTTTCAGAGAAGGTTCTAGACATTATTTAAGGCCCTTCCTGCTTTCTGGTCACTTTCTGATGGGCAGCACTAAATTATCCCAACCACCCAGCACGGTAGCTTTCTGCTACTGAAGAAGAGAAAATGTCAACTTTTTAAAAATTAACTCACTGGGATGGACGTCCTGTGGAGCATGTGACTCCATCTATCAAGAGCTACGAAAGATACTGAACTTTTCACCCGTCTGTCTCCTTAGAAGCTGCCATCTGACGACATCATGGACGACCACGGGAAATCTAAATTACACAGCAGCTAGGGGCCACTGACAGCCATAATTATAATGTTAGCATCATCAGAGGAGTGCTTAGCAAGGGACATATCCTATTTGGAGCTCAGCCAGCTCAGAGGAGAAAATCAAGGGTGAAGGTACGGAGATGGTGATAATTTTCTAGCATTCCTGTGCAAAAGCCCTTGAGCAAGGCAGAGCAGCTGCTACATGTAAATAATTGCAAGCGACGCTGGAAAACGGCTTGCTGGAAAAGGAGGCTCAAAAAGTTCCCACATTTCTGTGGATTAAACTAAAAAGTTTGAATAAAACAGTCTATATTTATACTGGATAAACCCGCTTCATCAGATATAGTTTGCTTATATAACCTGTGCCAGCGAATCCCGTTTGAACTGAGCTGAGCAAAAAGCTTCGTGTTTATGAGGAGAAGTTTCTACCAATGCTTTAACAGAGAACATGTGCTGCTTTAAGAGATGTTTTCTCTTTAATAAAGACAAAACAAACAGCGGGAGTGGGTTCCATGCTGTAGAAGGTGGTGACAGACATGGTTATATTGGATCAATAGCGTCTCAAAAGCGTCTCACTTGTGCTAGCTACCCACAACATTCAACACAAGTGATACCCAATCCAGTGAGCTATTTACTGGCTCTGAGATTAAGCGAGCAGAGGCACACACTTTTCGTTTTGTTTATCTGTCACTGATCTATCACTATGATGACATACTTTGACTGGAACTATGTGCAAATCTATTGCGCTGACATAAAGCAGTTTATTGGGGCCTTTTTTACATCCCCTCTGACTGAATTTGTTTGTGAAGAGGTCAGGTCAAACAGGTCAGCTAGTACGAAAAGGCAAAATATCAGTGTCCTATCGCTAACCGAATGCATTTCATTTGTGTTGATGTGTTCCGAAAGGTTAAACTACAGGATAAAATGATTCAAATGTTTTTATAAAAAGAGCTTGGGAAATTTTAATGCAATTTAGTAATTCACAACTGCATTATGAAACAGAAACACAATACTTTGTGTTGCTCGTGGAAAGATAGAGTTTGGACTATGCTGAAATGCAGCGCAAAAAAACAGACTCCGTGCTCGGTTTGCTTGAGGTCAGCTTTAAATTCATGGCATGAGGAGAAGAGCTGTGGCACAAAGGGATCAAACCACGTTGCACCAGCTTATCCACCAGGCACATGGATTCAGTTAACTGCAGAGCGCAGGTGGTCTGAGGGGGGATTCCAGCCTGTGCGCGTGTGTGTGCGTGTGTGTGCGTGTGTGCGCGTGCCTGCGCGTGCATGTGTGCCTCCGTGGGTGCGTGCGCATGTCAATGTCTTTTTTCACTTATGCGACACACGATGCCACACCACATCAAGCAGTCTCTGCTCGGTGCGCTCACACCATGTTCTCACGCTGGAGAAACTTCTAATCTCTAACTGGCTGCTAGAACATTTTACAGATTAACCTAAATTACTGAGTCGTTTATGCACTAGAGCTAATGTTTATTGTGGATTTTGTGTCAAGGCGCTCTAACCCAAAAAACGTGCTGCCGTGCAAAAATCTTTCTCAGTCTGAAGGTGCCTTTCTTTGTGATTTTTGCTGGGTTTTTCTCTTTATTGTAAAAATGTTAAACAGAAAATATTTGGGCCGTTGGATAAACACACAAACATGCAAACTGTCCAAGTGATGGAGCTGTTATTTGAGAAAGTGCTTTATAGTTCTTTAGTTAAAACTCTGCAATAACTGAGCTATTTAAGACCAAATCTGATCACTTTTCTGAATTGCTACACCAGCACAACATTTGGATACAAAGAGGAGATCCTGTAGTTTTATGCTGTGATCATATTGAGGGGCCGAAGCTTTACTTCTTCTGCTTCTGTGATCACGCGTCACTGTGATTATCTGGACTGTTTTACTAATTTAAACGTTTGTGGTTGTTTTTATTTCTCTGCTTGCTGAAACCAAACCAAATAAATCAAACTGTTCTCGTGTTGTTACACATCTAATGTCAGGTAATCTTTTACTACAGAAATTTGCATCATATCAGTCATGCTGTTTTTAGAATGATTCATACAGTAGTAAGAGATAAACAGCAGGCTCTCTTTCTCCTCTTTGTATCCATTAATTGCTCCATCCCACTCGCCCCTCCCTAGCCACCCCAGGCTCCCACACACAAACTTCTGCTATCAATACCTACTGTTGATGGAAACGGGAAGTTAGGTGTATGGAAGTAACCTTTAGAGTCAATTGTTGCTTTCTGAATAAACATTTGTGCTTGTTTGTTTAAAACATGTTGCTGTGATACCTTCCTACCCGACTCTGTCTTTTCCCGCCATTCCTCACCCTTTCTCCAGTGTTTGGCCAAGTGAGCTTTCTGTAGCTTCTTCAGCCTGCATGTGAACCTGCGGCTAGTTTTGAGGAAGTTGCTGTTGCTAATGCCAACGGCCACAAGCAGAGCGTAACGTGGAGGCGGCGTAAAGATAAAGAGAACACAGATAGTAGATCATGGATAATAACAAAGGGGGAGAAAGCATGTCCATGCATGAGGATTAGAGGTAGGATTATCCAACCATGCTGGTTAACAGTCATGTTGACACACTGACAACAACAACTGACTGACTACCTGCTGCTCTGACAGTGGTGCGTTATTTTTGCCCTTTCAAAGAAAATGACTGTTTACATATTGAAACATGTGCCTTCATAAAAGCAGGTTGACAGGATGAACTATTCCACTGGCATCATGCTGGGCAATGACCCAAACAGATTTTTCTGGAGCCAACACAAGCACATGTGTGAGGAGTATGCAGAGCAACAGGAACAGCACACAGGTGCTGGAGGTGTATTTAAGATCCAAAATTGCAGTTTCCATTTACCACAGAATTGTTTTTCAGACAGACTGCAACCAAGCCTGGCTGACAGGCAGACAAACAAGCATATCATGTGGTGGATTCAGAGGAGATGGAGATGTTGGCTGGATGTTGCCAGTCAAGACTGACTGAGTAAACAGTTGCCAGAAAGTTGCCCGTCTTACTCACCAAATGACTAATGTACTGGCCGACTAACTGAACGATGCATAAACAAAAGAGCAGAATATTTGCCTATTTTAGGACAGGCTACACTGAGTTAGAGGAACTAAACTGTACTGAGTATCACATTATATGGTCATATAAACTACTATTTCACAGCCGTGTTCGCTGAATTACGCACAAACAACACGCATCTTCCTGACTGACCGTGCTTGGCAAAAAAAAAAAATCTCTCTTTTTCCTGCACTCTCACACAAGGCCAAAAGGATATTAGATCAGTGTTTTGGAGCTACAGAGTTTTATCTGTTTCTGGACTGATACCCATCTTGAGCATACATGAACATATGCAAAACCAGAAAAGGCCCCGACACAGGACGGCATGCAAAACACACCAATGGAAACAACATAAAAAAAAAGGAGCAAATTGGTGTAAAGTCAGACACACTGTACCATCTGCTGGGAATTCACCGTGCCACTCTGCTTTTGGAGGATAACATTTCATTCATTTTAATCATGCGGTATTAAAAGCAATGAAATACTACCCAGAGTCAACTTTAATTTATCTGAGAAAACTATAGATCGTGTTTGAAGATGTAGAGGCTGAACAGAGCAGTGAATAAAACGAGCTCCATTCATTACCAAAAGCAAACAAATCCCCAGCATAAACAACACCGGACAATTTACTTGAATAGCTCTTTAAAAAAAAAAAAATCCTAACATAGCTCTAAAACGTACTACTAATATATCTGACTTTCTGCTATTAGTATAAACTAGATACAACACGCCATAAAATGATATGCAAACTCATGCAGCAGATACACAAACTAGATTGTCATCTGTGTCTGATATGGAGAATGGCAGCCGAGTCTGAAAAGCAACTATATGCTCACATATTAATGCATCTATTAAAGCCCGATATAGCAGCATCAAATACCAGGACCGAACAATATTTAGGGGTACGCTTCGATTGTGGCGCACAGCCTAAAGACTGGCCCCTCTCATTAATGGGGGATCATCAAAGTACCTGAACAGAGGCGTGCTGCACAGAGGGAACATGTGGTTGGCAAATATTTAGCTTTTCCTTATCTAGCCCTTAACGACAATACATGCAAGTCACTGTATTCAAATTATGCCAAAGATCTCCAGATTTATTCGCATTTCTGAAATCTATGTATCGCAAAATCCAACTAAGGATCAGTAATTTTATATATAAAAAAAAACACACACACACACACACACAAAAACGAAGGAAAAAGAAGAGATGAAAAAGTCATTCCTTCAGAATAAAGTGCTGCTCTACTGCTGAGCATATCCAAGGAGCGGAGCTGCAAACACTTTGGCTACTCACCACCATCAGTTTCATCGCCGGTTTGGATTTGGCTATCCGTGAGCTCATCTTCTCTGCGTAAAAGCGAACTGCGGTATGATGGAGTCTCCATCAAAGAGCCTTTACTATATACAGGAGAGAGCGAGAGGGAGAGCGAGAGAGAGACCATGCGCCCACCCACGTTTTCCAAGGCACTGCCTTCTTCCCTCCTCATTCTCCGATCCTAAAAATAAAGTGCAGCATCCATCGGAGCTGCGTCGCGATTAACCAAAACAGTGGATGGCGTAGGTGACATCAAAGAAAACAACTTCCAAACGTATCTTGCATGAGGTGGGTTCATCCATCAATTAAGCCAAGTTTGCTGGGTTTCTTAGGGATACAAATATTCCCCAAAAATATGCCACATGTTGTAAATTGAAAGGTCACCCTGCTGCAGCCAGGTTACACCTAGCTAGGCCCAGGACATAATTACATTCTGGAACAAAGGTGCAAAAGTATGTTTCCATATGCACGTTGTGCAGAAGTGTTTACATGTAAAAAAAAAAAAAAAAAAGGTTAAGCACCTAATTTGACAAGCTAAAAAGCACCAAAAAAACCCACATAGCTTTAATCAGTGTGAATAAAGAAGACTCTTCCAGAATAAATGTTTTGACTCCTGGTTTGACATAATGTAAACATGATGATTGACGTGTGTTTATTTGGACCAGCCAAAATCATTTAGCTAGAGTGGTAGCGCTTATTTGAACATCCCACTGTGGAAAAGGACAATTAAACACCAAAAATATTGTTTTTCTCAGAAGGTTAACCATCACAGCTTGTGTAGAGTGAGCAGAAAAGCACAAAGAACTTCAGCTACCCGCTTTAAACTTCATTCTACATAGAAAGCAAAGAGGGAGCTCTTGCAAAAAGATTGTGAATGGATGATGTCACTGGATGACAAACTAGGGAATTAAAGATTTAAAAAAGAAAAGCAAATGAAGTCCTTAACCAGACAGAAGTGCACCCATAATTCAGACAAAATCCATGATGAGTTACGTGTAACTCACGCACATAGTAAACCCAAAAGGCCACACACCCACGCTGTGATCTCCGTGATGCTGAATCGATATCCATCTTCCACTGAAAGTCCCAAAACAGATCTGGTTTTCCATTTGTCATTTTGTATCCGCTTAGCATCCACCCCATGCAGAAGGATGACAAAATGTCCCAGCCCGCTGCCGTGACGTAGAAGCGCAAGGTTTCAACGTAAGCAGAGAAAATACACACGGCACACCCACTGACCGGCGTCCAAGGCATGTGAGCGAAATGTTAGTGGTGAGGTCACGGCTCACCACAATACGACCAACGCGACACACACAAACGCACACTCGCACATTCAAATGCATACTTTAAGAAAAGGATACAAAAATACACATGCTGTGCAACTCTTTCAGCACTGAGGTAAGGGTACACCACAACAATAGTGGAGCAGGAGCTGGACGTCCAACCTCTCGAGCACAAACACACAGGAACGCTTGAACGGCGAGCCTTTCTGACGTGCTAGTTGGCGCTGAGGTGTGCAGTGTATTCGCAGTGTAAACGTGGGTGTTAAGAGGTGAAGTGGAGCATGACCGCTCCACCGACACACATACACACACATCTAAGTCACACAAGTGCAATTCGCTGACTTGTCCTATGCCCATAAATTGCTGGCTGGTTTTGGCCTGTCAACGGTTGTACTACAGTTATTTTTAATAGCCTGTCAAAATGTACTCAAGGCTAGGTCTCACTATGTGTCTGTGTTTCTGCATGCATATATTGCATATGAATGTAGAAAGAGTGCAAATACTTTTTTAAAGGGGGGAAAAAATCAGTGTGTATGCGGATAACAAAGGACAATCTGTACAACACGCACAAAGTTTCAAGTAACTCTAAAGGTGATGCTTGATAAGCACAAACAAAGATGTGGTGATTACTTAACTTTATCATCTTTTTATCAAATCTCTGGCAGGTGATCCACTTCTCACAGCAGCAGTACCACTATTGTTTAGGACCATGGCAACTTCTCTTTAGCAAGTACTGTCTGGGTGCATGGCATACGATGCTGTGTGTGCCTGACCTGACTAACTCCATGGATGTCTGAGTGAGCTGCCCAGTGCTGCACCCATCTCAGACCAACTCATTTCCATAACAGATTTCATAAACGAATGAGTAAAAAAGGGAACTTGTAACTGTTATTGTGTCGGCAGTGTCACCTGAAGGCTGAAAGTTACAAAGAGCTCTTTTAATATGTGCAATGAAAACTTTTCACCTAATCATGCAAATAAAGGATAACTGCAGGTAACCAGAAACAGAAGACAATCAAAACCCTGGAATTAACTGTAGCAAAAACCCCACCTGCAAAAAGTGCACAACACGTTGTTATGGTAGCAACTGAAGGGTAAACTTGCAAAACACCTAAATGCTGATGTAGCAAAAGCTTTGATTTTAATTAGATTTTAATTTTGATTTTATATGTGTGCAGATTTGCACACTAATTGCATGCTCAACCATGCCATTAGAGGCCGAACCACTTTGTGATTAGAGTCCACAAAGTGTCTATATGCAAGACAAATGGATCCCTAATTTGACATGTCAGCTCACTGCTATTGGTGTATGTGTTTGTGTGTCTACGTCCTTGAATAAGAAACACATTTCAAAGCTGTTTTTAAAACCTAGCTACGGCTGAACAAGGGCAATATAAGTCCAAACCATTTTAATAGTCTGTGAAACTATGTATTCAGTCAACCGTGGTAAATTTAGTTCCACACTTCATCATATGGGGACCCTGGTAAATTAGTTTCACCATGTTCCTCACAATACAACACTCACTCTCAGTTGTTCTGAGCATTTTTCGCTTTCCTCCTTAAATAGAATTTTCCGCTGCTGTGACGAAGTCTGCAAAGCTTCATCCATCCATTCTATTCCACTTATCCTTATCGGGGTAACGGGGGGGGGCTCTAGCGCATCCTAGCTACCGTGGGGTGAGAGGCGGGGTAAACTCTGGAGAGATTGCTAAAAGAAAGAGACAATCATTTGCACTAACTTTCACACCTACAGGCAACCTAAGTCAGGGGTGGGCAACTCCAGGCCTCGAGGGCCGGTGTCCTGCAGGTTTTAGATGTGTCCTTGATCCAACATAGCTAATTCAAATGGCTAAATTGCCTCCTCAACATGTCTTGTAAGTCATGTCCGAATTCATGAGCTGAATCCTCCTGAGGACCTGGCCTTTGTGGTCTACGTGGGCAGATTCAGAAGGTCGGGTTGGCCGGAAGTAAACGGCTGTGAAATTGGACAGTCTAGCTTTCAGATTTGCGTCACCGCTGTCTCGGTGGAGTTTAATAAACTCGGCCGTCTGCTCCTTGCTATCTAAAATATAACAGGACACTGGCGTAAATTCTCGACCATCTCACACTTCTATTTAATCAGTTTTCTGTTTGACGTTTATTCAGCTGTGTGAAAACCCCGGAGGAACCCTTAATTAATAAAGTTACATTTAATTTAATCTAATCTAATAACTTTAATCTCAGCCAAACCGATTTACTCACGAACAAATAAAACACTGAAAAAGCCAAACAATAACATTTTTAAATTATCAAAGTGACTTGTATATCATGTTTAACCCGAGTAGCGAAAGACCGCGGGGGTTTGAAGACGATGTGTCGGTCGGCTGAGATATTTAAGTATACACAGCTACATTCTCTCCTGAAAATATGTTAAAAGTTTTTTTGCGACCCAGAAAGAGAAATAAGAGTAATATTAAAACTAAGTATCTGTCGCCATTGTTGGAAACTGGAATTGGCTTTGGCCGTGCTGTGAATTCTGCGATATGGTTTTTCAATTTTGTTGTCCGGGTGGACAATCGGGAGAAATTCGGGAGAATGGTGGCTCCGGTATTCTCCCGGAAAAATCGAGAGGGTTGGCATGTATGGTTGTGGCAACATCACTAACCTTGTCAAACACCTCAGAGTAAATCATATCACAGAATATGATGAGCATATGTTGAGGTGAACTGAAGAGGAGGACAGGGACAGGTGCTGCTAGGGCGAGACAGACGTCTCTCACGGAGTCCTTTAGTGCGGCAGGCAGGCAAGGTCTTCAAATAGCGCACAACTTCAGGTTTTTTTTATTTCTATATGATGAACTCTGCATTATTAAGTGATAAGAACAAGTAATCTGATGTCCTGTAATCGTTATGACGCTATAATTTGAGATACAATAAATAAAATACGTTTTTGTACAAAGTATCGGTATCGGATCAGTATCGTCGATACCACCCTGAATATTACTTGGTATCGGATCGGAAAGAAAATCAGTGGTATCGCACATCACTATTATCTAAGTGACTTATATATTATGTTTAACCTGAGTAGCGAAAGACCGCGGTGATCTGAAAATGATGTGCCGGGAGTTGTGCCGTTCTCGGCGGCTCTAGTAACCCTCGAGCTCCCGGCTACGTATCGAGCTAGTGGGTAACAGACGTCTCCGAAAACGTCGGAGCACTTTTGCAAATATGTGATATCTTGATAAACCCAGCAGATATTTAAAGTTTACACAACTGCATTCTCACATGAAAATATGTTAAAAGTTCATTTTGTGACCCAGAAAGATTAATAAGAGTAATTTTAAAAATTAGTAACTCCAGAAACTGGAGTTTGGCTGGGCCATGCTATAAATTCTGGGATATGGTGGGCCACGAAGGACACACTGGCCCCATCCTGTAAATTTGGGGAAATGAAGGACGCATTTATCAGCTGCATTCGGAGGAGTCTACGAATTTGGACAGCCTTCGGCACGTCGCTGTGACGTAATCGGTCTACAAATGGGGCCTCAGGAGGATGCAGCCCATGAATTTAGACACCCCCGTAGTTCTGCAGAGGTCTGGTAATGAACTAATCATTTGATTCAGGTGTGTTGACCCAGGGTGATATCTAAAACCTGCAGGACACCAGCCCTCGAGGCCTGGAGTTGCCCACCCCTGCCCTAAGTGCATGTCGTTGGACTGTGGAAGGAAGCTTGAATATCCAGAGAGAACCCACACAGACACGGGGAGAACATGCAAACTCCACAGATGGTGGTTTCCAACAACCATGCCACCGTGCTGCCAAGTCTATAGAGTCAAATTATTGAATTGTGTCACTGAATGTCCTTTTTGACCATTACACACATTCAAATATTTTTAGTGCAAATATTGATTGAATTATGAAAAGAAAATGTTTATTTTTTATAAAAACATCCTTCTTGGTGGTTAATAATAGTAACATGAACGCGTTATAATAATAAGTTTCATTAGTGAAGGTGTGATATGGTTTAGATAAGGTTTGCAGCATCTATTGAACGGTGGTGTTTAGTCATACTGCAGACATCTAAAACTATTAGTTTCACTTGGGTCATCTTAGCTCTGCTCTAAGTTAGTGGGCTAAGGTGATGTTAATGCAAAAGGTTTTCAGGAAAGCCTGGCCACATCACTTTAATCTCTGTTGTTGTACAGACACAAAAGAAGAAGCACGTTGCCCTGTTAAGGATCTTGACCTTCTCATATTCTACCCTCTGCCTTCATGCGGTCCACCTCAAAGTTCTTATTTCAGGACATTTTATACCTCTCACTGCCTGGGCCCCTCAGATGGAAATCACAGTGGACAAGACTTTATTTTACTAACTGATGCAAAAGCCTCAACAGGATACTGAAATCATCAATGTGGAGCAGAAATGCCTACAGAAAATGTGGGCAGCGCAGGGTTGTGAGTCAGGGCACATTATAAATAAGGTCGAGGGGGAGGGGGGAAGGGAGGGTGAGACTGATGTAGCTGGGCTTTCGATGGCTTACAAGCAACACACTGAGTGTCTGTAAAGCGAATGAAAGAAAGCAGTAGCAGAAAAAAACAGCGAGACAGGCATGAAAAAAAGGATGAGGGTTCCAGCAGACTTGTGCCCAGCGTTGGAAGCTTTGCCAGTTAAAGCAGTGAGTCACATGTGACCTTGGGAGAAGAAATAACACTAGAGGGATCCCTGGATTTCCACGGCAGCTGATGTGGTTACCTTGTTTTCTCTGGTGAGGTTTCTGAAAATGATTTAGGGGAAACTCTTTTCTTCTTCTTCTGAACTGCGTAGTGTCAAGATGTGATGTATGCAACGAGGCTTATTTTCGGGAGGTGGCTGCATGCCTTTCTGCCACTTTTAAAGCTCTACTAGGAATCGGTTTCATTCAATAATGGTGAAGAGCTGAATGCATGCAGGTTTTTCTAAACAAACATTACAACAGGTGAATTAGTGGACTAATTTTGGTTTTTATTTATTTCCTAATTTTACACAGTACTGTGGGTGATATTTATACCATAACACACATTAATGCACTCACTATTATTTCACGATAATGCTATAAATTGGTACATTTACATGGTCCAATATGGTATGTCTACAATTCACAAAGACATAGATGATATTTTTACCACCCTAAAATCATCCCTTGCTTATTACTAGCTAAGCATTACCAAATTAGCACTTCCACGTAGCTGGCAGTAGCTGACTAATATTAGCAGGAAGCAATACAATGCAAGTTTCTGCATGCAAAAACCCCATCATGCCTGAACACTCGACACTCCCTAGAACCACAAGCACCACAACCTGCAAATTTAGGGTGCTTGGGGTTCATGTACAGCACCCATTGTAGCATTAAAAATAGTGAAGCTCGCCACTTTGCTCGCTACAAATTACTTTCTGGAGTGCTTACTGCTTTTTTCATATCTTCTGAGACTTCTGAAGATAGCGTGATTCCAACGATGACACCAATGATGATGCCATCTGGTGTCATTATCTCTTGATCTGCTTTGGAGCATTGGGAAACCAATGTCTTTGCTTTCCGAAACGAATATTTGCAAATGTGAAAAATCAAAGGAATCTTTATGGGGGCACCACCCACAGTGAAGCTTGCGGTTTAGTTTGAGTCAATAAGGGAAACCGTGGGATGGCATGACAGATTAATAGATCTTTCTCGAGTCTGTCATGGCTCATGGCCATTTGTAGTTAGTGGAATGATATGTCTGGTTACTACTAGCGCATGCTAACTAGATACCTGAAGCTGTGCCAACTTCTTAGACAATCTGTTTTTGTTGCATAGCTGTCAAGATAAAAGCATAACATACGATCACTCTATGTATTTTCATTTTAGTTGGGTCAGTGGTTTTTGGGAGGCGGAGAAGGACATGAAATTCATCACTATCAGGGCGCAGGTGAGCGCTAATTAGCTAGCATGTAGCCAGTGTTTATAGGCAGGAGTGATACAGCAGTAATATTTTGGTTAGGTTAACGCAATCCTTTTAAATGTGCCAATGACCACCTGGGTTTCCATCAAAAAGGACAGTTTCGTGTGGTGTAGCCACTGCTCTTGTGTGACAGTTTTTGGATTTAAGATATACAAATCATAGACCATAGATCGCAGCCACCTGCTATACTCTACTCTGTGAAAGCCAGCTTAGCGGATATTTTTAGTCGCATCCCATTTAACTGTTTATTAGAAATATGGCTCAACAAAGCTGGTAACAATTAAGACTTGTTTTGAAAGCAAAAACAAGTTACAGTGCCCAAATAGTTATTCAAGATTCAAAGAACAATGTGACCACCTTTTAAAAAAAAATTTAGTGGTTACTTCCATGTTCGCTGGCACACTCTGACATGCATAACTGCTACCAGGAAAACTTCCCAATAGGGGTCAAAACGTAGGTCATATGAGTCATGTCTATGAGTCATAACTAGTTACTATAATTTATCGTAATTTCCATGTTCTAAATATGCCTCACTGTTAGAGGCTTCTCTCTAAATGCAGAATTTATACAGAATCTTGAAATGGTATCGTGTTCCTTTTTTGTTAGGCTGACTTTGTGTTCCCTGGTAAACGGGCCTGAGCAAAATACAAAAGTATTTCATGTCCTCACTACTGGTCGAGAAGCTAATAAGGGCTTTCTGGCAGTACACTTTATTAGGCTATCTGATTGCCAATGTGTTTCAGAACCAGATCTCATCCGACACAAGAGCTTCAGATACACAGAAAGGAGATCGTGTAATTACAGAAGACTGATGTTGATGTCACTGAAAACAACACTTGCATTGTTTTCAGTGTAAAATATGATACTGCATTTCATGGTCATTAGAGCTTTTCTGTGAACTAGACTATGGACCATGTACCAGTGGGAATGTAGACTCTAGAAATACAGAAAAGCACAGCATTAATTTTAAGAATGAATGAACCAGTTTACAGGTGATTCTTTGTTGAGAAACTGCCGGATCCTGTAAAACGAATCTCAAATACACTCACAGTTGAATTAAAAGCACACATTATACGGCTTTTTAATTATTTTGCCGTCAGCAAAAGAGAAGTGATGGCTAGGGAAAGTCAACAGACAAGAGGCAGCTGCCTGCTTTCTTGTTTGTCTAATTTTGGTTCATGAAAGGAATTCTCAATGTGTGTACTTGTACCTAATGTTTACCATCTAAAATGAGCTCGTGGCAGAGAAGGTCTTACTCATCGGCCACAATCTACAGTGGCGCAGACCCAGAGTAAAGATGCCCTTACTGTGCAACTACTGTACTTACACTGTACCTTGTTGGGCTTCACCCCTGTCACACCTCCATAAAAGGGTAAAAATAAAACACACGGGAGGTTTCATTAAGAACTATTAATAGTGGCCACGGCCAAACCAGAGTTTCCTCAGGGCGGAAATGTGACTGTGCATGTATAGGATTTTTTGTAGTCTTTTGTGGTATTATAAACCATAAATATTTTTATTACCTTAACCTCCTAAGACCCGAAGTCTTTCATGGCATGCATTTTTAATTTCTCTTTGCTATTTGAGCTGATTGTACGGTGGCCCTGAGAGGCCAAATGGACTGCAACTTAAGAAAACACCAGCAATAAGAAAAACGCTGCAAAAGCACACAAAACACAACGGAAATAGGAAAAACGACAACGGAAATAGGAAAACACTAAACAGAAATAGGATAAATGATAACGGAAATAGGAAAAAAGAAATCCAAAAGCACAAGGGAAGTGTTTCTGGGGAGACAATAACCCAACTGACCAGTTGCAGGAACCAAAATATGCTGAGAATTGTGCCTCCACTTAAAAGAAGTGGAGGATCTATTGGTTTTGTGAAGAGAGAAAAGATGAGAGGTAAGTGTGTTAGCCTAACTATTAGCCTAAAATCCGTCATCAGTATTATATGAATCATGATAAAACACACCTACCACGTTTTGGGTTCCTGCAACTGGTCTGTCGGGTTATTGTCTCCCCAGAAACACTTCCTTTGTGTTTTTGGAAATCTGTTTTTTCCTATTTCTGTTTTCATTTTTCCAATTTCCGTTGTGTTTTGTGTGCTTTTTCAGCGTTTTTCTTATTGCTGTTTTCTTAAGTTGCAGTCCATTTGGCCTCTCAGGACCACCGTATGATTGGGACCTGATGAATGTAAAAACAAAGAATTACGTAATTTTTTTTTTTATTTTACCTGATTTTTGTTTCTGAGAAAAATGAGATCCAAATATGAGGACATTTGCTTTAAATTTCAATAGGACAGTGGTAGCATAATGTCCTATAAGTGGATATCAGGCCCTTAAAGTAGCCAGTGACAAGGTGATACCTTTCTATAAAATTTTACAAACTGCTGAATCTTATGATTATTATCCAGATTTTTCAGATCCGAAATTGTCATGTAGTGTATACTGAAAGCGTTGCATTTTTGTGAAAAACATTTGTCCTCAAAAGCCATACTGTGAAAAAAATTATCTTGATACGAAGCAATGATGAGCTGGTCCTAATATTTCTAAACAAGAAAAGGAAGAAAGTTCATCCAGTTCTCACAAGAAGCAGCAACAGGGAGAATTTGATGAACTGAATAGTGATGGGTCGGTCGCGAACGAAATGGCTCTTAGAGCCGGTTCTTTGACGTGACCAACGCGAGCCGACTCCTTATCGCGAGCCTTGGGGGGTTTTTTTTTCTTTCTCTCACCCTCTCTCTCGCACTTTTTTTCCGCTTCACTCAGCATGCGAGCCTTGTGCTTTACGCTGGGAAGAGGGGGTAGGGGCGGTAGTTACACTCAGTAGCACAGGAACAAAGCAGGAGGGAGAGAGAGAGAAAGAGAGCCAGGGACAACAACGTCACATTAGAAAGGTATAGTAATCATCCACAACTATTTTCAGTTGCAGATGATAAAGGATTCAGAAAGTTTATTCATGCAGGTCCATATGACAGAGAATATGCATGTTCTTTTAGTTTTCATATTATAATTTATATTTAATTGTGTTGTGGTTTGCAGTGTTTTGTGTTGTTTCACTTTAAATTTGTAAAAGGAAAAAGCTGAAAATTTAAATAGTTAAAAGTTGAAATGTGAATAGTTGATTTCTGTATTATATGATTTATTTATTACATTACATACATTACATATTACATTTTATGTGAAGTGAATAAATAAAAGTATATTTACGGTGGCCTACAGACAAAGCGCATACAAACTTCAAATCACGTACGAACCCTGAAGCACGTACAAACTCCAAAACACGTAAAAACTCCAAAACACGTAAAAACTCAGAAGCACATAAAAACTCAAAACACGTACAAAAGACAACAGAAGTGCTCCAGGATGCTAGGCACAGGGTTGAACTTTTGTTACCTAGTGGCTACACAAGCCAGCAAGTGTGGTAATAACAGGTAAATGAACTTTTTTTTATTTTATTATTTGACTATATATGAATGCTTGTGTATAAATACACAAACAATACACATATGCTTTCATGCTTTCAATTGTGTAATTTAAGTGATCTAGGTAGCTCTGTTTTGGAAGTTCATATATAAACATATATAAATAAAACCACTTTTTTTAATATTAGTAATTCCTTTTGTGCATAATTTTATATTATTGTTAATAATAAATTAATTAAAGCAACAAAACAACCTGAAGAGCCGGTTCGGAGCTGAAACAGCCGGCTCTTTTTAGTGAGCCGAACCGAAACAGCCGGTTCTCTAAAAAGATCCGGAAATCCCATCACTAGAACTGAAGATGTATCATGGCTTTTGTACGCTTTCGGATATATCTCAGGATGTCAGTAGGGAAGTTTGAGCTCTAGTTGGGACTAAGCAGGTAGAGAAAATGTTTCAGAGAGCAGTGTCTAAGGTAAAATAGTATTATTTAAAATTACTGTATATTGAGTACCTGTGTGCTTTTTGAGCTACAAACACACTCTTCACCACGTGCATTTTGATTGGTCAGATCTGTGTACTCGGATGGGAAGGATCAGAAAAGTAAAACTTGATCCCAAAAATAAACAATTTGTCACAAATTAAGAAGTTAAGAATAGTTGAGTCCAAAAACCCATTTTTTACATGTGTGCAATGTTAAAAATGTTCGTCACTGTCTTAGATTTGCTATCAGTAATTTTTGACTCAGATATGACATAATGAAGACGACAGTGTTTCCATGTAAGTTTCCATTTAAATTGAACATTTTTGCATTGTTGAATTTTTCCATCATTATCTCTGCAAGTATTTTCCACAGCAGTAATCTCCTGCAGTCTGTCTTTACCTCGGAAAAGATGACAAACAAACCAGCAGAGTCTGAAACAGCAGTGTGTTTTCCTGCTCTCACACCAGGACGCCACTGGCATGCAGTCCAGTAGGCTTTCCCAGCACCGGGCACTTAGCTTGGCTCAAAGGAATGGCCTGTCTGCCTGTCTGTCTGCATTCTGTTGGCAGCGCGTGGATGGGCGTGTGTCCCGTGTGTGTAAAGTGCGATAAAGAAAATTTCCAGAATGTTCTGCTATAGTGTCTGGTGTTTGTCAGTGTGTGGAACAGACATCATCTTGAGTTCAAACATATTGGCTGTTGGCCCTTATTTTTGTTCTGTTATAATTTTCACCTCTTGTAAAATACTGTTTTTAAAAATAAAGTCAAGGTTATTCCTACATCCATTTGCATGTCTTCCTGAATAAACATAAGAATATGACATTATTCCATACTCAACCCAGTCCAAGGCTTGATATTCCCGTAATCACCGTGATGACAGGATGCAGGATACTGAGGTGAAGATAGTTAAATAGCACTTTTTAAAATTTATGTTGGTGAAATAAGAGTTTTTGGTTCATTTCAGCTGCCAGAAGCCACAAGTAAAGCAACCAAAAGACTGTGTGTTTTGGTTTAAAAGTGTTTTTAAAAATGTGAGCAATTTTATTTAATCTGGAGAAGCGATTCAGAACGAGTGATGCAGCTGTTGCACTTCGCATGCTTATGCTTCATATCTGAAACGACACATTCAAAGGAAAATAAGGTATCAGACACTGCAACAGAAGGATAACAATGCACGCACTTTCAGTGGAGTGAGTCACACACCTAATGAAAACCTATGTGGAAAATCTAATGACTGCAATTATCATGATGTCATAGCAATAACATGGCCTCCAAATAAATGACTGTGTGCATCTTTTGTAAACAAAAACATATTTGTTAACATAAAAAAAACATGAAAAAGCTTTTAAAATGTTACATTTAGCGTAATAAATAAAAAAGTATTTGCCCTCCCTCCCCCTTGTTAAATCACATGTTTGGGGGAAACCTGAGTTCAGTTTGACAAAACAATACATCCTGGTGCGATGTAAATGCCCGGCCATCAAACTCAAGAACATCTGAGAAACAAAGTTAATGACATCTCTCAGTGTTGAAAGGGTTACAGATTCATTTCTAAGGCTTTGAGACTCCAGCAAACCACTGTGAGAGACATTATTCAGAAATGAAGAAAACTTGGAACAGTGGTGAATCTTTCCAGCAGTGGGAGACCAACCAAATACCAAAAGAGCGCACCAACAACTCAACCAGGAGGTCACAAAAGAACCCAGAACAGCATGTAAAGAACTGCAGGCCTCACTTGCCTCTGTTAAGGTCAGAGTTCACTTTTCAGCTGGGCAAAAATGACATCCATGGGAGCGCTCTAAGGTTAAAACCACTGCTGACCAAAAGTAACAAAGGCTTATCTCACATTTGTGAAAAAAAATTGAAATAAGCCATGAACGCCTTGACTAATCCTTTGAACCTCTACTCATCTACAGTTATGCACTAAGCACAAGGGATATTTTAACATCTGGAAAACAAGATCTTTCTCTGTCTTTTGTTTTCTTTTGACACTTTAACTTTTATACTCACTCATAAACCTCTGAAACTTGTGTGAATCATGTAGTTACTTGAAATGTACACCAATCAGCAATGACTGTAAACTCTGAGCAGTTGGTGAGTAAAATAGTTTCACATACGCACAAAAATCCCCCGCAAAAGATGAAGCCTTTGTTAAATTTAATTTAATTTTTGGTCAGGATTTACATGTTTTTAATGCTCTGCGTTTGGCTTACAGTTTCAACTCAACCATAGATGGTAAAAAAAGTCTATTTATTACTAATTTATTAATATATTTAAACGTATTTAGATGACAGTGATGAGTCGTGGTTGTGTACACTGAAAACACTACTAGATTGTACTGAAATGCGCAAAGAGACAGAGTCTGACAGACACATGCTTTCATTCTTTTTATATCTGTTTAAAAGCCAGCCATTAAGGAGTGCGAACTATATCCACTGATGGGTTCACTGCCAGTAAAAAGGCGCTGAAAACTATTCTTGTCTGACCTGGGGTTTGACTGACTGGAAATGGCACGGAGGAAACTGTTTAGGAAATCGAGAGGTGCAGTGATGGAAGAGTGCCACGAAAATAAGAGAGGGAAAAAGGCAAAGAAAGTACAGCAAATATAAGAAAAATGAATCCCATGTTACGACCTCGACTCAGCAGTGACAAATTAGGAATAAGAGATAGGTGAAGACAGGGGAGTGAGTAAATATTCATGTTCTGGGGTCTTTTGGGTCGTCCACACAGAGGGCCATATTTGTTTAACTTAAGGAGGATTTCATTAAGCTTCATCCAATCCATCCGTGGAAGGTTTTCTTTTCAGGAAGGTCTCCCTTTCTGACCACAGCAGCAGAGCTGATGGTCTTCCCGCAGGCAAACTGTGAGGCTGCTCGGCTTTCTTGGAATCTTCATCACGACCACATGAAGAGAAAAAAGGAAACGCTGTGCCGTTCTTTTAATAGAAGAGGAGGACCTGTAAGCACATTCACACGGCAATTGGGAAGTACACACAAAAAGAGATGTATGTGATTTTCTCTGACAGTTTTATTTTTGTCGGTTGTGTTTCTGATTGCTGTTGTTTCCCACTAAACACTCAACCCAACATAGGCAGCTCTCTTGTACTGAGCAGCTCTGAATAGCTCCAATTGTACAAGCAACTTTTAGCTTAAGCAGCTTAATTCTTTTTTTTACATTAGTTAAATATCACATGTAATTTATACACACAACTGTAAAAATACACAGTTTCATGATGGTGTAGTTATTTCAATACTATACATACCAGAGTTTTAAACCAAACACAATAAAAATAAGTCTACAGTGGGAAATAACCAGTGTGATTCTTGCGTAATGAGAGGTATAGAAGAAAATGGGAAGTAATGATAAAAGAAATGAAAACAAGGTTTTCATATATTTGATTTCCAGTTTGTGTGATGTGTGACAGCAACACGAATGCTAGGGGAACACTGGGAGCTCCGAAATGACGGGACTGTGGGAACCACAGAAAACAGTCACCACAGTAAACAGTAACGGGAACAGTACAGGAATAGGACGACACGACAAGGAACTGAAACAAGCTGAGGGAATAAATATCCAAGTGAGAATGAGAGAAAAGAAAGGAGGCACCTTAGGAACTGCACACAGATGAACTGAATCTCATAATGAAACATGGGGAAGTTAATGAAGAACACACAAGGAGAGATAACTAACAAACTGATACAGGAAGAAACCAAACAAAGACAACAGACTCTCAGCTACAAACTTGACAGAGAGGCACAAACAGAAGACTCAGACGGCAACGAAAGACTGAACAGAGACAACAGAGTGAAATAGTAATGACAAGCATGCTAACCGAAATAAAGAACTCGGGATACGAAGGGGAGTGATGAACAACTGTAACAATATCATTTATGTATTAAGGAAAATTAAATTCAAGATCCACAAACTCAAAACTATGTCCAAAACCCGAGACCAAACCATATTCTGAATATAATTTCTGCATGAGCCTATCAACTTTAAATCAAAATTACAACACCCATTCAAAAAAAGCTGTGATGCAGTGATTGTCAGATGTCATGAATCTGTATTTAATCACCAAAGAGCATAAAAAGCAAATCGAATATTTAAATGGAAAAAAACGGAAAAAAAGTTTCTTCTTCGCTCGTGTCTTTTCACTCTTTCCTTTTATTGAAATAGTAACAAAATAGCGACACCATCATTAAACTGTCTATGTTGTTATTGTTAACCTCTGGCTCTCATCCACACTGTGTCTTGGTCAACGGTGCACTTCCAGGCCTTGCAATCTCTGGCCTTGACCTTTGCTTGCTCGAAGGTTAGACGTCGTTGTTTAAGATCGTCTTCAGTTTGATTGATCCAAGTCTTCTTGGGCGCATCACGCTTGATTCTCCAGTGGACGGGGCACTGCTGCAGCAGAAGGCGATATGACAGGTGAGACTTTACAATATAAAGTGTCATGAGGCAATTATTGTTGTGAATTGGCACTATATCAATAAAACTGAATTGAAAAAAGTTAGGACGGCCATATTTGCCACAGTGTATCTTCCCCTCTTAACAGTCTTTACATATCTGGGAAATGAGGAGACCAGCTGCTGGACTGCTGGGAATATTGTGCTATTCTTGTCTGACATAGGATTCTGGCTCCTTTATTAATCCTGGGTCTTCTTTCTTCTCTTTTTTCTTGATGAGCCTAATGTCTTCAGTTGTTGAAAGGTCTGCTCAGCAAGGAAGCCAGTTCAGCACCAGTACTCTTCTACTATGAAACCATGCTGTTGTAATAGATGCAGTTTGTTGGTTTAATCGTTGTCTACCGCAAATATGCAAGGCCTTGACGAGAGCACATGTCGCTCTAACATCTATGTACACCTTTCAGCACTGTGTGAATAACAAGCAGGATGGTTCTTTTTTGATGCAGCGGCAGCAGCATCCATGTTTTCAAAAAGTAATTTCAAATTTTGATTCATCTGTTCACAGACCAGTTTTCGACTTCAGTCAATTTTGAATGAGCTTTGGAGCAGAGAGGACAGCAACATTTCGGGATAATTTTCATATGTGGCTTCTTCTCTGTATGGTAGAGCTTTAACCTGCATTTGTGGATGGCACAGTAAACTGTGTTCACAGACAGACATTTCTGGAAGTGCTCCTGAGCCCTTGTTGCGATTTCCATGACAGATTTATGTTTGTTTTTAATGATGCATGAGGGCCAAAATTCATGGGCACCCGTATATGTGCACAGATTTCCCCAGATTCTCTGAATCTTTGAGGATGAGATAAACCTTTGGAATGTATTGGATCACTATTTTGCAGACTGGCGAACCTCTGCCCATTTTCTGTGAAAGTCTGCCTCTATAAGCTGCTCATTTTACACTCGGTCACATTACTGACTTGTTCACAGTTAATCTAAGAACTTGCTAGATGTTCCTCCAGCTGTGATTTTTTTCCTTAAAATTGAATTTTAAATGTTGCACTTTCTTAGGTTTAAATATTTAATATGTTTGTAGTGGAAATAAGATGTGGGCTTATGAGTTTTGAAAATGACTGCATTCTATTTTTACATTTTACACCACCTCCCAACTTTTGTGGTATTGCATTTGTACTTTTAAAATGGATTTCTGTGAAGGGAGAACAAAGAAGTAATTCACAGTCGTTCATAAAAGAGCTCAAATCTTTTTGTTAATAGCATCTCATTACATACATCCCTCTGAGCTTTTTCTCTCTGTTTGAGTTCCAAAATATTATTTTGTTGTAAGTGCAGATTATGGGTATAAAGCAGTCTGTCGTGTTGTGTCAGTTAAGACAAGCTCCATACTTTTGTTTTATTGAGAAATGTCTTCAAGGTGAATAATCGTCTGAGTTTTGAGCTGGGTTATGAACACTGTGTAATTTGACAGCTGTAATAGCTGCAATGTATCTTTTTTTAGTCGAAACGATACTGCCAGCGTGTTTGTTTCCAGACTTGCACACAGGCAACTTAAAAAATAGTTATTTATTTATTTTAGGACATCTGGTTCAAATTACTGGTCACATGCTTAATACTAAAGATAATCAAAAACACATGTTTGAACTGAATGGAGGTACTGTTATCTTACAGCACTGCGTCTTGCATTTCAAAGTTTAATCTAAAAAAAAATCTAATACATAAATTGAACACTGTCTATAGCTATATAGCATTTTTTTATTTTAAAGATAACTCATATAATTTATAAACCTTTTCCATTTTGACATTTTAAAGAAGAAAAGGTTCAAATGAAGTGAAAGACAGCTGAATTGAGCCACTTCACAATCAGAGACCGGGTATTTTGCATGCGGTCTGCCTTGGTAAACCGTGCACATAAAAACTCTTTTGCTTTTGTTGACTTAATCTAGAATAAACTGACATTATTAAAGGTCTAAGAAGTGACCACAGCTAATAAACTCCTTTTTTCAGTTGAAAACTGTTGATCAAACAGAATTAAAACCATGTGCCCCACTGCTCTTTTATTGCATCCTACATTGGATATTTTGAAGTCAACCCTGTTGAGTGGATCTGATCCGTACACTATCACACAATTTTACTAAGCCTTCAACACGTAGCTCATCAACTGTTTATGTTTTTAAGACCTTCATAGAGTCAAACAGCTGTTTCCCTTCTTTCTCCAGGTTTGGATTATTATTAATGGCTCAAATTACAGGCCACTATTCTGGGTATTTCCCTAAACATTACATGACCATTCTGACTAAGTGCTCAAGGGAAAACCCATCGTAACATACAGTGGGTCAGACATTTCATTTTATGGCGTCAGAGACAGTTTGTGGTTTATCAGTGCATTCCAGTTGTGGCAAATGAGTCTTATCTTATTGTTTTACCATCCACGCTGTCATCTCTCTAAACCCCAGACAGAGTACAGCGGACGCTGGGGAAAAACAAAGTGCTGTGCACATGTGTAATATGAGATGCTTATGAAATTTCTCTGTATTTTCAAATGATTTACTGTATAAGTTTCAAGTTTAAGGATAGCTTAGACATTTTTTTCCTTACAGTTCTCCAGAAGTAATGTGCAGGAAGAAATGATGAGGAAATTAGGAATAGGCTTCTTTGTCCATTTATTTTGTTAATACATTTTGTAACATTATCTAACTGTGCAATAAACTGTTCAAAATGAGATCTTTTTTACCTGTTTAAATGCAGCTTTAGAAGCCATAATCAGCAACGCTCCAGTGATGCCTCTAAACACAGCTGAACTATCCATCTCTGGTCAGAAATTATTTATTTCCACGTTTAAAAAGCAATAGGAAACATAAATAAAAGGAATGGAATGACACAATGGCTCAGTGCTGGGAAGGCAGTGTGATCCAGCCAGGAGAACAGACTCACTGTGAATCGGTGTGTGGGCCAGCCGTGCCCCTCCTGACAATGTTAAGCAACGGGTGGTAGAAGTGCTGGGGAGCACTTTATAAGTCAGGGGTGCTGCTGTAATGGTTGGCAGAGGTTCTCACAGGTAGTCATTTTAATTAGCGGTAATGCATCACACATAAGCTAGATTTCTGTGGGATGTAGACACTGTAAGTAGCTGTTAATTATTTTTTTGGTTGCAAAGGGCTGCGTGCATTTTCACTGGCATGAAAATGGGAAACTGTCTTCATTAACACAGCGGTCTGTGGGTAAAATTATTGTTTAAGACCTACTCCTTATTCTCTGCAGTCTTGTGTTTTTAGCCAGTTGCAATGTACATTCACCAGCCGTTGTATTAGGCAATGGGTGACCCCCTGATGTCTTCAAAATTGCTCTAATTCATGGTGGCATAGATTCAACAAGGTGCTGGAAAAATTCCTCAGAGATTTTGCTCCATATTAACTTGAAAGAATCACACAGTTGCTGCAGATTTGTCAGCTGCACATTCATGTTGCAAATCTCCTGGTCCCTCATATGCCAAAGGTGCTCTATTTGATTAAGATCTGGTGACCATGGTGATCGTTTGAGCACACTAAACTCGCTGTCATGTTAAAGAAACCAGTCTGTGATTATTTAAGCTTTTAGACACAATGCATTATTCTGCTGGAAGCAGTCATTAGAAGATTTACCCTGTGGTCATTAAGGGATTTGCATATTCTTTTAATCTGGACGTAACGTTTTCGGAATAGTTTTGTCTCTCAACCAAGTGACTTTTTCAGTCTAAGATAACTGCAGGTTTCCCCAACCTTGTAAACGGAACATTTGCATAATGACTGAAACTAGCACCACTGGTAAACAATGGGCTGTGAGGTCAGTTTCATGACAATTAATATGCAAATTGTGTCATGCCTGTGGGTGTCGACCAGATCACTGACATTTCTAGGTGGTGCTCTTGGACTCTGTGCCAGCCTGTCTTCACCTGCAACCCATCTCTGTTAATCAAGGGCAGCAGCGTTGAGGAACAGTGCAGACCGTCTTTCTTCACCAATCTACGGCGGTAAATTGGCCTTCACGTTCGGACTTCACACTCTCCATTCCTGCTGAAGAAAGAATGGAACTCACCTGCCTGCGCTCCAGAACTCTGCCACCAATCACCACACCTCTCACCTGCAAACCCACCAACTCCCACTTTCCCACCCCTCCGTTGCTGCTCTCATCCGCAAACCAAGTAAGACAATCTCTGCTATCATCTCACACACACCCCGCCTTAAGCTTATTTCGGTGACAGTGTCTCTGCCGTTTCAGAAGAACCTGCCTCCGTGAAGCTCTCCCAATATCCCGCTTTTGTCTGTCAGATAAACCAGCGTTCCTCCTTGTCCAGGATGTGTACATCCTCATCATTGAAAGAGTGTCCACTGGCCTGTAGGTGGGATCAAACTGCAGAGTCCTGGCCTGACGAGTTAGCTCTTTCACTTTGCCAGAGGTTGTTTGGTTTCCCCGACGCATATGGGTCAGTATTTAAGGTTTGACTCTCATCATCCACTGGAGCACAAACTGAGTGTCATAAGGATGCTACAACGCAGAGCGAGCACCATCCTCACAGATACAACGACCAGGAAAGCAGAAGAACATCACATTAAGAAGGCCCTGAGTAAATGTGGTTATCCCAGCTAGACATTTGTCAAATCTGGGAAGGCACCTAAAGAAGGTTCCAGCTGATCCAGGAGAGAAGGACAACTGCTGCCAAATCAAAAATCCGAAGTGATCCCGTATGTTTCAGGAGTATCGGAACAGTTGAGATGCATGTTTTCTCAACACTGCGTCTCTGTGGCTTTTAAACCCCAAAACACATTGCGCCAAAAATTGGTCCACCCCAAGGATCAGGTCCCCCGACACAAACAGAGTAATGTAGTTTACACTGTTAATTGCCACAAGGATTGCCATGATTTATACATCGGGGAAACTAAACAACATTTGGCTAAGCAGATGACACAACACAGAAGAGCTAACTCGTCAGGCCAGGACTCCGCAGTCTATTCACACCTTTAGGCCAGTGGACACTCTTTCTGTGACGAGGATGTGCACATCCTGGGCAGGGAGGAGGGCTGGTTTGAGCGCGGAGTCAAGGAGGCCATTTATGTGAAAAGGGAAAGACCATCTCTGAATCAAGGAGGGGGCCTAAGGGTACATCTGTCACCATCTTACAATGCTGTGATTGCAGCCATTCCCCAACTCTCTGTTTATACAAGGCAGGATGGACCCACACATTCATGTTTCATGTTGTATCCTCAGTTTTTTGTTCTTAGCTTAAATGAATTTCACCTGGTATTGTCTTCTGCACAGTGGCTCAATGTAATTCTGCTGTCTTTAATTTTATTTGAATCTTTTCTTTAACAAAATGTCAAAGTAGAATTCAAGGTTCCACGAAGGTAAGGTAATTTACCTTGGCTGTAACAAGTTATTTGAGCTACTATTACCGTCCTATCAGCATGAAGCAGTCTGGTCATTCTCTTCTGACCTCTGACATAAGCTAGGCATCTGACATCTAGTGAGAACTGACACTCACTAAACGTTTTCTCTTTCTTAGGCTACATCCACACTAGCGTTTTCAGTCGTTTTCAAAGAGTTGTGTGTCCCCATAAAACGACCGAAAACGCTGACATTGCAGTTCTGCGCATGTGTGAAATGCAAGACGACTCGACCTGCGTCATTTCCCTCTGCCGTTTAGTTATATTCTGGCTCTTTGAAACGTGTTGCTAAATGGCAAGACAAAGCACCAAATTTTTCAAGTGGACTGATAATGAGGTGGATTTGTTGCTCCAAGCCACCAACGAGTACAAGGTTTCCAAAGCATCGACTGGGAGATAGGGCTACCAAAATTGTGAGCAAACAAATGTGATGGTGAGGTGGTACGATAAGGTCCGCTATCTTGGTTTAAGTGGTCACATGACTGCATCATATGACCAACATGCGTCATTGTTTTCGAAAGTCTGCATTTGCGAATGTCCACACTGCGGCGGGACAGCTCCGTTTTGAAATGCATGTGCTTTCGAGAGCGTTTTCAAAATGCTGCCTTTTTCCTTGGGGAAAACCGCATCTCAGTGTGGATGGAAGGCCAAAACGTTGAGAAACCGATGCGTTTTCAAACGAAAACGCATTAGTGTGGACGTAGCCTTAGACCATCCACTGTAAACACCAGAGATGGCTATGTGGGAAAATGCGGGTAGATGGGTAGTTTCTAAAACACTTGGACAAGCTCGTCTAACACACAACAGTGCCACATTTAAAGTAATTAAAAAAAACTTTCTTCTCCTCTCTGATGCTCTGATGCTCTGATGAGCCATTCATTTATTAGATTAAATAAAAGGGTACAGAAGACACTCTTTCCTTTCAAAGACCTACAATCTCCCTCTTGCCTTCCATACCTTAAAGTTTTCAGGTGAGGTCTGCTTTAAACTGTGCTCAACTGAGATGTTGACAACATATCACAAGTATTATTATTATCATTATTATAGAGAGACACCCTGATGTTAGCATCTAGCTCAAAACAGCCCTGTGTTGATACACCTTAGAGCTAAATACCTGGCTGTAGGTAGCAGTTATTTACAAAACTCAATTCAATACCTGTGCATAATCTCTATCATCCCTTCTCTTTCTCTTTTTAATCATCTTTCTGTTTCAACTATTTGTTATCTTTGGTTAGGTGATGTATTTTTGTCAAGTGAAAGATACCTGGAAGAAAATATAGATGCTTAGTTTAACATACAAACACGTCACATGATTATTTACAGGTAAATACTAACTTGCTGATGCAGTCTTAAAATAATGCCTAAGTAAAGTGACTCAGCTTTAATAGTAGGTAGCCCGTAAAGCACAGTATGGGTACTAGCTGGCATGACAGCTTGTAACTTTCAAAACAGTGGTAGGGAAAGCTTTTGTAATAGATGATTAAACGAGGGGTTGCTATTGTAAAAGCAGGCTGTGCTGTGTGGCCAGGATCATATAATGGCAGCTCTGTGTGTCAAACCTACAAACATATAAAACAACACCGCAGGGTATTCATTTTCACTCCAACAGAAGACAAACTGTGGTCTTATTTTCTAGAGCAGAATTTCTCAAATTAGCAGCTCTCTGTACATTTTAGAAGTTGTTTGCTTTTTTTATTCCCCAAGATGCTCTGCAGACCTCTGTAATTAGTATTAGGCCAGAGTGGACAACTCAAGATCAGAGTAATGGTGGCCAGCTGCAACAGATGGAGAACAGCGTTTGACGTAACAAACTGGGTGATGACTGCAGTGCTAACAGATCCAATTTCAGTACAAGGTACTACCAAGGGCCTTCCTTGGTAGTACCTTGGTAGTCTTGAGCTAAACAACTCAAGCTAAACAGTATTATGGGAAATATGAAGCACTGTAAATGCAAGTCAAGCACCGACCAAATACTGAACTTTTAGTTTGATTCAGTTTATCTAGTGCCAAATAACAGCAACAGTTGCCTCAAGATGCTTTATTGTAAGGTAGAGCTCTTACGGTAATACAGAGAAAACCTCAACAATCAGATGACCCAAGTATGAGCCAGCACTTGAACGGGAAGAAACCTCCTCAGACCTCCAGCAGAACCAGGCTGACTGAGGGTCAGCCATCTGCCAACTGGTTGGGGGTGAGAAGAGGAAGACAGGACAGAGACAGTTTGTGGAAGAGAGCCAGAGCTTTATAATACTGATTACGTGCAGAGTGGTGTATAAACACATGATGAGTGAAAAAAGCTGAGTGAAGCACTCATGCAACATGGGAAGCCCCCAGTAGCCTCGGCGTATTGCAGCATAACTAAGGGATGATTCAGGGTCATCTGATCCAGCTCTAACTATATGCTTTGTCAATAAGGAAAGTTTTCAGCCTAGTCTTAAAAGTAGAGAGGGTATCTGTCTCCCGAATCCAAACTGGCAACTGGTTCTACAGAAGAGGGGCTTGAAAGCTGAAGGATCTGCTTCCCATTCTACTTTTAAAAGCCCTAGTGACTATAGTGACTGATTTTCAGGGAGTTTTTAGGACCCACTGAAAATAACGATTTACAGTAGTAAAGTCTAGAAGTAATAAATGCATACACTAGTTTTTCTGCATTACTCTGAGACAGGATTTTCCTAATTTTAGAGAAATTGCACAAATAGAAGAAATATGCACATTAAAGGACAAATTCTGGTCAAAAATTACTCCAAGGTTCCTCACAGTGATACTAGAGGCCAAGGTAATGCCATCCAGAGTAGGTATCTGGTCAGATACCATATTTCTAAGAATTTTAGGGCCAAGTACAATAACCTCAGTTTTAACTGAAGTTAGAAGCAGAAAGCTAATTGTAATCTTCATATCTTTAAGACATTTTGCAGTTTAACTAACTGATAAGTGTTATCTGGTTTCATTGATAGATGAAGAAGATGGGTATCATCTGCATAGCGTTGAAAATGTATGCTATGGCTTCTAATGATACTGCCTAAAGGAAGTATGCATAATGTAAACAGAATTGGTCCTAGCACGGAACCCTGTGGAACTCCATAATTTACCTTAGCGTGTGAGGCCAACTCTCCATTTACATACAAATTAAAATATAGCATGTAGATACAGGTCAAACCACTGCAGTGCAGTACTTTCAATACATAAATCTTTATAACGAAATATTATGGTCAACAGTATTGAGGTCTAGCAGGTAAGATCAGAGATGAGTCCACTGTTAGAGGCCAAAAGAAAATCATTCATAACTTTCACTGATGCTATTTCACTAATGAAGGCTGAAGGTTAGTGTGTTGCAGCCCTTTGTGTGGTCAACTACATGCCAGAATGCATTTTCAGTCTGCTAAAACTCTCCTCTGCAGCACACCAGTCCTTGCCACTCCTGATAAGCATAACATACGTTTTCACTGCTATGCAGATGACACCCAACTTTATCTATCCATGAAGCCAGCAATTAGTTAAAATTGCAGGAATGTCTTTAAGACATAAAGACCTGGATCATTTTTGACCAGGATATGTCCTTCCATGCACATATTAAATAAATATGTAGGACTGCTTTCTTCCATTTGTGCAACATCTCTAAAATTAGAAATATCCTGTCTCAGAATAACGCTGAAAAACTAGTTCATGCATTTATTACTTCTAGGCTGGACTACTGCAATTCATTATAATCAGGATGTCCTAAAAACTCCCTGGAAAGCCTTCAATTAATTCAAAATGCTGCAGCAAGGACTAGAAAGAGGGAGCATATTTCTCCTGTATTGGCTTCCCTGTTAAATCCCTGTTAAATACCCTTTTAAATTCAAAATCCTGCTCCTGACATACAAGGTCTTAAATAATCAGGCCCATCTTATCTTAATGACCTTATCATACCATATCACCCTATTAGAGCACTTCGCTCTCACACTGCAGGCCTACTTGTTGTTCCTAGACTATTTAAACGTAGAATGGGTGGGAGGGCCTTCAGTTTTCAGGCCCCTCTTCTGTGGAACCAGCTTCCAGTTTGGATTCGGGAGACAGACACTATCTATATTTTAAGATTATGCTTAAAACTTTCCTTTTTGCTAAAGCATATAGTTCTGGCTGGACCAGGTGACCCTGAATCCTCCCTTAGTTATGCTGCAATAGGCGTAGGCTGCCGGGGGATTCCCATGATGCATAACCAACTATTCACATTTCAACTTTTAACTATTTAAATTTTCAGCTTTTTCCTTTTAAACAAATTTAAAGTGAAACAACACAAAACACTGCAAACCACAACACAATTAAATATAAATTATAATATGAAAACAAAAAGAAGATGCATATTCTCTGTCATATGGGCCTGCATGAATAAACCTTCTGAATCCTTTATCATCCGCAACTGAAAATAGTTGTGGATGATTACGATACCTTTCTAATGTGACGTTGTTGTCCCTGGCTTTCTTTCTCTCTCTCTTCCTCCCGCTCTGTTCCTGTGCTACTGTGAGTGTAACTACCGCCCCTCCCCCAAAAAACAAACAAACCCACAGCTCGCGATAAGGAGCCGGCTCGCATTGTTCACGTCAAAGATCCGGCTCTAAGAGCCATTTCGCTCGCGACTGACACATCACTAGTAGGGTCTACTTTATAATATAAAGCGCCTTGAGGCAACTGTTGTTCTGATTTAGCACTGTATAAATAAAATTGAATTTAATTGAATTGATTTCACATGTCCTTTCACATTAGAAGTGGATGCCAGTGCCAGCAGTGCAGGTGCAGTGCTGTTGCAGGAAGACAAACAGGGCGTTGATCACCCAATCAGTTACTTTTCAAAGAAATGTAACAGTCACCAAAAAAGTACAGTACTATCGAAAAAGAAGCCCTTTCCCTGCTGCTTGCGCTACAACATTTTGAAGTATATGTTGGTTCTAGTTCATCACCTGTCATTGTCTACACCGATCACAACCCCCTTCTTAGCACCTCTCATGAGCCTCAAACCAGAGGGTCATGAGATGGTCATGAGATGGTCACTCCTGGTACGGGTTTTCAATATGGAAATATTCCACAAGAAAGGATCAGAAAATGTGCTAGCGGATCGACTCTCTCGTGGTTTTCCATCTCACTAAGTATCAAACATCTACAAGGGAGATGTTTGGTGTTGGGAAGGGGGTGGTGTTACGGCCCGGGCCATATTTTGAATCACAGAGTCTGGATTTTGTGCAATGGGTGTGTTCTGTGCCTTTAAGTATCTCTGCAGGTCCTCTTTCTGATTGGAACTGCAGATTGGTTTCCGTCATCAAGTGACCATGTTAAAAACCCTCTCCAGCAGTTGTCACCTGGCAACAACTGACAGCAGCAGCAGACCTGTCCTTGGGCTCCAAACCATCAGTGACATATTTCCCACGTGATTTCAGAGAACCGTTAAGTTTTGCATGCAGTGTCGTAAATACTCTTTCACTTGTAAATAAGCAATGAGGCAGAAGGGATGAACTACCTTACTGTTCTCTGTACCAAATCTCTTATTTATTCAATTAGGGAGTTAAGGGTAGCGCTTGTCTGTTGTTTGGTTTTTGTTTCAAACAGGGTTTAGGTAGCACCTCCCTTTTTGGAATAGCTAGTTTTGTTTGTTATTTTGGCCTTTTTTCATGCTAACCGCTAGACCAGGACATAACATAGAGATTGACCTATAATTACCTAACAGCTGGATCACGTAATGGATAAGTAGTGGTTTAATTACTGCCACTTTGAAGGCCTGTTTAATAGAGATAGTTGCTTGTGACCCTGACAGATCTGTGCCAAAGGTAATGGAAATGGTCCCCTTGCCCCATTTGCCAAATCTTCTATCAGGAACCTTGTGATAACTTTTGACTCAGCTTTGAATGTTCATGTCAAATCTTTGGCTTGCTTTTTTCTTATCGCTTTAGAAATATAGTAAAATGTAGTATGTCACATTCTGAACTGAAGATTGAGATTCATTAATTGCATTTATGTATTTATTTGATCATGTTTGGATTACTGTAATTCATTGTTCACTTGTCAAAGCAAAAACTTCTTAGAACATCTTTAGGTTGTACAGAAGTCTTCCAAGTACTCACATGTCACACCATTGCTGACCCAACCGCAATGGCTCTCTGTTGAATATTCCGGTTTTGACTTTGAGCTCTTCATGGACAAGCCCCAGCTTACATCAGTGCACTTTTACATCCATGCCTCCCCAGCAGATCTGTGAGCTACTGGCCGAGCATCGTACAAGGCTGAACAATTAAGGAGACAGCGATTTTGCAACAGTGTCCCCCAGATTCTGGAAGTTTCTCCCTCTGAGCTTGAGATCTGTGGACGATCTCTTTCAGAAAAAACAACTAAAAACTTATCTTTTTGGAATTGCATTTGGTCAATGCTTTTTAACACTCTGGTATTTTGTTCTGAAGCACTTGTAGATGTTTATCTTGAAAGGTGCAATAGAAATAACATTTATAAAATAATTTACTTGCTTTACTTAATGAAGTTACAAATCCTACTTCTAATTTCTGTCCCTGACGACCTTGTTGGCTTGTTGTTCTTGGTCACAATTTTTGTAATAATGAAATCAAAAGGATCATTACTAAAATGTGTTATGTGTTTGCCACAAAAACAATGTGTTAGGTTTTGTTTATCTTCAGTATAAATATCTGTATCATCCCATTGTAATTTACCTATAAGGGTGTAAAATATACAGCTGTGGCCAAAAGTTGACATACATTCATCAGTCTTAATGACTTAAAAGAACAAGAATTGGCCAAACAAGTTTCAATTTATTTTAAAAGCTTTTGTTCTTGGCAGAATTGGTAGAATTCCTTCCCTCTTCTTCATTATTACATCCACTTTGTATAATGTCCAGGTATTGCTTCCAGCAAAACAGCCCCAGTGCATGATGCTACCACCACCATACTTTTTTAAAGGTTTTAAAACCTTACCTTTACTTCTAATCTAAGTATGACAGTTTAGTCTTTCTCTTTACAAATGGTGATGCATCTAAACAACTTAAACTAATATCAGTGGAACCTGCAGTTTTTTAGAAATGGCAAATTAAACTTCTGGTATACCCTGATGAAAATTGACCAAAGCCTTAATGAAAACTTGTGGACTATCCTTAAAAGCTGGTTTACTGTCAACAAACCAGTTAATTTAAATTAACTACCAATTCTGTAAGGTCGAGTGGTCAAGTATCCAACTAGAATTATGCCAGAAACTTGCTGATATATAAATAATAAAAATTGATTACATCATAAGTATTCATATTCATGAGTAATATTATTTATTATTCATTATTATTAATATATTTGAGCCTGTATGTATACTTTTGACGCTGTGTGGATAGGTCAAAACTTTTTAACTTGTGTGTCCAACTCTTGTTTTAAAAGTTTATACAGATTTATACCGTGCAAACGTAACAGTTAAAACTAAACTTACCATGACATTCATGCCCACAATGAGTGCATGTAAACTTTAGACCACAACTATCAGGTAATTAAGCTGCAATTTGTAGTTTAGTTAAACCTCCCAATTAAAGCTGCCCCAAAGAACATCCAGTAACAGGATAATTGTTGTTTGCCATCTCACAGCTGTTGTGAAATTGTGTGAGTGAGTCTAAATGATTAAAAGGTACAAAATGGGACTGTTTCATGTAATCAAACCATGGTTTTATGCCGTGACATGCTTTGACACACCTTGAACTGACTGTCTCATGTTACACGTCAAGCCGAGCCTATTATCCTTTCCAGCTAGTGCTACATCATCTGAGTTAGTGTTGTTCTCTGAAGACACAGTTGTTGTTATATTTACAGTCAGCATTAAAGACTGAAATTAAGTGGAAAATAGTTTTCTCATCACATTTTCCCAGTACCTTTTGTAAAGAGTGCATTTATCTAATTGTGTTGATAGGCAAAGTGAGTTTTTTGATGCCAATTCAGGCAGGCAAAGGCACTCTTTTACCTATATTCAATGGAATTAATGGATTCTGACTCAGAGCACTAGTGCTTGAATTCTCAAGCAGACATCATGCACTTTTGCCAGCTTGTGCTCAAAGTGAAAGCTAATACATAAATACATTCTGGTAAATACAGAGAATGTAAACACTTTGATCTGAAAGGCCATGGTCTAAATGTAATTTAACTGTAGCAATCCGATTATTAAGTGATGACGTGATGAATCCTACTTCCAGGCCTAAAGTAGTCTGCATTTAATATGGCTTTTGTGTTGTTAACATGTTTAATGTTTTGTATTTTCTTCTATTTAATCTCAAAAAATCCATCCATCCATCCATTCGCTTCCGCTTATCCTTTTTCAGGGTCGCGCGGGTCGCTGGAGCCTATCCCAACTGTCGTAGGGCGAGAGGCAGGGTACACCCTGGACAGGTCGCCAGTCTGTCGCAGGGCCAACACACAGGGACAGACAACCATTCGCACTCTCATTCACTCCTAGTGGCAATTTGGATTATCCAATTAACCTATCCCCACAAGCTGCACGTCTTTGGACAGTGGGAGGAAGCCGGAGTACCCGGAGGGAACCCACGCAAACACGGGGAGAACATGCAAACTCCACACAGAAAGACCCCAGCCTGATGATGGAATTGAACTCAGGACCTTCTTGCTGTGCGGCAACAGTGCTAATCACCGCGCCACCGTGCTGCCTAATCTAAAAAAAAACTCCTAAAAAAAGTCAGTGATCACCGTTGACCTCTCTCGGCTTTTATTACCGCTAATCATTTATTTAAGCTCAGTTTTTAAAACCTTACGATGTAACTACAGCCCAGCCCATGCAGCAGTATATGAATGACTAACCTCGTATTATGGATGGATTATCTCCTCCTTATCTTGTTCTCCTGGCTGAAGTTTGGTCCTTTTACAGCATCCTGCCATGCGATTACATTTGTTCCTGACCACTGAGAACACTCACGTTAACTTTTATCGAGTGGAAAAAAAGTTAGCTTGTTTATATTATGCTAACATAGCTGTGTCGCTAGCGGTCACGTAGCACATCATTATATACCAGCTAGCCAAACTTCAGTAACCCTACAAACGTCACTGCTGTTTAGTTTTCTGTCTTCATTTATGTTGGAAGTGATAAGGAAGCTGTACGTTTTAATTTGTTTCCAAAACCCCGCAGTCAGGACATGCTAAATTGTATTTACATGGAAGCTAGCGAGCTAACTTCCTGCTAACTTCTAACTCCGTTAAATGTCATAAATTCCATTTTCATGGATGCCTGGATGTTAAACTCAATTGTTACACCTGGTAGAGCAGATCGCTGATAATTTTATTAAAGATGAAAGACTTAAGACAGTGTTTTAACTCTCAGTAATGCCACAGTGATCATTTGATATATGGACCTGCAGCAGAGTTTAGGCCCAGACACGGCTAGTGAGGTCAGACTGAACAACCGGATAACAATTACAACTTGACATAATAGCTTATATAATAGCAGATAAACAAAATCATAACCACAGGAAAGTTAATTATTGCACTGTTAAAATAGCTTTACTTAAAAAGATACATAATAAGTCAGAGAGAGGGACAGTTCAATGTTAGGGCAACAAGAAGACTCTTCTCATAGCTGTCAAAGTGATATGACAACTAAACTTCCATAAGGAAAATAACTGCCCTGTCACGGTCTGAGTGGGGTGAGTGAGGTGGACCCAAGAGCAGACGCAAGTGAGGAGACGGTAATGGATCTCAAACTGAAGACGAGCCTTTATTGGGCTGACAACCAGAGTGCAAACAAAAGACACAACAAGAACAGAGGCGAGTGCTAAACCAAAACCTAAACTGGAAAATATTAGAAATGACAATGAGAAATGACTATGGGAAAATAACTATGACGACTATGAACAAGATTTTGTGCAGGTGCATGAAGAAACTATGAAAAACATGAATTAGCAAACATGAACATGACCTGCACAAAATCCTGAAAAAACACTGACATGAGGGATGGAACACAGGAAGACAGAGGACTTAAATACACACATGAGGTGATCAGGGGAAGTGAAACTAAAGCAATGAACATTGAACACAAGACCCCATCAAAGTAAAACAGGAACCCTAAATAAGACGCACACATTACACGAGCTAGACAACATGAACTACGCAGAGAAGACACATGACAGATAAGACTAACTAACCTCAAAGGGAGAATTAACACAGGGATGAGACACAAGGGTAACCCGATAAACCATGAAATATAACTGCAAACTAGGTATGACAGAATGAAACTAGATAAGCTGAAAAGAAACTAGAGTACAGATGAATAACAAAATATCATGAAACTCAGAAACACTGGGTGACCCAGGACCGTGACATACCCACTCTATTGCACTGGATGTATTTTCATGGTAGCTGCATGAATAAAAAATAAACACACTGCATACAACCATGTGGTTAACTCACCTTGCATTAAAACTTTCACATTACTTAAACATGTGTCTTCAGGCACATGTAGTTCACAAAGTGATTCACAGCAGTATATTTTATGTTACTGTCCTCTCAATAGTTAAAGGTTTGGGTGGCACCAAAGCTGTATCCATCCATCCTTCCATTTATCTTCAATCTGCATTGCTTTGGTTGCCCATTAAGCTCATGGATACCCACAGACCCAACTTTAGCCACAGCAGATAGACAGTGAGCTGCAGCAGCATGCTTTCACTAAAGTGGGAGAACTCTCAGTCTACTGTAGCCTGACAGAGAGCGTCAGCATGTGAAATCTCCAATAAGCATATTGATATATCCTGCCAAGCTTTAACGGGGCCATTGCTGCTGTGACAAACACACGAGTCACCAGTGAAACATTTCATGGAGTTTATGAAGTGAAAGGGAGTGGTAAGCCTTCCTACTGAAACCAAAATGATCAAAGTGATGCAGTTTAACACAGCCTACAGTGTCTATGTTAGGGTGTGGTTTTTCAGTGTGTGAAAACCCAAAGTGACCAGGTGCAATGATTCACTGGTAAAAACTCGCTGATGTGTGAGTGTCTTATCCACTTCGTCTATGAACCAAACCAGGCAGGATATCCATGGTGTATGACTAGACTGAGACACCACATATTTACTACGTGAATCATGAGTTTCTCTGTGGCTGAGCGTTTTCACACTGTGATGTTAACAGATGCTTGTTCTTGTTGTATTTCACAGATGTCCTTAAATTAGTAGCAGACCCAACAGATCTTGAGTAGGTTCTGTTTAGTTTTTCTAATGCACTTTGCCAAGCATCTACATTTACCTGCTCATGTCCTGAAAGGAAGCATTTGTTTGTTCTCTTTCTGATGTAAACCAGAAAACCGACATCAGTACCGTATCTCTGTGCAGCATTGTACAGAGATAGAGATGGGCAAAGATGAGTCAGTCGAGCTGAGCGTAAGGGCTGAAAGCAGCGAGAAATGAGTTGGCCTCGTTCTGTCAGAAACACCACTAATTGAATCTCAATGAATCTTAATGGCATCCTTTTGTGCCATTAAACAAACAGCATAAATATGCCTCAAAACTTGTGGTTTTAAGTTGAGTTACAGGATTTTTTTTTTCTTGGCGCGCAACACCCGGGTGCATCGACTTCCAGGAACCCGGCTTTCTCTGTGATGCCAGGACATAGCGTAGGCACTGCACAGAAGGGCTGGGTGGACAGAGAAACTCTTATTTGTCGAGAAATTGTTATACCATGTAACCCACAAATATATATATAGATACAGAAATATAGATATATAGATTTTTTTGTGTTGTTTCCATACAGTCTTTAAGCGAAATGCTATTTGGCTCAAGCTTAGTGTTTATTAGAAAGAGGGCCGTGCACTTGTTACATCATCTGACTTTCTAAAGAGAAGGAAATAAATGTTAAACTATTCAGTTAAAGTCGGATAGGCTTGAATTGCTAGAACTATCCCACCCATATCAGCACATTTTACAGTGAAAAAAGGCTTTCTAAAACTGCCTGTTGATAAATTGTACAGGGCACCACGGCTGCTCCAACAAAGTCTGACCCTTCTTTCTCTAGTATGGCAGCTATTGACTCAGTGGTCAAGGATGCGTCAAGGACCGCAACTGTAATTTGATTTAATTACTGGTCAGAGAAGAGACTGCTGCATGTTTCAGGCAACGGTCAGCACAGACTTTCACTACACTTGCAGGGAAATGCATGAATAATTATTTAAACGGTAAATCTGATCTTTTGAAAATAGAAAATAAAACCCTACACTAACATAAGGGAAATGGCATATATGTTTGTTGGATGATCTAACTTGAGTGGTGACCTTTACCATCTCGTGTCAACAGTGGAAGCCAAACATATGTATGCAAATTAATAAAATTATACAAAATAGAAGTGCAAGGACGCCTGGAAACATGCAAAAGGTTTCTACTTATCAAGAAGTCAGTGGGCTGGCAATGACAGACTGCAAGCCAGCTCTCTGGAAGAGTTGGTTGTACAGCTCATCACTGTGCCTTTGTAGTTTAGCTGCAGTTTGAATGTGGAAGTTTCCCTTTTTCTTGCAAAGTTATTTTTTATTGTGAGAGAATCTGATAAAGTTTTGAGTGATTTAAATGGAAAGAAGCCTAAAAATAGATACCTTTATAGAAAGGCTTGTTCCTTCACTTTGATCACTTTAATGAATTTTTAATCAACATTTGACACACCACATGCTCCTAATCTGAGATGACTGAAGTTATTTTGTCTAAAGTGGCCATTGTTTCCTTTTCTTGATAATAAATAAGCTTTGTGGGGGGCGTAAATACAAACAGGGGACATTCCCTGCTTTTTTGCAACCTGCCACACTACAAAGAGTTGTGTTGAGCCAAACCTCGACCATCAGCCAGCTGCACCGAGCCTCTGAAGGCAACATCAGAGAGCAAAATGTGGTCGCTGGTGGCTAACCAGTAACCATATTATGAGCTGAGCTCCTAAGTCTCTTTCTAAACCTTCTGGAGGTTCAAAGCAACAGTGAGGTTTGGGGAGAAGGCCACTTCGTCATGCTCCCATTCAGATTGGTGAGTATTGTGGTCCGGCATGAGTGGATCGGTCAAATCAGCTCCATAGTTTATCAATGAACATCTGGAAAGTGGATCTGCGTGTGGACGAAGGTTCAAATGGGCAATGATGGTCTTAAATCACCTATCAGTGCTTGTGTTTTGTGGAATAACTGCCTTTGATCTGAACTTCTGAGCTCTGTCTGACAAGCAGTGGTCAGAATGATGTAAAGATATGCAAGCGTTGAGGAAGTATGCAAGGCTATTCCCAGAGCAACCAAAAACAATCATGTAACACCTACGGTTCAAAGCACCTATTTGACAGATTGCGTGCTCGGGTAGAAAGCTACACCGGGAGAAGTGAGAGGAAGGTGTTTATTGTGTGCGATAAGAGCTGTCAGCTATGTACTCATGCGCTGTCACTTTCAAGCAAAAGAAAAACAATCCAGCGCAAAGACATGACTACTATACTCCTCTCCTTGTGACTCTTATTTAATGTAAGGCTGGTCTTTAAAGATCAGGAATTCTTTGAAACTCCTCCCTGAGCCTTTCATGTGATTTTCCATCTGACCGCCACTGCCCTTTCTTTAATTTAAACTCTTCTTCTCAAGCCAACGCTGTAATAATCATATAATCATCTTGTTAGACTTCTCATTGTTAATGCAGTTTCTGGTAAATGTAGGACCCACACATCCTGGAACATGTGATGCCAGGCCCTCTGTGCACAGATCCCCGTGTTCAAGTCTCTTAAGGGCCATTTCTGTGTTTGTGGGGTTTTTCTGAAACTATTATGCTCTCTGCGTGTGTTTGCGTGCATGCACATAGGCTCCACTATGTTTGTGTAGCTGTGACGTGGGTTTGGGTATTTTCTGTAGAGTCCCTCTTAAAAATATGGTTTAGATGTCCCTGATTCCTGCCACTAGCTAATGTCCCTCCTGGTTTCTTTTGTAGTAACTGACCCTATTCCTTTGAGGGCAGTGTAATTTTATTGATGTAGCTAAAGAAAAGAGAAATATCCTCTTAATTTACTCCAGTGTCCATGTGCATTCTTGGAAGTCAGACAGTTGATGTGACATCATGACCCGTAATAGTAAAATAGTAAAATGGTGTATTAACCTGCTGGGGGGAAAAACTGTTTTGTGTGATTTGGAGGTTAGAAAAACACTACACAACTACAAAAACAGATATTTATCCTCTAAACGTAAGGGAAACGTAAGGGAAAACAAGTTCTTAGGATTAGATAACAGTAGTGCGGTGCATCCAGAAAACTGACCAGAGAAAGTGGAAAAGTGGAGGGAAATCACGCTCCAAGCGTGTGTGACACACCCCACCCAATATGCACGCTGACTGTGGAGCTGACCAGGTCGCTTGCGAAAGAGGTGTAGCCAAAACCCCCTTTTGTTTTTCTGGCTTTCCCCTCTCTTTTCACTGAGGCGTATTAAAGCTACGGCCTTTCTGTGGTCACACAATGTTCCAGTTTCCTCCTCTTCACTCGTAGGTCCTCCTCTCTCCTCCTCTCACTGTCTTTACTCTGCCATCACATCAAGAAGCAAGTCAAATTAGACGCCTGAAGTCGGACCTCGTACTACTGGTCCAATTTCCCTTGGAGAGGAGTGTGGTTGTTTTCAGCCAGATGGTTACGAGAAATTTAGAGGATATATAAGTTCATGCTGACCTTTATGTAAGGATAGGGCTACATATATTTAAAGGTGTGTGTACTGGTTACACGATGAGGCTTTGCCTTAATCACTGGATGAACAAGTGCTTTGAGAATGTAAGAATGCAAAGACAATTTTGAGGGTGGAGGGTTAAAGTTACTTCAGTGCTTTTTTAACTATTGTGTTGGAGGAGCTACAGAAGAACCTATCCATGTCCTAAAGATCAAACATTCGTAGTTTGATCTTCAGGACATTTTTGTTAATGTTGCTGCTTTGCACAGCCGAACAGATGATAAACAGTATCGGCTTTTCAGAAGCTGAGTTTTCTGCCACACAAGCACTTAAACTGTGGCAGCACTTTTAAAGGCCAACAGGAAACTGTAGCAATATGGGACGCAGCTCTATTGAGCCGCAGACATGAAAACACTGAACTGTGCTTTTCAGCTGTAATTTATTACAGAAAAGGCACTTTTTGACACTTTATATTCTGGTTTTTTTTTTAGATAATTTGCACCTTCTTACTTGCAACTGTGGTTTATGAATTCTCCATCTGAAATTAACCTCACATCTTTTTAGAAGTTTAAGCGCTTACCACACCCAGGATTAAGTACATTTCAGCCAAAACTACAAAAAAAAAAACATACAACATGACAATTAGCTAAAGCAATCCCAGCCCTTGTGATTTAAATGGCGTGAAAACAGAGCCATAATGTTATACGAAGCTTTGCATGTCAGACAAGGAAAAAAACTAACAGATTTATTGAAGTTGCAAATTTTAAGTATATGAAATGTGACAGATGGATTCAGCAGGCCTACTGTTTGTCTGTCTCACACAGCGTTTCAGCATATGCCAGTTGCGCGTCTGAATATGTGTGCTTGGCTGTGACAGGGGAGTTTCCAGGCTCCACAGACCCTGATGAATAGGTCACTGTGTGTCCTTACATGTGTGTGTTTGTGTGGTCAGCTGTAACGTTTGCACACTCGTTTTCTCATCAACGCAAAAGCGCTCAGAGTCAGAATGCTGATCCTTTTTCTCATCGCTAAGTCCTCCAACAAAACACACAAACACGCACTTCGGGCCCTGTGCTGGACATCGCTCTGTTACAATGCCCACACTCAGTCCATGTGAATGATGCAAGAATTATTAGTTCACCTGCCAGACGTCCCTTTTCCTGTCATGCCCATGGATCATCATCAGCCATTTGGTGACTCACATCAACCGACAAGTGGCAATCTCCTCAGCCTCCAGACACACGACCATGACTAAAGATCAAAGAGGTTCCAAGCTACTGTGGCTACCCAGATTACCAGGCTAAGACAGGCAGAAGCCCTTAAACCCCAGTCAAGTATGATTTATTGGGGCTAAATATCATCACAGCTAGTTCTGTTCCAAAAGGGTTGGTCCTTGTTCTAAATGAAGACCATGAAAGTGTGCGAGGCTGTGTTTTTATCCTACCACTGATGACTGAAACCAGGTTCTGATGCCCTGCGAGGCTATATTAGAACCAGTAGTGCGGCCAGAGTTGATTCATCCACTATAGTTCACGGCACATGAATGTAGTCACTTAACTGTCTCCGTTACGTTTGATGGGTTTTTGTTGCAAGCTCACTTCATACGCTGTTTACGGGAAAAGGTCAGCGATTTTCGCAACACTTTAACCATTCCACTCAATCTTCTGTCTTTAACACAAGCTATCACTCATGCAGATTACAGAGAAAAAGTGGATTCAACTAAACAGCACCATGTGATGGGATCAAAGCAGCCACAGCATCCTCCAAATCCTCCAGACCATATTATTTTTAAAAACGTAACATATTTATCTATTCAATTACAATACCTCATATTGGGGCTAGAAACACACGTTTTTTAAAAAAAGAAACTGGACCAGAAGCACAAACTGGATGACCTCTTGGCCACTCTATCTCCAGCACACTTTACACTGTACTTTTCGGTTGGTCCACACCCATCTCTGATTCTCACACTCAGTTTTTCATAACTGTAACATTTCCTGACTGTATATTCCACTGTTGCTGTGTTATCATGTTGACACAATCTGTCCGCAGACATACAGACTTATAAACACCTGTCAAAATACTCAAAACGTCCTTTGTAGTAGTTCCTGCAGACACACACACACACACACACACACACACACACACACACACACACACACACACACACACACACACACACACACACAATACAAATACAGTACTCTCACAGACTGGTAAACATGTAGCTCAGTTTTGGCTGGTAACCATGCAGGACTGAGGTGAGGTTTTCCCAAATATTGAATATTGTTAAGGCAATAATGCTCCTCTATAATAAGCACCAAATGAGTTTGTTGAAAAATGAGAGAAAAAGTCTAACTTTAACAAATATAGATGCACAAAAGCTGCAGTATAATTGCAGTTTATGCACACTTCCTTCATGTCTGGTCCCAGGCTCTGTTTGTTCCTGAGCATCCCAGGTGCATCTTTAGTGACCTTTTTGGTCTGCTTTGACCACGCAATGTTTCCTCCCTGTCTCTTTCTTCCAGACAGCCTCGGCATAGCACTGCCAGTGCTCTGTCTGCTTTTCTCATCAGAACCGGCAGGAGCAGAACACAGTCGCTCTCTGTCCTCCTGCTTTTACTTATGCGCTCTGCTTTTTTTTCTAACAGGACAGTGACAGATTTAACCCATTAGACAAGAAGTAAAGGAGACCGACAGGCAGGAGAAGCTAAAAAAGGTGTCCTTGTACTAAAGCTTAGAGATGTCGAAGGAAAAAAACAAGAACAAATCGGGGGGAAAGAATGCAGTTATTGTAGCTTCTGTTCCTGTAATTTGTCCATCTCCCGAAAACCAACATGATCTTTTGTCAGTGCAAATGGGCTGAGTAACCACTATGTGTGTGTGTGTGTGTGTGTGTGTGTGTGTGTGTGTGTGTGTGTGTGTGTGTGTGTGTGTGTGTGTGTGTGTGTGTGTGTGTGTGAATGTTTATACATCTTTGTGAGGACCAAAATATGGAATGCTAGCATAATTGTGGGGACCAGCAGTACCTTATTGGGACAAAATGCCCATCCGCACAAGTTTGAAGGCCTTTTATAGACTCAAAATGTGGTTTTAGGGTTAGGGTTACAATTTGGATATTGTTAGGTTTTATACGCATTTATTTTTGATGGTTAGGGTTAGGGTAAGCGGCTAGGGAAAGCTTTATGTCAATTAAATATCCTCACTTAGATATGAAAGCAAGCGTGTGTGTCTGCATATGTGTGTAAGTGTGTGTGCGTGCATTGCTGGAGCCATGGTGATGATGTCAGTGGGCCCCAGTCAGATTCAAAACAAAGATGAAATGAGAAGTAATTTTACTTGGGATTGGAGGACAATAAAGAGACAGTAATGCATAAGACAAATGCAGGAAAAATGCATTTAATTGAAGGACCCAAAAACAGATGTAATAAATATGTAGCTATCTAGAACAAGCACTAACTTGGTTCAGTTTAAAGATTAGCATAATATGCTGCGATGAAATGCTGAAAGAGTTTGTATGAATCATGGTTAATAAAGATCTATGGAACCCAACAGCTAACTGTAAAGAGGTCAGAAAGAATGGTCATATCCACACAGACATGATCATTACATTCCTGGGATTAGATGTGGTGTTTATACATGATTTTCTTTTTAAAAATACTCTAGCTTAAATAATGAAAGTATTTCAGATTGTTTTTTAATGGATGGCCAAACTAACAGGGTTTCAAGAGCTCATGAAGACATTACAAAACGCTTGGAAAATGCCATTAACACATTCATTTTACCTCAAGTAAACAAGCCGAAGCCCACTGCTGCACAGTCTGTTATAATATTACCTAAATGTTCAGTTATGTTGATTTTTCGGCTCAAGAACAGCGCAATTTTGGCCTCATGTTTCAGACTGGGCAGATTTTCCTTCAGGTGGAGAGGATTTTCAGCACAGCCCGCGAAAAAGATTTATATACAAAAATCACATTACCACATGTTGTGGTCAAAAGTACCTCAAGATGTTTCACTATCAAACAGCATACGCCTATGTGTAAAATATGGACATAAAACTCTCTTCAAAACTTTGGAGTTTTTAAGCCTCTGCAGACTTTTTCTAATTATAAGAAACAAGAGTAGTTTCTGATTTTCCTACCCGAATGTGTTGCCAGTAGGCAGTTTAATGATTTTTAAGGGTAAGAGTGAATATTCCAGAGGTGCAAATTTGTCCAGGATACAAAAAAACAGCAGGGTGATCCCAAACCCAAAGCTTATTGCACAAATGAGCATTTATATGACGGCTGCAGTGTTCCACAAAATCAATCATCTGTTGCGATCCACCAGTTGTCTTTCCTGCCCTGCCCCTCCCTTCCTGCTATTTGCTGTATCATATGTTCCATCATATACCCGGGGGAGACAGAATGTACGCAATTTTCATCTGCAAGTGACAGCCTGTCATCGCTGGATGGGTGGAGGGGAAGGAGGGGATAAGGAGGATGGAAACAGGGAAAGGAAAAGAGTGGGAATTAACTGATATTCAGTGAAAGAGGTGTCACCTCTGTTTAGGTGCAGATGTCGTGTCCACGTATGTTTCCACCATTCAGAGATGGAATAGAAAAAATTGGTACAAATGGACAGTTAGACATAATTAAAGTCATCAGGTCTAAGATGACTTTGAGATTTACAATTTAAAGGAGTCCTCAGAATCCTCAGAAAAAAATTGCTGTTACAGGTACAGTGTTTAAAATATCACAGAGGAAAATGCTGCTGTTTTTGCCACTGTTAGCTGCTGTTAGCCTCTGTTAGCTACCCTTAGCCTCTGTTAGCTGCCGTTAGCCCAAGCTAACTGGCATTAGTAATACTTTCTTTAAAGTAGACCTAACTTTGTTGAACTTGGGTGCTAAGAGAATAAACTCTCATACAATGTGAGAATGTAATCAAGATGTTTAAAAGTGGGATAGTATGATTTTTAGGCCACTTGAGCCTAACATTAGCTAGTATGTTAGCTTATAACCAGCTGTTGTTGCTATTTAGCTGGCTTGCAGGTAGCATTACGGACATTCTGCTGGCAATAAGTAACTATGAAAATATTGAGAATAAATAAGTATGTTTATGCACATTTTTTTGTTAGAGTCCTGACTTTAATTCAGGAGGATGAGGTAGGAATCAAGTGCAAGAGCAGGAGAAAGACATGACAAGAACAAGATTGTGAAAATATGTATTTGCACTTTTTAAATTAAAAGTAACTTATATGGCTAGATAGATATGAAACGCAATGAATCCCAATGGCCACCTTCATCTCAGCCACTGTATTCAAGATGGCAGGGCAACACTGGTTCCACAAACCAGTACCAACTCCTATATATTTTTAGTGGATTAATTCTAAGTTTTTAAGGATGCATTAAAAGACATACATGTAATTACACATCAATCAATGTATATTTATAAGTATAACATTATATTTCTATTAAATAAACTAAAACTGATGAGTTTACTGATAATAGAGAGCAGGCAAGCACGGGGCGCTGTTTTCCCACAGATGTCTATACAACCTGCTGACACTTCACAACTAGAACAGTTACTCCACTTCTAGCTGTCAAAGCGAATTAAGTTTAATAAAGTTTAAAGGATTTTTGCCTTGGCTTCATTTCTCAGAATAACAAGCTTTGTCCATCTTTTTACTATCTTAGGTTGCTGGCAAGTAGGCCTGTGGGTTCCAGAAAGAGCTCATGTTAGCAGTGCTGCGGTCACAAACTTTGACAACTCAGAAGGCACAGATGAGCACAAGCTAGTCTGCATAAAAGAATCTTAAATCTGGGCCAGCAGGATGATGGAAATAAGACAACAGAGAGCACAGATGAGATGAGGACATCACAATAATTACCCAAGCAGCCTTGTGTTGACGAGCCAAACCCATCAAATCCTCTGGGGAAACGTTGATTCACCAGTATGACCCTGAGCCAGAGAAAGGAATGACAAAGTAACACCCTCAGATGAAGCACCAGGCAACTCACAATGACACCTTAGAAAACTACCAGACAGATCATAGTTAAATGGGGTTTCTCAAAGATGTAAGACGTAAAATCCTTCCCCAAAAGTCATTATCCCATCACAGCTCTGGACTGATCACACACAGCTGTGGGACTATGGCTCACTTGACACTGCACAATGAAGAGCTGCATAAGTATCCTTTTATTCAGCCTTTTCCAAATTAAAAGCATGTCAATGCAATTATGGAAAAGTTTTTCGCACACTGTGTTGCAACTAATTGCCCATTTTAAATATGTCAGCTGAAACATTCAGATCAGTCAGTGTTTTGTTGTTGTTGTTTGTTTAATATGACAACTGTTGGTCATATTTAAAGGAATGTAATGGAAAGACTCACAGGTGTCACAACTGTAACAGATTTAAGCCACAAAGGGGATTTTATCTGATTTTCATGGCCTCTTGGAAAGAATGGATGTAATAAGAGGGAAAATATTAACATCTGGAAGGCTGATGATGACAAGACAGAGAGAGATCGAGATAATCCACTATGAACAGCGTCTTGCAGTTCAGATGAGTCTCGTGAATGAGGAATGATGATGGGAAAAAACTGTGGAATCACTTTCAATTTCCTGTCATATGAAAACAGAATTAAGTTTCCTCAAGGATGGGGAAGGTTTTAGTCACGATCTGATGAGAAATACTTCAACTCAAAAGTAAACATTTATTTCACAGTAGCAAGAAATTCCTTTTCATGTTTGGCACTGTACCCCACCGTTAGAGATTAGGAAAGAATTTCAGGTCGCATGCTCGCTGTATGCTTTCTCTAATATTGAGAGTCAAACTGCAGCTGTTTCTGTTTTTGTCTGCTTCGGATAATCCCTGTGATGCTGAGAATATTTTTTTCCCTCTCAGTTCGCGTCAGTAAAGACTGAACTAGAGTTTTTGTCATGAGGCTCACTTTGTTAAGCAACGGGAATCGGGCCATGGAAAGAGACAAGGAAAAACCGAGTTAATAAATGCTCATAGCATGATGCTTTCCTCTAACTAGTTTTGTTAAGGCCCAGCTATCTTTTTAACATTGCTTTAATTCAGGTTTCAGAACTCATGTGTGTTTTGCATATAGGGGAACATATCCTTTAAATCCTGTTTGGTTCTAAACATGTGCATCATTTCTTAATGATATGACACAGTGTGAGTTAGTGTCCATTTAGGCGTGTTGCTTTCTTCTTCTGACATGTGCAACACTTTTGCTCTGTTTCATGTCATTTTTTTTCTTTCTGCCACAAAGAGAAGGTTTTCCCTCTTTGCCAGAGGAGAAACACGGCTGAAGGAAAGAAAAGAAAAAGGAAGAACTATTTAGCAAAGGATCAAAACCTGAAGGGAACCATAAGTAGATAAATATTACTGTGGATTTTTTTTTAATATTTTGTTTCCAAGTACAACAGGCAAGAAAATCCTTCGAAACAAAACTAAAGTGAGCAGCTCCCTTCTGACAGGTGAGGACCAGTCAAATTCGCTTTCTTGCAGACAAATGAGGGTTTGAGTCTGTAATAGCAGATTCAAGGACCATTACATCCCTTCATAAACAACCAAAATATTGATCACTCAAAGTATAATATTTATGCTTTGGTATTTATCGTCTGAGAATGGTAATCCGTCCAGTGCAGACACATTTCTGTATCTTATATAATCTTAATAGGAGTTCAACCATTAAAAATAACTGACAGAGAGGTGAAGAAACGATTGCAGGCATGGTGGACCGGGTAGAGATAGGTATCAGTGGACAGCAGCGAAAGTCAAAGAAAGGGTTTACGTGATGGTTGTGAGACCTGCTGAGATGTTTGGTTTGGAGACGGTCGTACTGACGAAGAGATAGGAGGCCGAGCTGAAAGCGGGAGAGTTGAAGAAACTGAGATTTTCACTGCAAGTGACCAGGATGGAAAAAATGAGAAAAGAGTATATCAGATGGAAAGGTCAGGGTGAGCATTTTAGAGACAAAGTTAGAGAATACAAGGCTGAGATGGTTTGGAGGAGGGATAGTGGATATACTGGACAAAGGATGTTGAGGTTGGAGCTGGCGAGCAGGTGGAAAAGAGGAAGACCACAGAAGACCTTAATGGATGTAGTGAAGGAAGATGTGTAGAGGTTTAGTGTGGGAGAAGGATAGGGTGAGATGGAGGCAGATCATCAGAGGTGGAGAACATTTAGCAGAAATGTTCACTTGTACTTAGTGATGGACTGATGAGTTTGAATGGCTAAAATGTGACTTCAGAGAACATGGAGTCAAAACTCATTAACTGAATATATCGAAAATGCCTTGAACAAATTTCTTCAAACGTAGTGGAAATGTTCACTTGGACTTGGGGATGAACTGAAAGGTCAGACATTAAGGTCATAGTGAATTCTGGGAGGAATGCCCTAAGAGAATGTCACTACATGTTCTCACGCCAAGCTTGTCTCAAAGCCAAGAATTCATGCTCTGGCTGTGATAACGTTGCACACGTCTTGTTGGAAAAGATGTGTGAAATGTCTTGTTGGAAAAACTGATGTCATTATGGGGAGGAGCAGTGGTTAGCAAAACAGCCTCACGGCAAGACGGTCCTGGGTTCAAATCCACCAGCAGGTTGGGGTTTTTCTGCGAACAATCTTTCTGCGTGGGTTTTCTCTGGGTAATCTGGCTTCCTTCCACAGTCTGGTTCTATGTGTTAGCCCTGTGATAGATTCCTGAACTGTTCAGGGTGAGCCCCCACCTCTCACTTTTTCACAGCTACAATTACAACCCTGAACTGGATGAGTGGAAGTAATTTTACATATAATTTTATATAATTAGGACAGGATGGGTATAAACTGCATATTAACTGGTTTGCAGAGGTCCCAATTTAATTATTTACTCCTTTGATTTAATGTAAATAATGATTTGAACACATGCACACATGTGCAATAAATGTCACGGACTGCGGTGGCAGAGCTTGCAGTGCAGGTAGGAATGTGGGCCCAAACGCAGGACTTTGATGAAGAACAGTGAGGCTTTATTTACAGTGAATGAAAAACACAATAATGTCCAGCATTCAGCACCGTGGCTCCCGTGACGATTCCTACGTGAATCTCACACAGTGCAAATATTCCTGAAGGTGAAAAGATGGCCACTCCAAAACCCAAATTCCAACCCGTGACTTCTCTCTGTGGTAAGGCGCTCCGCTCCCAACTCCTGGTGACACAAACACACATACGGGTCAGCAGGTGATCCACAACTGATAGCGAGGTCTTTACTCATTCAAACATATAAATCGACGCTTGTACTTAATGGCTTTGACACAAAAATCCCCACGCTGCCTAGAACTCAGCCACTCTCTTAAATAGGTTGCTCCTGATCAGAGTAATCCGCTACAGCTGGCTGCGGGTGACAAGTAAACCCTCTCGCGACGAAAACAAAACACATACAGGGAGATGGAGTAACAGGAGAGACAACAAAACACAAAAAATACATGAGACCTGGGTCCCAGGCCGTGACAATAAAGGGTTTATTTCAATCAAACAGTACTTTTTTTGCACAAGATTATCAACCTTTTTTTGTCTTGTCTGTAATGACACTGACACCACTCAGTACCACGACAGTAACATTAGCTGTGATTCTCACTAATTGCATCAATTTCTTAAAATAAAACATGTTTCAGCCACACACGCACAAGAATTTGCTTCTCCACCCTTCCTCTTGTTACAGCTTAAACGTTCACTCTTTGGGGTGATTTATAGGGTGAATATGAGAAGAAAGAGTGGAATAGGTCTTTCCTGCAAACTGTCACCGACATGAATCCACATTTCACACGGCCTTTTAAACCGCACATAACAGTCTCAACCCACACATCATAATCTCAGGCCACACATCATGGCGAGATCTGTAACGCTGCTCACTCCGCCAGCACAGATTTAAGTCATTTAGATTCAGCCTAAGACTGATGCTGATTAATACAGGGGGGGGAACATAGTTTGTTGTTTTCCTGTATTTGCACAGCAGTGATGAGAAAGAGTCTGTGCTGTGTACATGGAAATAAAACATTATGGCTTATGAAGCAGCTTTGAATCCAGGCGCATAGTATCAAATCCACGCTAAAGACACACAATTACATCCCATTGCTTTTACACACACACACGCACATACACGCACGGGACAAGCTGTGCCTAAAGCAACACTACAGGCTCCAACCTCAGTCTTCAAAAGCAGCTTCAGCCTTCTGTTGTCATTCCATAAGTCATCCGCTACAAATTAAATTTTCTGTGTCACTGATTTATGCTGTGAAGAAAAAGCTATAAAAATGGAGATCTACGTTTGAGTCCAAGGACTTCTAGTACTCTCTTTTATTTAAAAAAAAAAGAAATCCAGAACGGATTACTGATCTTTCAGAGGTGTTTTTCACACTTGCATCTTGACATTTTAAAGCCTTGTCTTCTGAGAGAAAATGTGTTTTGTTGTTGTTAGAATCTTTTGATAATCGTGCCATAAAGTCCAGTTCCAGTGGAGATGGACAAGCGACCCAAACCCCCATTAATCTTGTTATACAAACAGTCATCAATAATATTAAAGGAAAGGGAGACATGAAATCCAGAAGTGCATATTTGTAACGCTAGATTAAGCATTTTTGCAATACATCAGCTCCAGATGGACAACTGTTATTAATTCTCATTAAAGAGAAATTGTGTGACAAGTTAAGAGAAGCATCGAAACAGTGAAATTTAAGGATTGCTGCTTTTACTAGATGGGTGGCTCACACATACGTGGAGTAAGTGCTCACATCTGACACCAGAAACTAATTTAGGGAAGAGAGAATATCTGCAGGCTTTTAGTTACACATCACAGGATGCTCGTCTCTCATTTTTCCACTTACAATTTGCTGTTTTTACTGCTAAAACATGTCTACAGCTACTTACATGAAAATCTGTGTGCAGAGCTCAACTTTAATTTTTCTTGTTGTTGTTGTTGTATTATTACTCCTGCTTCAGTTAAAGATGTTAGTTGTTTTGTGTGTGTTTTTTACCTCTGCTTGTGTGTGTGTGTGTCAGACTGTGATGTTGAAATCAGTCATTCAGAGTGACTCCTCCAAAGAGCCAGCGTGAGACAAAGAGGCCAAGCTGCCAGAGAACTGATGCAGAAGACTGGGAAGCTTTTAAACTGCAACCAAACCACTTTCACGATGTGTTCGGTGCAGCGAGGGGAATTCTCCAAACACTAATTTGTCCACAGTGACATGAAAGTCCTGTTTAAGGTTTTCCGTCATTTTCTGTTTATCCCATCAAACTGTACGTAGGCTGATTTTAACAGACTGTTAAAATGACCAAAATGACTAATTGGCTAAATTCAATAACCAAAAGAACCATAACAGTGTGCTAAACAATAAAACGACTTTACTGGAAACCAGTGTGGACCTTACACTATAGACTTATATTTATAGCAGTTCTCTGGGTAAAATGTCTTGTTTTTGCCAGAGGCCAGAGAAGAATGGACTGACTGCTAAAAGCTAAAAGGAAGGCAACAGTAAGTCACACAGCCTCTCACTACTACCAAAGTATGCGGAAGAGCGTCTCTGTACACACAGCATGTCGTACATTGAAGCAGATAGGTTAAAGCGATCGTGGCTCAAGAGTTGGGAGTTCGCCTTGTAATCGGAAGGTTGCCGGTTCGAGCCCCGGCTTGGACAGTCTCGGTCGTTGTGTCCTTGGGCAAGACACTTCACCCGTTGCCTACTGGTGGTGGTCAGAGGGCCCGGTGGCGCCAGTGTCCGGCAGCCTCGCCTCTGTCAGTGCGCCCCAGGGTGGCTGTGGCTACAATGTAGCTTGCCATCACCAGTGTATGAATGTGTGCGTGAATGGGTGGATGACTGGATATGTAAAGCGCTTTGGGGTCCTTAGGAACTAGTAAAGCGCTATATAAATACAGGCCATTTACCATTTAAAGCAGCAGAAGACCACACCAGGTTTCATTCTTGTCAGCTAAGAACAGGAAACTGAGGCTGCAGTTTGTATAAGCTAATCAAAATAAGACAAGACGAGATTGGAAAAATTGGCTGTTCTGATTAGAATTCCTGCTGCAACATTTGGATGATATGTTCAGAATAAACAACATGGAAGCATGGATCCATCCTGCCTTATGTCATCAGACTGCTGGTGGTGGTGTAATGTTGTGAGGGATATTTTCTTGGAATACTTTGGGCCCGTTAGTTGCAACTAAACATTATTTAAACACCACAGCCTTCCTAAGAACTGTTGCTGACCATTTCCATTCCCTTACCACCACAGTGTACCGATCTTCTTCTGCATTCTTTTAGTAAGGATCTAAAAGCTTATCTAAAAGCTCAAATCATCTCAAACTGGTAGAGCACAGTTGAGATTTGGTGGAATGGGAGATGAAATGAATGTCAAAACAACAAATCTGCAGCAACTGTGATACTATCATGTCAGCATGGACCAAAATATCTGAAGAATGTTTCCAGCAGCGTGTTGAATCTGTGCCGTGAAGAGGTGCACAGGCAGGTGCAACTCAATACCAGCGAGTGGTGCCTAATAAACTGGCCACAGAGTGCGTATATATTATTTATTTTTATATTAGGCTACAGTATATGTGTTGCCACACATGATCAGCACATGTTCACACAAGACAAGCTGCTTGAGAAGACAGATACAGTTTGCTCTTTTAATCACCTTATCCAACAGCGGACGAGGTGATTAGCAGCAAAATCCGTCTGTGTCTCTGGCAGTCTGCGTCGTCTGGTGTGTATAGCAGCGCACACAACGTTAAGTAAACATTAGTGGTTAGCAACATCCTAAAAGTGAGACCATGTCCACATTCATGCACATGCTTACATGGAAAATAGATTTCACCCAAACAATATAAATTCAAATAATGATAAGAGTTACAGTTAATTGCAGATCTATAAATTCTACTTGACATGTGAGTCTGTCTAAATTGTCACCTGACATTTTGAAACAAAGAGTGTTTGGCTGAAGATGGAGAAGAAGAAGAAGAGAAGTTTGGCTACTGTTGATTCCCCCGCTGTTCCTAAGCAGAGGCTATTTCCAAACTTGTAGGTGTAGTTCAGACACAGGGGAGGAATTCAGACTTAAGTCAATCATGGAGAACAGAAAGGATTTTTAATATTAAAGTGCAACCACAGGTCTGGATGAGGTATACTATAAAAACACTGTGACATCCAAAGCGGTGAGGTGGAGTCGTGAGAAATGGTGAGTACTCTAGAGGTGGTTTTCTCAACACCCATCTGACTCATAATATTTAATATTGCCAGCTACTTGAACACGACAATTTGCGGCTTACAGCTCCCTATCTAATCCAGCGTTTCATCGAGAGTGAGATAAAGTGGTTTGCAAAATCAATCTTCGCTCCAAGTATTGTTTTAAATCCCCCAAAGGGGTTTGTAATCTCAGTGAGATCAGAATTTGATTGAAAGCTTTCTAAGTGTCTTATAAGGATAAATGAAGTTGTGTCTGTGTGTGTGTTGATAGTATTAGACAGCATTGCTACACTGTTTGATGTCAAGGAGGGGAAATGATCTTATATATTTGATTTGTTACTGGAAGAGGTCCTTATGTCGCCAATCACTATGCTGTTGAAATGAACCTTCCCAGAAACAATTATGGAGAATTTGGTGTTATACAGCTATTATTAGCTTTAGAACAGTAAGTAATCTTTCTCAACAAAAGCAAAACAGTAATTATTATAATATGCGCAAAAGTTGTTTAAATCAGTTGTAGAGCGATTAGTTAAAAAAAATGAGTATTTAAGTAAAAATACAGCTGGGGATTTTTAGTGTGAAGTCTAAAGGGCGAAGCTAAAAATGGTGATGGGTGAGCTTACTATAAATACTGCTGTTTTTATAGTGCTGCTTCACTTCAACACAGTGATGTCCTGTGACTGTCTGACTGACAGCCTGTGTATTTTCCCGGGCCTGTGTGAGTCTGAGCATTATTAATCTGCCTCATAATAACCTCTTCTTTACAAATAAAAAAAAGATCCTGCGTGAGTGCAGTGCCTGCTTACTCCGGCCTAAACATGGAAGTTGATTTTAGTCTAAAACGTCTGAAAAGAAAATTACCGTGCTTTGTGTCCATTTATAGGGTTCAGGGAAGCTGATCAAATTTTCCCCAGGGACTTTCTCCGGGAAGGAATGCAAATGATAACAAATTAAGCCTCGCATCAGGACGCTGTGGCACGGTGATTTTAACAACATACTCACACGTGTACGTCCACAGATACGGTTTCCAAAGAAGACAACACAAAACAAAACATGGATACACACATATTTGAAATTAACTGTGTTTACATTTTAGCCTCCAGTGTAAGTTCATCTAGCCAGACAGTATGGATAACATACCAGAAGCTACATGTGCACCTATGGAATATATGTAAGGCTGTTGCAATGTTAAAATAATTAGCAAGTGTAGTTTTGCTACTGCTGCAGCTGCTTTTTGGAATTTTCCTTAAGTATAAATGTTTTGTCCAGAGGGTAAAACTGTGTCCAGGAACTTGGTTTGACCAAGTGCCATGATGTAAAATATTGAAGAGAAATGCAGACACTAACATGGATTCCTAGAGCAAACAAACCTTGTTATGTGGCTGTGACAGAATTTATTTTGAATAAGTTAACAAGTTGGAGAAACAGTTAATTTAATAAGAAAAGTCAAAGCTATTTACATGCCCTGGACACTTTATTAGGTTCCCTATGCTAGTACTGGATTGGCCTCAATTCTTCATGGTACGAACTTCAATAAGGTGCTGGAGAAGTCACACAGTTGCTGCAGATTTGTCAGCTGCACATCCATGAGGGTGCCACCACATCCCAAAGGTGATCTATTGGATTGAGATCTGGTGACTGTGGAGGCCAGTTGAGGCCAGTGATCTCATTGCCGTTTTCAAAAAACCTGTTGGAGCTGATTTGCGGCATGGTGCGTTACCCTACTGCCATCAGGAGATGGGTACACTGTCATCACAAAGGGATGAACGTGGTCAGCAACAATAGTCAGGTAGGCTGTAGCATTTAAATGGTGCTTAGTTGGGATTAAGAGGGTCCGAGTGAAAATATCCCCTGATATCATTACACAGTCAACACCAGCCTGAACCACTGATACAAGGTAGGCTAAATCCGTGTTTCCACATTATTTGTGCCAGATTCTGCCCCTAATATCTGTATGTTGAAGAAAAATTCAAGACTTATCAGACCAGGGAATGTTTTACCAATCAGCTGTTGTCACGTTTGGTGAGCATGTGCCTCAGTGTTTGTGTGGCCTTCAGTTTCCTGTTTTTTGAGCTGGCAGGAGTGGTGCTTGGTGTGACTTCTACTTCTGTTTGCCCATTCTCCCATAAACTCAAGGTTACCTTGACCATGTCTACATGGCTAAATGCACTGAGTGGCTGCCATCTGAATGGGTGATTGGTATTTTTCTCCTGCAGTCCCGAGACATGTATATTCGTTTGGATGCTGATTCTATATTGGCCGTAATGCATTAACGAGCTGTTAAACAGGTCTACCTGTGAAAGTGGGCACCGAGTACATCGGCACAAAAGACTTTGAATGGTTAACATAATGTGGTGTAAGTGGTTTGTTTTTGTAATTTATAATAAGCAAACATGGAGTATTTTTTCCTCCCCTTCGTTTGAATAGTTGGTTAACATTTTACTACTAAAGGCAAAGCTGACATTTGATATACTGAAGCGAGTCTGTTCAGGACACTGTCATGTGGTTATAAAGGCATTAGCACAAACTAAAACCCAGATTGTGACCTTTGATACTTGATGTGCAACTATTACACTGAATACTTTGTTTCATTTGGTCCTGTTGCACACTGTAGCTATGGAAATGGTGTAGTCATGGTAACTGGTTAAAACCACTTAGGTTAAAGCTAGGATTAGGTTAAGGCGATATAATTTAAGTTGAGGTTTAGCAACCAAACAGTTTATTTAAGTGTGGAGTAAGCCACTGGTCATGGTCAAATAACACAAACTGTAGCCTTAAAGTGAAAACCCTTCTCAGTATAATACTTCCTGGAAGAGCTGGATATTGAACCGAAGTCTGAAGACAGATGTAAATACTCATCCATCACCCAAACCACAACGCCATTACTTTCTATCACACTGTTTTCATGTCAAACAAATGTTGAACTCATTTTGTTGAGGGAGTATCCTCTTTTCGTGGAAAGAAGAAGTGTGTGTCTTGGTTTTTGGGTGGCATGGTGGTGCAGTGATTAGCACTGTGCCACAGCCAAAAGATGGCTGTGGGTTCAACTTTGTGCCTTCGTAGGTTTTCTCTGGGTGATTCAGTTTCTTGCCACAGTCCTAAGATATGTGTGTTCAGTTAAGTGACGATCCTGCAAGATAGATGAAGTACTGCATAAATTTGGATTGCAGTGTAAAGTGCTCTAAGCATTCTAAAAAGATGATTTTCCAGTTTTCAACAAATCCCATAATCATGCTTTTTTTTCTACATAAATAGTTTAAGAGATAATTTTGGTCACAAGTTGTATCAATATGTTAGAGTAAAACTTTAGATTTGTTAGAATTTGGAGAAGACAAGAATTGTATCGAGAAGTACTCCACCTACAGGTCAACTGTGAGCTCACCTTTATCCTGTTAGATGCATTAGAATAAATCTATAGGTTTCAGGTCAGTTCAAAGAAATATTTTGCCCAGTTTCTAGTACTTTCTAACAGTTTTAAGATATTTGCTTCTGCCATGGAAAGAGTAGGAAATGGCAGGTAGCTCTTGAGCTCACTGGGGAACAAGTGCACAAATAACTTTATATCCAGTGTGCTTTACTGAGCTGACAACTCTTTTCAGAAACTCTCCAAATCCTTTAGGTTTCTTGGCTGCTGCTTGGCAACTCAAAGCTTTAGCTCCTGTTATGACCCAGGTCATTGTTGCCGTGTGGTGCTGTTACTCGCCACACCATGCGGGGGCATTGTTTGTACTCTGTGATGTTTGTTATGTAAGTTTCCAGGTGGAGGCTGACCATTGGTGGAAGAGGGAATGAGGCCAGCTACAAATTGGGACCTGACTGGGCCGGCAGTGTCTCCTACCAATCTGGACATGGTAGCTGTAGGGGTGGGAAGCCGTTTCTTTTACAACCTTTTTCTCCTGTTTCGGGTAGGGAAACGGGTTTTGAGGTTTGTATTTTCTTTTGGGGTTGATTCACTATAGGTAAGTTCTGATTCATTTCCAGTGTGTTTTGTTTGTTGTTTTGGCCATGCCCACCCTGACGCTCGCTACCTGTCAAGTTAATAAAACGACTAGTCATTGTAAAGCTGTGGCTGTGTGATTTACTTCTTTTTATTATTTTTCTTGTGTTGCACTCCAGCCCCCCCAGGCCAGTGTGTAACACTCCCTCCACAGATTTCCTATAGGACTCAGGTCTGGAGACTGGCCAGGCCACTCCATGGACTTGATGTGTTTCTTCTTTAGCCACTCCTTTCTTGACCTGGCAGTGTGTTTTGTGACATTGTCATCCATGACTCATCTTCAGAGTTCTGACTAAAATGAAGGAGGTTGTCATCCATGATAACACAGTGAATGGCCATGTTAACTGGCTCCTCGGTGTGGTGAAGTCATCCTCTAACTTAAGCAAAACAAACACCTCCATGCTTGACTGTAGAGATGATGTTCATTGGTTCATACTCAGCAATTCTGAATAATCACACCAACAGGTTTTATCTTCTCACCAAGGTTCTTCTCACCTTTCTCCCCGATATCCCTGTTTTTTTTCTTGCCCATGATGGTTGAGAGGCTGGAATGGAAATAACTGATTCTGTGTACAGTTGTGTATTATACGAAGAATGATGAATTGATTGATTGCAATCTTTGTGCCTGATAGGCATACAGCCAATCTGTGACAGCCAAAACGCCGGCTGGGTTATAAGGGATCAAATGCTTATTTGACTCAGTGACATCGAAATCTGTTTTTCCAGTCTGATGTAAGAGAAGAATAGAAATTGAGGTACTAGTGTGTTGCTGGCCATGTGCAGACTAAAGTGTCTAGATGGCACAGGTAACCGCCATTACACCCACATAATTAATTATCGATATAGTCCCAGTAGTTTGTATGTTATATCTTGTCAATATACAGGTGAGTGTTTTTAAATTTCGACTAACAAATTGAAGGTTTGGACAGCACTACTGATTAACGCTCATAGTTGACTACTTGGAAAATGCTGAGACAAATTGAAACATGACTTTAATTCATTCCATGTGAAGACTCAATAACAGTGAAAATGAACTGAGTCACTTCCTCTGAAATGTGACATCATAAAAACAAGTAGATGCACTGCCTTCGGTTGTCACTGTCTGTTGTGTGCTGCTTTCCTGGGAAAAGGGCTTGTTCTATGCCCCAATCTGCAGTAAATACCAGGAAATACATGCAGCCAGTAATGGCACTCATGCTCTGCAGTAAATTAATGTGGTTCAGAGGTTACGTAAATGTTTTATATACTTGGAGATGCTGTTGACCGATTTGTCAGTGACACACGTGTGGGCAGTGTATGCTACTGCTGCTGCTTTAAAATGCTAATGGTGGTGCCAGTGTTGTAAACAGGGCTGTAAGCAGCAGAGAGAAGAAGGCTGTTTTGTGGTGTGGTTACCATTTTGGAGTCAACCCTCAATCCAGGAGTGTGAATCACATTCTTAATTAGAGAACGTAATCTAAACCACGTGTAAATAATTAGCCTTCGGGGTAGCAGGGCTGTTCTGATGTATATGAGTCTGTATTTTACATCCCATAAGTTGTCTGAAACAGTCCAACAGACAAGTCCACGCAGACTGAAAGGGTAATTAATAAGTGAAGACATAAACACGCACACACAAGAAGAAGTACTGCCTCTTTACTGATGCATTGTCTCATAAGTGTTGTTTTTGAAAGGCAAGCAGCTGTTTTAAGTAAAAAGCCTTCAATGTCTCCCCATCCATTCATTATACATGCACCTCACATCTGCCAAGCACCGAGCAGCAGATGGACAAAGTTAGCAACCATGTTGTGAACATAATGGAACATTTAGCCTTTAAATAGCTAATTATTTCCATTAGGAGCTGATGAGAACTTAAACCTACATAGAAGGGAAAAGTGGAAATTGATCTTTGGCTCATCAGGTAGAGACATAAAAGTAACCTTTCTATACTTTTCTATCTTATTGAGGGTCAGAGACTAAATGGACACCACTGAATCTATTTATCCATTGTTTTACATGCTAACTGCTGCTGTTCGGGGTCACAGGGGGCTAAAGCCTATCCCAGCTGTCACTGGGCAACAGCTGGGATACACCCTGGAAATGTGGCTATTCTATCAAGGGGCGTGACCACACATGATTTTCTTTCACAATCCTGGCCTTGGTTGTCTCTTTTGAACTTTCACTGAGCAATCCAACATGCTAGCAAGTTATGGTCAGCGACACCAAAATCCAGAGCCATAAAATAGCTCATTTACCAAAGCGCCCCTCTCTTAACATCATTAAATTCCTTCGCAGAAACGATACAGGGTTGGAAGCTTAAAGCAAACCGTGGCAGAAGCTAAGAGAAACTGATATCAAGCATGTGAGGTCTTAAATATTTTCAAGCGTGTGTGTGTGTGTGTGTGGTTTAAACTTCCTTTCAAAGATAACCTAAGAGAAACAAACATCACAATCAACAGCAAAAAAGTGATTAATGACTGTGACTGCTCCAAGAGTGCATCAGGTCCATGTTATTTTCTTTGAAGACTACAGCTTTTCCAGCAGTTGAAATAATTTGTATTTTTATCGTAAAGCCAATACTGGATACATTTGAAAGACTTTTGTCTCTAAATACAAATAACATTATTTTTTTAAAAAGGGCTTCCAACAATAAAACACAAAGCTTTTTCACTTTGAATGCTTTTCAAAGTGACATCTAGCCAATCAGTCCCTCAGGGAACAACAGTCTGATTAAGATGAAGTTTTCTCTTTTGCTCTTTTTTGTTTTTATTCTGCTTAAAGGACCTGAGCACACTGATGCCACTGATGAGTTGTTTTTTGTTGGGTTGTTTGATGAAGGACTAAAGACATTCCAGGAAGCATAATTCTTGAATAAGGAGATCTCCTTTTGTGCCAAGACATGTGGCTTGGACTACGCTCCCCTCCTAATTTGCAATCCCTCTTTGTTCCTTGCTCTGTCTCCTGCCTCTGCGTCTCCTATTAAGACTCATCCTCTGATTATTTGCCTTCTTTGATACTGTACTGTGTGTTGTCATCACATAGCAGCAAAATTGTGCAGGATACAAGCGGGCAAGAACCTGCATGCATGCAGTATTTTCTATGTAAACCAAGTGTTTTCTGGTCTGAAGACTCGGGACAAGAGAAAAAAGCGAGTCTACTCCCTTGTTCATGATAAGAAGGCAGTCTAGTCTCGTGTTTATTATTTCACACTGTGCAGTCGCCGTTAGGGCCGAAAGATTTGCATTCATCTTTAATCGATATATCAGGAAAAAATCACTTTCACTGGAACTATTTGTTCTGACTGAAAGTATTTACTTTTACACTTCCAAGAATGTTATTAGCACTTTTTTTCATTCAGGACCTTCGCAGTGTTATTGTGAGCTCTGGTTCATCTAATTTCCCTTCAGTAAATTAGAAGCAGTTGTTACTCCCCAGTGCTAGCCGAGCATGAGCAGAGATTTTTCTTGTATCAGTGAAAGTAATACCAAAGCAAAGCACAGGTGGCTCTCAGACGTTCCCATGATTCCACATTCTCTCTCCAAGAATGAAAATATCAACTGTTAGCATGTGCCAACCTCTAAGGGAGTGTTAAACCTCAATCAGAGGACTGAAGTGTTCGTTTCATTTTATTCCTAAAAGTTAATTCTGTTTATCTAGGCATAGGGTTTTCAGTAGGAGAAACATTTAATCACGTCACTTATCTGCGTGACTTTTTCCAGTCTCAGCTGATCAACGGTCATGACAATTTGCATATTAATGATCGAGAAACGGACTTCCTTGTGTTTTCCTTACCTGGATAATTGAGCATGTATCAAGACATTGTACTTTATTCTTTACAGGGTACCCATGTATCTGTCCAAATAATGGTAAGATTTTTCACATGCAATTAAAAAGTTAAACCACATGCACAGGAATGCAGTACTCTGGTGAGTGTTGTTTGACATTTTGACAATTAACTGATAAGACTGTATAAACAAGTGTGTCTGTGTGTCCTACAAACAGCAGCACTGCTTTCTTCTGTCACTAATGCTACGCTGATCCCTGCTCCTCGACCATCTGCTCCAAAAAGCCAAAAGGATTTAATTTTCTGCAGCGGTCTGTGATGGTTGGGAGATGCCGCGGCTCTTGGTGCTCTGCGTGTTTGTAGCCATCTTCAGCTACGTTTCTGTTTCTATAGAGGTTTGCACCAGCTCCTTGATACCAGGAGCTAAAGGTAACGCACTGTGGCGCTGTTGTAAATGTGTGTGTTTGCATTTTGACTGGATGTCAGCTTGATTTGTAAATGTTTATCTTTGCATAATGAAGTCTAAAATGTTTTCAACCTAAAATCAACAGTACTCATGTACTTTGTACTCATGTTTGTTCGTGATGTTGGAAACGTTGTTGTGTCCCAACGTTACAGGAGAGTGTTAGAGTGTGAGAGTGCAACGTTCTGAGGAAATACCCCCTAAATGTTTTATAGTTTAAAGAGCTGATGATAAAGCCACCAAGCATTAAATGTTCTAAAGTTTACTAGCTCACTGTCTGCTACCCCGCGGTCTTTTGGAGGGAATGCCTCCCTGTGTGTGTTTTCCATTTTATGACATCCAGTGGCTTGCTCCCCTGCTGATTGAGACAGACAGACCCTAATAAAACACAAAGTGAAGCTATGCTTTTTTTCTCTCTTTTTTGCGCACTGTGCTGGAAAAAAACGAGAGAAAAAAAACGGCCTTTATTGTAAATGGAAGCCAGAGGCCCGTCTCTCAAGGAGCTGGCATGCAGAAACTGAGATTGTTAAGCTAAAAGGCAAAAAAATTTAAAAGATTCTCTCATTGTGACGAAGGCCATTTATTAAATTGTTGAAGTTTTATAATTTAATTTAATTTATTTTAGTTTTTTAGTTATTTATTTTATCTTATCTCATTTTAATTTTCTTTACTTATGCTTTTAGCATGTACAGCACTTTGTGAACTCTGGTTTTATGTTAAAGTGCTTTATAAATAAAGGTGGTATGGTATGGTATGGTATATCCAAAACAAAGTCTGTTTTACAAAAGCAGCTTCTGAAATAAAGTTAAATTATGTTTGTGATGGGCAAAGGGAAGAGGCGTCTGTACCATCAGTTACACTTTCACAGCTTTCCAGAGAAGTTTCCCATTGTTCCATCGTGATATTGTGTATTTAGACAGCTGCCACAAACGCGAACAGATTATTTGTACAAGACTCATCCAGATACTACTCACCACAGAGGCAGTCTCTTGAGTTTGTGTAGACTCACATCTGTGTATTTCGGTGGGTGACAGATGCGCATTTTTCCCAGTTTTAGACCCCTCAAAAATGTCTTACGACTTATTTTAACCTTTTTCAACAAACACAGTTTTATTACATTTACTGGTATGTTGACTTCATCATTCTTATATAGATTTACGGGAATTTTTTTTTTTTTTTTTAGACGTAAAAAAGTGGGGCGCTGCAGGCCCAGTTCTTGAAATTGAACGACAATAAACACCGAATTCTGACATTTTTGGGGAAATAACCTATCTTATTGCTACTGCGACATGTTAAATAGCAGATGAAAGATCTTCATTTGATTTGACACCTTAATCACACAAACCAGGCCTTTTGCTAATTTTATGCTACATGGTTTCAGTTTAGTAGTCCACAAAATTAAATAGTTACGCAGACTGTATCACTTGACCGTGCAGTGATTTAGCTTGAAAATGTCTACACAGCCGACCGAGCTGAATTATCAGTTTTCCTAAGTACTTCTGCCAGCCTAATAGAAGCAGACTCTAAGCAGAGTCCTTCTTTCTAAGCCCAGCATTTAACAAGATATAAACTGCTGCCTGCATCAACAACTGAGGCGAAATTACTGTTTTAATAGACATTCAGAAATCTCTTAAGATTTCATGCCAAGAGCCTTTTGATCCATGGTCCCGCCTCAAACATTTCTGCTACACCTCATTTGTGCTTTCAGCTCTAAAAAGGACTTTGTGCCATTAATACTTTTAAAGCACCGATGTCTCTAAAAATTATACTGGCTCGCCGAAGACTTATTAAAACAGAGTTATTTCTTCTTTATAAACATCCAAAGAGGATTCAGTCCATCTCCTTGTGATGATTAGAAACACTCTGCCACACTTACATTAAAACTTAATCAGAATCAGAATACTTTATTGATCCCTGGGGGAAATTATTTTTTGTTACAGTGCTCCATTTTAAACCAACATTAAGACAAGACAGACAATACGCTAACTAAGAATAGTACAATATATACATATATATACATACATACATACATAAGTCACTTATAAATAAATATTTGGAAAAGAAACATGTGTAGTTGTAGCAGCAAACAGTGTGTTAAGTGGATGCGTTGTACAGGGAGATGGCCACAGGCAGGAATGATTTCCTGTGTCGTTCAGTGGTGCTTTTCGGTAATCTCAGTCTCTCACTGAACGAGCTCCTGTGACTGACCAGCATGTCATGGAGTGGGTGGGAGGTGTTATCCAACATTGTCTTTATCTTGGACAGCATCCGCCTCTCCGACACCACCTTGAGGGAGTCCAGCTCCATCCCCACAACACTGCTGGCCTTACGGATCAGTTTATTAAGTCTGTTGGCATCTGCGACCCTCAGCCTGCTCCCCCAGCATGCAACAGCATAGAGGATCGCACTGGCCACCACAGACTCATAGAAAATCCTCAGCATTTTCTGGCAGATGTTAAACACAATCATTCACCAAAGCTCTTTGCTGAAGTGGTTTCTGACGTGCTGTTAGTGCTGATAATGGATCGCCACATTGATGGCCTTTTTGTTTACAATCTTTCTTTTCTAAAATCCAGGGGACCAAGGTGGGATTGGAGATGATGGAGATCAGGGGAAACTGGGGAAGAATGGACCACCAGGACTTCCAGGTATCCAGTATCCTTCTAGTCAAAAATGGCTAAGCTGTAGGACAAAAACACGTAGACCCCGGTAATGTGTACACTCACAAAACATGAAAGACATTTAGAAAGAAAAAAAAAGGATTCATACAACTTTTTGTCCACGAGCGCAGTCCTCATTGAGCCAGTAAATAAACTGATGTGTAAAATCAGTGGGGTTCCCCTTTATCACCAGTATAACCCAAATAAAATCTAATTTGCTTTTCTATCAGAGTGTGGTTTAGGATGGTGTAACAGGCAAGCATCAGTATAATCACAATGACTCTACATCTGCCTTAATGGCACTCAGACACTCAGTTAACAGGTGCAGGCGACTGCTCCCTTCCTGATATTTTCATTGTAGCTGCTCCCCATTCATCTGGTAAGTGTGCACACAGAGGCAAATGGAGCTGACTGCAGTACTTTTTAGTCATACGCTTGCTAACAAATACAAAAATGTGACTCTTATACTTAGTACAATTTTCCAAGTCTAATAAACGTGACACAATGCTCTTTGAAAAAAATTCCATTTGTATTTAAAACCTCTAAAAAAAATCTAATTGTCAGGTTTTCAAATCACATACTGTAAAATAGTTTTTCCAAACTCACTTCTCAGAATTCTTTTTTTTTTTTTTTTTGAATAGATGTAAATACAAGAAAACCCCCAGCTTCTTCATTAGCATGTTTCCTTTAGGTATTGCAGTGGGGTAGAACAGCTGAAGGTTAAAAAGAAGAGAAAAAGTGATGAGTGCCATAAGTGTACATCTATATAATCACACCTAGGAAATAAAAAAATTAAGTCTGGCTTGACCAGTCTCTTTTTTTAAAAAGTTAATTTTCCTTGCTTGTCTAATATGAACAAACATAGCTAGTAACAAAACCACCCAGTGTGCAGCTTTTGCATTTCCCTGCTGTTGCAGCTTGCCTCCCTTTGCTGTGGTGTGAGCTGCACTGTGCCACAGACAAACAGCACTGCACTGACATGACATCTGTATATTTGTGGAGGAAGCAGATCTGTAAATTGCTGCTGAAGAAAGCAGGGGTTTTCACAAGGTTTTTTTTTCCAGCTGAGCTGATAGGCATACACACAAATACCTGCTCACACATGCTTAAAAAAAAAATGCATGCAATGCAGCATCCTGCACATGCCAGAGAGTACAAGACAGCAGACACAGTTCACACGTGTGTAAATATAAATGCAATAAATATAGTGTCATGATCGTTTGTGTGCACACACCCAGCTTTTATTCTATAACGTCTCACAGAGCTCAGCAGACATGTGCACGCTGCACACTAAAAACACCCTTCTTTTATCAGTGTGTGTGGGAGACGAATGCCAGGGCCGCTGGGGTCATTTTCAAAAGTGCAGAAAGCACGTGCACGTGAAACTCTTTCAACTTTTCAACTTTGCGGATATTATTCAACGATATAGAAAAGCCAGTCATTATGGTTTCTATGTGTGTATGCTTACTGTAGGCATGAAAGCAGGTTTCTGTGATGATTCTGTAACTGTAGTATGTCAGCAGCCTGACAGATGACGCATGTATTCCCTGTTTTAATTTAGGCAGTTTTACAGGAAACAGTTGCTTAATTTTGGAATGTTAAATGGGAATATGTGACTGCTAATGCTCCTGTGGGCAACAAAAACAGTTTGTTGCTCCAACAAACAACAAACTGTTGTGCTGGACTTGTACATTTTTTAGCTTGAATCGAAACTATAACTGAGGTTGAAATCTTTGCATTATAGACCAAAAAAAGTGGAAGAGCATGTCCAGTGCAAGGTTTTTAGAGCCAGTATCAACAGACAGTTTAAATACAGTATGTCTATAACCTAGTGAGGCGTTACGAGTCTCTGGTTCGTGTATGCTGCACAGGGTGCCAGACAAGCCATGAGATGAGACACATCTATTTTTCCATTATGTATTGGCTGATATATCGCTCTGGCTCAAAACTATGGTGTTATATGAGGATCTTAGATCTTGTGCACTTTTAGGTAGCTAGAAGTGCACAACAGAACAACCTTATTTTCATGTTCCATCTCTCTATTAATCTCTACTAAACAGAAATGTCAAAAATGAGACTCCACTTCTGCAACTGTGCAAGCAACATTTAGTCAATACACTGATTTAAGATCATTTTAGAAACCAAACGCATTTTATTTTTGTTGTATTATGGCAACAGCTAGTTGCTTAGTTCAAGGGTGTTTTGAAATAGCTGAAGGCTTTATTTAAATTGCCTTAGGCCCCAAGGCTTCGCCTCCTTTATCCTCCAGCAGCTGGAGATTCCAGACGTTAAACCAGTTGGGGTGGTTGGCCATTAAAAGTGATAGGAAGGACCGTTATCTGAACGTTGAGATAGGCCGTTTAACTGGCAAGCGTAAGCACTGCTAAAACATTATTCACCTGTTGCAGATGGAATAACAAAAGACCACCAGATTAACTTTCTTCGTGTGGCAACAAAACAAACACGTATAATCACTTCTTGTCGTCACTTGTCACTTCAGTGTTGTTGAAGCATTCACTTTGTGAGTGTGCTTCTCGGGCGCTTTCATGCAGAATTTTCCTAATTTAAAAGAAAAAAATAAATAAAAATCGCACCCTTGTATGAGCAAATTTTTCCCAGCGACCTCACACAATCCATAAGAACTCATGCCTTCTGCCAACACTTCTCACAAATCACCGAGTCGAAAATCAACATGCGCAAGCGGGACATGTGAAATATTAGTGAATAGCTGGCTGTACGTGTGTGTGGCAAATCCCTCTAATAGTGGCAGGCTTCTCCAATGCGTCACTTAGTATTTCGAACGCCATCAATTTTCAGTTGAATAGTTTCCTGAGGAAACACTCATTCAGGGGCTGGCAGAGAGCCTCGGTCTGCTAGTTTTCCCATGCGCATACACACACACACACACACACACAGCCTTTTAGTTTAATGTTCGCCATTTAGGATACATTTTTAAGGCACCCTCCAAAATCATGCACACTCCTGAGTTCTTCTAAAGACAAACAAAACAGTAAGCCAGGCAGTGGTAATCAGATTACAGTGTACTTCAATCCATTACAATCACTTTGTTTTTTAGATTAAAAAAATAAAACGTATTAATACATGATTAAATAAATAACAGTAAAAATGACACTAGAAATACATGCATTTAACAGACAGTGGATCCGACAGCAGTTTTTGCAGGGAGAGTCCTTAAAAGATTGAATGGCGTGGAATAGAGTTGCACAGATTATACAAAAGAAACTAAAATATAATGATACTAACACAAAAAGAAATTGATTATTATTAAAAGCGTAAATTAACACCATAATAATAACTGATTTTTCCAGTTTATGCTGACTTCGACCACATTTACAATATGTGAAGTTCCAACATGCACACATCCTCTACTTTTCTGGCATATGCAGACTATGTTGGACTGAAACAGCATTTTCAACACTTTTTCCAAATAATATTTCTTTATTCTGTCGCAAATACCTCCAAATCTCATCCTTCCTTTCTCCCGCAGGAGTGCCGGGGGAGTCGGGCCTTAAAGGAGAATTGGGCCACACAGGAAAGATTGGGCCTACTGGAGACAGAGGTACAACAAAGTCATTTTAATCTAAAGTTCAGGTTTGATATGCAGTTTAACACAGTTTCCTGCCAGTCTCAGTGCTTCTCTAGTCCTGCCTCCTATCTGTCCATCCATCTGCCTGAAACCATACTGTAAAACCTTACTATTGCATTACTCATTCAAGTGTAATATTTACAATAAAATAATAAATAACTAAGAACTAATAAAGTGCATCAGGGGGTAATACTTAGTTCCTCAGTTTCCAAAAGCGAGAAAGATTAATGACCTTTCATTTTTCATTCGAGTGTATAAATTTGTTCTCGCTCCAGTGCCATTAAACATTTTGATAGGTAGCTGTGAGATTTCTGCAGACGCTTAATGACTTTCAAATTGTCTTTAAGAAAAAATACGGCCTCCCGGATGCCCTCCTGAGATTTCACTGCCGCTCGCTCCCTAACAATGGTCTCAACTAAAACCCACATAACTACACTAACTGGCAGACTTAATTAGTCCCAAGACAAACACACAAGGAGAGTTTTTAAAAATTAAATCTGCTCATTATTGAGCTAACTAGACAGTTTCCACTAAAGGCTTGTATTTTTGTCTGTTTCTTTCACGTTTTAAGTTATCGCATCAAAAGATCCTGCAACATGATGTCATGCAGTTGCTCTGCCTGAAGTGGCTAAAGTGGCAGTTTCCATTGTAGTTTTTGTTTTTATGAGCAGTCATGTTCCCCTGTCTTTCTAGACATTCAGTTTCTCAGTATTCATTATGATTAATACGCTATTAGGAAAGTGGTTGTGTGTAAGCTATATCAGGCAAAGGAGTGAAGTCACAGCTTTGGATTTCATTGATGCTGAAAGCCCAAAACTCATAAAACACCTGAATAAAAACACTTGTTTTCAGGAACATGCCAACATAACAAGATCACAAGCTCAAATTCAGTTCGTGTTTGCAAGAATGTTGGCCGTGATACAGGAGCACTGAAGAAATTCAGTTCAGTTTCCACATGGGCAATTGGTGTTCATTCATAATATAAAAACATGATAAATGAACAGACATCGCTTTTATAATTGTAACTCCATGTATATGGATTCTTATCAGATTGTCTGCAGAGCTTACATCGTTTTTGGCCAAAAGAACAACTATATAAATCTACAGACTGTAAAACTGTGGAGTTACTGAGTTTATATGGAACAAAAAAGGCAACTAACTGCAGCTGGAGGACTGTTTGGGATGAATTCTACTGTATACTCCACTGAGACACTGGAAAGCCGTATCAGGTCACATTTTACCATATTTACCCACTGTGTTTTTCCGTATTTTTTGCAAAGGAGCTCAAACAAGCTCAAATAAATCAAATCCATCAGTATGGCAAAACAACTGGTCAGATTACAGGTACAGTATTTCACTGTTCTGGCTGTTCCTCATTCAAAGCTAGGCCATTGTGATGTTTGTACTGCAACCCACTTCCCCAAAATTTGCAACTGCCATTTGGGTTATTTTCCACAATGAAACAACAGTGTGAGTGCAAATTCAGGACAAGATTTACACACAAACAGTAACATTTGATGATATCTCTCAATTAAAAATATATGTGGATGTTACTGTTATTTGGTATAAATTATCTTGTTGGAATAATTAATTGTGACCTAATGTTGGTCAAACTTTGACCATCTAGAAAGGTAAATAAATGGTAAATGGTCTGTATTTGTATAGCGCTTTACTTGGTCCTAAGGACCCCAAAGCGCTTTACACTATACGCAATCATCCACCCATTCACACACACATTCACACACTGGTGATGGCAAGCTACAAAGGCATGCGGCCCTGTTGAGTTTTCAATGTGTGATACAGCCATCTGGTGGTAGAACGTTGTAACTACATGACAAGGTCAACAGGAAGCTTCTACGAGGTTGAAATACAGCTAACAACAAAGGGTGCTATTAATGATTTTTGATTCTTCTGCAGGTGACAAGGGTGATAAAGGTGTAGATGGACCAGCTGGTTTAAAAGGGAAACCAGGTAACAGCATGCAGACACTGCCTCTCGTTTTAAGTCATACAGCCAAAACTAAAAAAGCTTTTTGCATGAGTCCTGTGAAAAACTAAGTACATTCCTACTGATCCCAGAGGAATTATTAGAGTAAAAAGAGCTAGGTGCTGCTAATCAAAATGCACTTGATTAACTGGTCGTCACTTTTAACACTGATGTCAGTTTGCTGGTCTGGAGCGCTCAGATGTTTGGTAACACAATGACACCCAGTGGAAGTCAGAGCAAATTCACCCCAGTGTCACACCATGCAATTCTCAGAGACACTGAGCTACATCTCAGCCTCTACAAGTCTTGGTTAGCATGTTAAATGTTAAAGTTCATGATAGTATAATCACAAAAGACTGAACAGGTATGGTTGTTTCGGAAGGATTGTCAGGAGAATGTCTCTTCTCTCTAAGCTGCATCTAAACAAATCACAAAACTCGAGCACTGTCCTTTGGATGGACCAGCCCAAAGTGGAGATGTTTAGAGCATATCAGCACAAACACTCATACCAGCTATCAAGCACGGTGATGATTCGGATTTGTTTTACAGCCACACGACCACGGCACCTTGCTGTCATTGAACTCATGCCTATGCCAAAGTATTCTGGAGTCAAATGTGAGGCCATCTGTCTGACAGCTAAAGTTTAGCCAAAAATGGGACAGTGATCTCAGGCACAGCACCAAAAATATCTATCAGGATGGCTAAAAAAAGAACAGAACCAAGGTTCAATGGTCAAAGACCAGACCTCATCTGGGTTGGAATACTGTGGCAGGACCTGAAGAGAGTTGTATGTAAATGAATACCCCGCCTACACAGTGAAAAAGAGTGGGCCAGAATTCCTCCACAGCCATGTGAGAGATGATCAAGTCATGCAGTAACTCCAAGTTATTGCTGCTGAAAGTGGTTGTGCAAAATACTGAATCACTGGAAATGAATCAGTAACTTGTTGTGGGTCAAATGATAAAGTCTCACTCATGCAGTCAAACAACCTTGAAAAAGAATGCTGCAGTATTTACTTAAACTGTCATGGTATGGGCCGTTAGACCCAGTGTTTTGTGTTTAATATTAGTATTTTCTTATGTTTTGGGTTAGTTCTTGTTTTCTTAGTTCCTAGGATTTGGGGTCTTGTGTTTAGTGTTGTGTTATAACCTGTGTCCTCCTCCGGTGCTCTGTTTGTGTCTCTGTGTTGGTAAAACAGTCTGTAAATTTCCTGTTTTACTTTGAAGGTCTGTGGCTCATCTTGCTCATTAGTTTCAGCTGTTTTCCTGTCATTTCCTGATTACTGTGCATGTGTATTTGTCGGTTCGTCTGTGTTGGTTATTATTTCAGATCTCCTCATTAGTGTTCCCAGTTTAGGTTTTTAGTAATTTCTCGTGCCTCGTTTCCTGTTTTTCACGTTGTAAATAAACGCTTACCTGCATCTAGCCGTCTCCTGAATATTGGGTCCTTTTTCTACAAACACCACACGACTGATACCCCGGCCGTGACGAAAACTTTTAGCACACCCATAAGTGGATTTGATCTGGGAAACGGAGTTCAATAAACAACATTTAAACACATTATTAATGAATTCCTTCAAATTCCTTTCTGGGAAAAAAAAACAAGTATTTGTTTGTGACTCTCAATCAGTTCTACTAGATGCTAATGGAGATTGTCCCTAAGGGAGCAATGCTGTAGAAAAGCATTTAATGATCCTTATTACAATCACTAGTCCTTGTACCAAGAAGCAGGTTCCACATTTGCCTAATTTTCTGACATCTTCTGACATTCAGACAAATATTCATCCGAGCTGTCCTAACCCCATTTGATCTATTAGGTACAATGTGTGACTGTGGGAGGTACAGGAAGGTGGTTGGACAGCTCGATATCAATGTAGGCAAGCTGGGGAATGCAGTCAAGTTTGTGAAGAACGGTAAGTCGCTATGTTTTCAATCTTTTACTAGACACTAGACGATGTCTTACCTTTAAAATTTAATAGAAGGAACTGAGACAGGTTTCTGTGTGAAAGAGCTTGTATCAAGTCTGGCCTCAAAACACCAAATCCTTTCTTCATTCAAGACTTACATTACACACTAGTCCCTTCATGTCTGTGCATCATCCTGCCACTTGACTTCTAATTTGGTTTCTGTGTTAAGAAGAAAAAATCAGAACAATGAAAACATGCCTTTAAACTTATGTCAGATGACCTTTAACCTTTGCACATGTCCTGTTCAGTGGTTCTAGGCTTGAGAGAAACAGAAGAGAGGTACTACCTGCTGGTGAAGGAGCCCAAGAGGTTTAGAGAGGCTTCAATGAACTGCAAGCTCAGAGGAGGCAACCTGGCCATGCCTAAAAGCACCAACATCAACCGTCTCATGGCAGACTATGTTAGTCAGGCAGGACTGACAAGAGTGTATATAGGAGTGCAGACTCAAACCAAGGGCATGGTAAGTGGTTTTGATAATATTAACTAGGTAGTAATTAGTAAGTCTAATGCTTTTTTGATACTTTTAATGTGGAAAAATAAAAGACGGTTGTGTAAAGTGTAAGAAGGACATATTTTAGGCTGTTGTGGGCAGTGTTGGTCAAAAACAGGACAAAATTAGTTAACAAATGATGACAAACTGTTGTTGTTGTTTTTAATCTCTTCTCTATTTTCTAAAATCAGGACAGGAGCAGTCACGTTTATGCAGACTCCACCCCTCTGCAGGGTTTTGCATCTTGGAGCCAAGAGGAGGAGCTACAGCCCAACACAAACTCCAGCTGCGTGGAGCTGCTCAGCACTGGAACGTGGGCTCACGTGGAGTGTGAAGCCACCATGTTTTTCATCTGTGAGTTCCCGAAGAGCAGGAGAAGAAGAGGAGGAAGAGAGGCAGTTGCCTCGTCATCATCTTGACCTTGACCACTCACTGCACATGTCAAGACAAGGATCAGACTCCTGAAAAAAACATTTATATTTCACATTTCCTGCAAATATGCAGACAATTTCAGTGATTGAGACTACTGTGTTTGCATATTTCACTAAGAACCATTACCACCAACAAATCAGTAAAATTGTTCTAAAATTAACTAAAATTGGGTTTCTTATTTTAATTTCTTTTTCAGTTGTAGTGGCTTTCACTATCTGAGAAAATATGGGGCTCACTTTTACTGCAGTTTTTACCAATTCTGTGGCACTGCATCGGTATCATTGAAGGCTGCGACTGTACTGAAAAATTTATATCAGGGTTCAAGAGGTTGGTTTAAGCAATTAGATTAGAGTAAAACGGTCTTGTGCTTAAGCACACAGGATTATCGTGCTATTTCACACAGAGTTACTCACAACTCCAAAGTAAATTAAAGTTTACTAAACGTCTATAAGAGATTTACAACTGCTGTACCCTGATGCTCAATTACAAGTGTCCAGAAGTACAAAGAAAAACTGAGTAAGAAAACATGATTAGCAAGGAATGTAACCTTGAGTGTTCTGAAATATGTATTTATTGGTGCATAAGGGAAATTGAAATAGACAAAGGAAATAAAGGGACAAAGTATATAAAAGGTTTCAGATTATATTGTTCTTATTTAGGATGTCCCTTATATATTCTGATGATATTTCGTGGCATGTGAAACAGTGTAAAGTATTTGTAAGCGATCCAAAAATAATAATTGGTTAATTAAAAATCTAATAGCTTGTGTTGCTCTGACAGAAATACTGAAGATCTATGAACATTTATTTTTGAAAATGTGCCATTATGCTGCTTTTTCTGGGTAAAGGCTAACAATGAAAAACTTGTGATACAGCCTTATCATAAAACAGTCGTCTTCAAAATCTTTGAACTGCATCTTCATGAATGCAATTCCATATTACTCTGTTAGATAAATCTATTACTTTGTTCTGATACACGGAGGTTATGATATATGCCAGTGTATTTGAGAGGTAGCCAAGAGGGTTTGTTTTCTTTTGTTTTGGGGGGGGGGGGGTTACCCCTGCTTGAACCCTGACAGTTGTTTCAAAATTACAAATACATTTGTACCTTCTTTAGGTACAGTTTGCTGGTCAGCGTGGATAGAGTTCAACCACAAGTGGTACTAGAAATGGAGCAAACTAAAACCTGAAACTAACCCACATGAACAGAGGGCAAGTGGAAGTGGGTGGATCAAACTGACCTGGCAGATGATGGATTCTGTGGTAGCGGGGAGCTGAATAGTGCTGGATACGGGGACTGTGCTGAGATCTCGGGTAAAACCAGCAAATGAAAGGATCTTTAGTGGAACTGAATTACCATGTTTTTGTGAGAATCAAGGTCCAGTGGATCTTAGGAGTTTATCCGCTTGATTTAGCCTACTGATTCCCCAATGTCAACATCCCTCCATCAGACAATTATTTCAGACATTTTAGTTGATTTCACTATAAAAGAACAAAGAAGAAGAAACCACACATACAAACACGCATATATTTTAAAAATATCCCAGTAATTACAAAACAAATGAAAAAAAATAGTTCCAGTGTTTCCAAAAGCAGGAGAAATATCTTGAATCAAGTCATTCAGACATAAATTAAAAAGTAAAATTTCTCAACAATGTGGGAGATTCACAGTCACAAACACATGGCTTGCACATGTTCACCTTGTGTTTCACTTTTGAACTACTGTAAGTGCACCTCAAAAATGCTGCAAAACATGGAATACCATATCCTTTAAAAAGACCTATTTTAACATAACTGTCATGGCTAACTGGGGTGAGCCTTGTGGAGCAAATAAATGAGGACCCAAGAGCAGGCACTCGCTGAGATGCGAAGGAGGTTTATTGCAAAATCAAACACAAGGTGAAAATGGCAAAACGGAACTAAAGAATGCATACTGGGGGAAACTAAACAGCAGGGCTATAGGAGTCTGGGTCAGTTGTAACGGCAACAGTCTGGGTTAATTGTAACAATAATGCAAATGTTACAACTTACACCACTATTACTTTAACTGTTTTCTTTGAATTGCAGTATGTCGAGGTCGTGGAAGAGAAAGACTGACCGAGGGGTGCCTCTCAGTATTTGAGAGAGCATCAAATGATGTTAGAAATCAGGGAAAGCCCAACAAATCTGTGGCAAAATTGTATGGCATTTGCAATGTCAGTTTGCACTGATTTTGTAAAGAGAGGAAGAAGCTGGAAGAGCAGGGATCAAGGGGACTCCCACAGTAGGATACCATGGTGGAAAGATGGTCTTCACTGATAAATAAGAGAAAGAATTAACATAATACGTGATGAGGGCTGCAGATGCATTTTATGGACTATCTCCACGTGAGGTAAGCAGATAGGAATTGATAAAGGATAAGGCAGGGGAAGGTTAGAAATTTGTAATAGTGACAATTTAAAATATAGTATATTAGAAATACAAACATATTTCGTGATTAAAATTACAGGTAAAAAGAACTGACATATCAGCTTGCAGTGAAACATGGATGCAAATATCCAAAGTCATGGGACTAATTCTGGAGGGCTGGACCAGAATGGTTCTCAGCCTACATGAAAAGAAATCCAACTTTGTCCATTAGAAGTGCTGAGGCTACAAGTCTGGCACAGGCCACTAATTTTAATAAATACAATGTAGCAATGTTTTTCAAAAGATTTGATGAAGTTCTAAAGAGACACCTTAACTGCAAATGACATATGGAATACTGATGAGACTGGCATAACAACTGTGCAAACCCTAGCCAGAGTGATTGCAAAATGTGGCACTAAACAAGTTGGGGCAATGAAATCAGCAGAGAAAGGTTCACTGGTCATCTTTGTATATGTGGTTAATGCCATTGGCAACACAATTCCTCCAATGTTTGTGTTCCCACGCATACGTTATGCAGTAATGGTAGTGGAAATAAATCAGGATGGATGCAAGAAACAGATTTCCTCATCTTTCTGAAGCACTTTGCAAACCACACCCAGGTCAGCCGTTTAAAAAAAGTAATTCTTCTCATGGACATCGCAATGGAATTGCAATGCTCACATTCCCCCCTCACTGCAGTCACAAACTCCAACCACTTGACAGGAGTGTTTATGGCCCACTGAAAAAGATGATGAACAGTGCAAGTAATTGCTGGATGAGAATGAATCCAGGAAAGACTGTGACAATATATGAAATACCAGGTCTTGTCAGAACTGCACTTCCAGCAGCAGCTACACCAAAGACTATACAAGCTGAATTCCAGTGCTATGGAATTTGGCTATACAATCCAAACATACTTGAGCAAAGTGACTTTGCTCCATCACAGGTCACAGATCGTCCTTCTCCAACTCTCCATACAGACATTTCTCCAGCTGACCAACAGTCCGCTCCTCTTGCGGCTTATCTCACCAGTCCTACAGCTGATGACGTGACCATTCCTCCAGATCCTCACATCTGCAGTCTTCTAACTGAAGATATGCAAAAGCTGGACCAAGAAAAACCCTTTTAGCGGGAAGAAAAAGGAAACAAACAGCAAGACTCACTGATACACCAGTCAAGGTGGCCCTTGAAGCAGGCCACAGAAGGAGGAAAATACGTTTCCCAAAGAAGAGGCTGTGCCAGAAACAAGGCAAATCCACTCTGACAAACTTAAAACAATCCAAGCTTTTAACATCGCGAAAGAAAAATCTGAAAATGAAAAACACTGAACAGGACAACACAAATTCCTCAGACGCTGATGAGAATTTCTGTATTGTGTGCATGGAAAACTTCAATAACTCAAACCCCAAAGAAGCTTGGGTTAAGTGCCTGACCTGTACACTGTGGGCTCATGAGGACTGCACTGCAGGAGTGCCATACGTCTGTCACCACTGTGATTCTGATAGATTAGAAACTTGACACAAACACACATAGTTCAGTTGATGAAGCTGGTGCACAACTACATTTTTTCAGCTTCATTGTTATGTTCAAAAGTTGGTGCAAGAGTTATAGGTTACAATGTCCACTGAGTCAACGAGGCCAAACTCAAAGAAGGCCAACCAAAATTAATGAAATATTCACTTGTTGAAAATTCCATAATTTGTCTTGTTGGAATATGTTCAAAAGCTCGATTTCTGCATTGTGTCACACGCACATAGCTACATAAATATTTATTTTCAGAGAAAATAGCAGAGACATGTAAATACTTTGCATTACATTTTGAATCCACTACCTTAAAAGAGCTCCAAGCTACAGACAGAAATGTCAAAAATGTTTACAATTTCCCCCGGTCTCCCCTACACTGACATAAGACATGGACCTTCAAAGTAAAACAGGAATCAAGAAAAAATTCACAAAGATGCAGACTTGACACTGAACTGAACCTACACTAAACACGAGGGCACAAAAGCAAACCTAAGAAATAAGCCCTTAACCAGAAAAAACTGAAACATAGATTTATAATATTCAAAACACGATAACTAAAGAATCAGAACATAAACAATAATACAGAAAAATACCTGAAAATGCTGGGTCAAAATGACCCAGATCCGTGATAATCTGTACACGTCTATCATCGTCATCATTTCGGAGATTATTCCTGATGATGTCACCCTAATATTGAACTTGAGCAACCGCTTATAAAAGGGTTCCTCTAGGACCCTTAAATTTATTAAAAGCCCCTCTGAAGCCTTCAGTTCCTTGACCCACAAACCTGGAATAAAAGTTAAAGCTAACAGAAGCACAGTGTTCACGTTATAGTTGGCATCTCTAAGCATGGATGGGCATGAGGATTTGAAGTTGCCACACTGAACAGACAAAAAGTAACATGTGACCAACACAAAGGAGCACAACAGTCACAAACCCAAAATGATTACCTGATCTGCTACAACACAAAACCAGAAGTAGCAACAAATAATCACAACTAAGTGATCTGTTGTCTCCACCACACAAACAGTCACATACAAGTGGCCCTATACCACAACAAGTTACTTTAATCCAAAAAGTTCAGTAAATCAAGCATACTAGTGACCAACCACAAAATGGAGAGCTATGGCCACACAATGATCACATCAAGGGTGGCTCAGCAGCCCACAGTGTTATTGCCATCACCTGGCCAACAACACTCACAAGTGATCCAACAAAATAGCCATATTCCCCACAACACTAAAGGTCACAGCACAAAACACTCACCTCACAAGGATCTCATTAGCATCCATCCACACTGACATATGCACACACAGGGTGTGCACACAATGCCAACTTAAAAACAGCCTACCTGCCTCAGCTACAGACCATAATCAAGACTGGTCTCAAACCTCCTACCAAGTTTGGTGCCACTGATTTACTATGTGCAACTCCCATCCTAAAATGCTAAAAAAAACAATAAAACTTTACCTGTCTAGTCTTCAGTGGTGTACCGGGCTCGAGGCACCTTTAAACGCAAACTCAAGGATAGGCAGCAGACCGGGGTACAGTCTCCCACCAAACCCTGAAGCGTACCCCCACCCAGGATAGCCACCAAACACAATAAACTAAAACAATAAAGCAAAACAACAAACAAGTGCTTCGATGGAAGGGCAGCACAGCCACCCAGCTGAAACACACTAACTAAAGGGAGTTTGCTCAATTACAGTGAACACCATCACTCACCCACTTAAAAGCAAAACAAACTGACATTCAGTCTGCACTAAAATGTCCAAATATCCCGGACGTGCCACCACTTATGTTACGACCCGGCTCAAAAGCCGCAACATAAGAAAAAGGAGACGAATAACAGAGTGTGGGTGAGAAGAGGTTTCATCCTAAAATGGAAAACCAGGTTGGCTAAAATGGCTGGTGCCACCAAGGCAAAGACTAGTGCACTGCCGGAAAGCTTGCCTCAGGTATGCTTTTATCCACACCTGACTAGGTGTGGCCAATTAGCACCAGCTGAAAACACTGAGACGATTAAAAGCTGCAGAGGGACGTAACAAAAGGGGATTTATGTAGTAAAAAACAACAACAAAAAAACCCAACAATATTTAAATTAACTGTCCCTGCTATTTTTTTTGTCATTTGTGATTTAAAGAACACCCTTTATATCTTCTTCCACTACTTCTAAAGCAAACAATAGCACCGGCAAATGGTAGATTTATTTTATGTCTCATTAATTACACATTACATAACTAAGTAAACCTTTACAGATGATTCGTTTTTAAATGCCTTCCCTACTTTTCATATTCGATTACTAAATTTTATTCGGGCCATACTGCTTCTGTGAGTCAAGCTGAAGTGAATAGTGCCTTTTTAGAGGTCATATCAGTGCTGGCTCACATAACACAAACCCTGGCTAATCATTAACAGTGGCTTTTCAAAAGAACCTTCTCTTTTCATCCACAGTTGATAATAACAACCTTGTGATCCACCAATTTCAACAAATTACTCCTCAACACTCATCTTTTCAGACACACTTACTACAAGCAAGTGTGTGTCGGTTTAGAAATCAGTGCTTTTATCTCTTTGGTTCTTACGTCATTGCTTAAACTAATATTTACTTTTAAAGCTTCTTTCCTCCTGCACTATGAAGGTTAACCAGTACCTGCACTACTGCTTCTTAGCCCATATTTCTTTTGTAACACGGATTAGTGAGTGTCTAGTCATGACTCCAGCTATCAGATTTTTGCCTCTCCCTAATACTCTAATAGCTGTGGTGTCTGCCTGCCTGTGGCCGTTCACACAGAGGGAGTAAAGCGCTCCAACAGAGCGATTCAGCGTTGTGTTAAATTGCTGCCTTCAATTTGCGTTAGATTTATCTAAATCGCAATAAGAGCGTTAACCTTTACCTTCGTTAATAACAGCAGAGATATGTGAAATTGACAATGAGGGTGTGGAGAGCTTAAAAGCCAGATGAACAAACTAAAGAAATAAAGGAGTGACCTATCTATGGTTGTATCATCATCAGGCTACACACCCTTGAGCATTTTATGACCTTTCTGAAAGTCAGTACTAACTTAAATGCAACTAGAAATCGGACATAACAGTAGCTCTTTTACTATTGAGTCAAACCCACTTGTCAGTCTTTTGTATATGAATAAATACATTTACTTGTTCTGGGCAAAAGCTACTGTGTATCCCGAGCCTCACAAAGTAATAATTCAAAGCTGGATCACAGGATTATTTGTGTTCTATCTTCTGTTCTTAATATAGCTATTCGTAGCGTATACATATCAGTTAGAACTGTACACTTCCCTTTAAAATAAGTGATTTGTTGCCCGGACTGTGAGATTAATTCACTGTTATTATTTTTATTATTAGTTGTAGTAGTTGTGATACTAGTAAAAGTTTTTATTCAGCTTGAACCACTGCATGTATAACCCAAATCTTGTTTTCAAAATAAATCAAATAGTCAGTTTTGGAGTTCAGGCGTTCCAGTGAAAGATTGGCTCTGGGCGCACAAGCTTCCGTGATGTCCTTGAACGCAGCGCGGTCTTCCAGGGAGTGGCCCCAGCACCTGTCCGACCTGTTCTGGGGATATATGACGCCTGAGGAATTTCTCTCGCTGTCACGGTCCTTTGTTTAACGGGCTCTTTTTAGTGGGAGACAAGAGGGCGAGAGAGAGAGAGGGGGAAAGAGAAAGGGGGCAGACAGAAACAGGAGAGATGTCGGAACCAGCCGCCAACCCCGCTGTCAACCCCGCTGTCAACCCCGCTGCCACCTCGTTTCCAACGGCAACTATTACTTTACCTTTGGGACCGGGCGTGTTGAGGACCTATTCCGGAGCCCTCCTCTGTTTAGAAATAGTAAGTGTTGTTTTTATATTTAGAAAGGAGAGAGCGAACAAAAGGTGCACCTGTTGGTTTTATTCGTACATTTATCAGTGACCTCAATGTGTGTGTGTGTGTGTGTGTGTGTATATAGTCACTTTGTCTTTATTAATAATTGATGATTCTTGCAGTTAAATTCCAGTTAGACATTTATTTGTAGAATTTTTTTCCTCCCATTTCTCTCCCTTTTTTCTTTCTCAGTGTCGTTGTCAGCGCTACGCACTGTGACTCTTCGTCACGGTGTTTCCTTACCAGCAGCTCTGTAACTCTGCTGGTCTACGAGCGTTATCTCCTTACGAACTATTTATGACTTTAAGACTTTAATAAGTGAGCAGATAACTTCTTGTTTGCATCTGCAGTGCCAGCAGTGAAATGCATCCTATAACTCGGCAAGGTGACCTCAACTCCACCTTTACATGCGTCCTCTAATCTTGGTGGTTATTTTACTAATTGTCTGTCGCAGATACAGCCTTATTAAACGCTCCTTCAGTCTGCCAATTTTTTCTTGTGACTGATATCAAACTTTGCTAATGCTAAAGGTGTTTCCACTGAATAAAACTTGTCATTATCAACGCTAGTCTTTCTCCAGAATGAGTCATTGTAGCTATGGCAGTTTGACTTACATTCTGTTGCCGATCGGTATCCAAATGCTCCAAGCAGCAACAACATATGCATCCTCATAGTCTGCTTTAAAACTTGCTGTACCTTGAAAACAATAAAACAGATTGCTTTTGTCAAGAAACAAAACTGACTGTAGCCTCAGGGTGTGTTTCAAAAGAACATTACAATATCATTTAAATCACTTTTAAGAATGCACAGGCTGATGCAGTAGTATAAAATAATATGTTTTGCTGACTCGCTGCCCTCATGTTACCTCTAAAAGAAAATGGTCTAAGGAATTTGCACACTGTGACGCAAGTAGATGAGATAGTAGATAGAAGCAGGCTCATTCAAAGCAGCCTTGCTAATGCAGTGAAAAAAATATAGGAATAACTAGAGCTGGGCGATATGACCCAAAATTCATATCTCGATATTTTTTTAGCTGGATGGCGATATACGATATATATCTCGATATAATTTTTTTAAGCCATATGGTAAGAACAAAAAGAGAGTTTAGTCAAAGCTGTGTCCCAGATGTCAATCAGGCACTTTTATTAACATACAGCACAGATGTACATGAAGAAATTACTCAAAAATAAATTATCAGCATTTATTAAATAATAATGCTCCATAAATAAAAGAACACAATGTTGTTTTTGTGCATAACAAAAAGCTCACAATTGTGCAGTCAAAATGTAAACTAAAAGACGCTGAGCATAATAACAAAGACAGATTTCACAGCTGCTCTGTTCCCAACTTCTACTGCGTGACTGACAGCCTGGAGTTTGAAATCCTCTTTGTAACCGTGTCTCTTAACAGGTGCCATTTATGGTCCTTATACACACACACACACACAATACGGTAATATTACGTTGAAGCACAGTACGTATTACTCCGCGATGCTCCATTACGGTAGCCGTAATGCTAATTTGCGGTAACTCGTTAACGGAGATTTGCCGTGTTCATCTTGTCGTTGCCTGCAGGTGAAGCTATGGGGGAGGGGGAGTTGTGCTCAGTGAAGGAGAGGCGAGGCCCAGTAACGCAGCGTAGAGACAAAAATGGACGAAAGAGGCAAACTTGCGGCTCCACAAGTATAATTATAACGTAACATAGACTATATCGATATAAACGATGTTGTCACATCTTATATCTCGTATGAAAATATATCGATATTTTTAAAAAACTCGATATATCGCCCAGCTCTAGGAATAACTGCGTCCGTCACTAATGCAGGTTCTTGTGTGTGTCCCCAGTTATTTGGTGGTCTAGTATGGATCCTGGTGGCGTCGTCCAATGTGCCGGTGCCCCTGCTGCAGGGGTGGGTGATGTTTGTGTCTGTAACCACCTTCGTTTTCTCCTCCGCCTACCTCGCTCTCCTCATCACTGGTTTGGCTGACCGCATCAATACTGACTGGAACTTCTTGGTAAGCTGTTGATAGATTAGTTTGTCAAGCTTCCTGTCTGTCATCTTCTTTTTCTTTCGGTTGGTCCCTTTTGGGGTCGCCACAAAAGATCACCTGCCTCCGCATCACCCAATTCCTAGCATCCTCTTTTAAACATGCCAACTTGCACATTCATTTTGAGCCCCCTCTATAATGCACTCAAATGAAATATTTAAATATTTACCAAGGTTTGGTGTGCGATAAGTAAATCAGAGAGGCTCTGACTCAATCTGGAAAAGCAGCAAAGTCACATATCATAAACTGCTATGAGATAGCAGACAGTGATCTGAAAGAACCTGTAAATGGAATAATTTAGTTTAAAAAGAAAGGCAAGCCAGTGGGTTAAATTTAACCACTGGTTAATGTGTGTTTGTGGCATGCGCACTGGAGATCTGTTTAAGTGGGAAAACTGCAATCCAGTCAGTTTTACTGCATAGACGGTATTTTAGCAAACTGGTGCATTGAAGTTTCTACATATCAAATAAAGACTCCCCTCTTAAAGTTGAGTCAGTAAACCTGTTTAGACAATTGCACATTGTTATATTACAATAGACTAATATACGTATCACAGCTGTTGTCGGTTTTCTGTTTAGCTGGTTGAGCTAGCTGTTGAGTACAGTCTCCTTTATTGCATCTAAATTAATAGGCTTTGTCAGTGTGACTGCAGGTAAATTGTGTAATGTTCATTCGTTTGTTTTTGTTGTAGATATTCGGTCACATCTGTGAACTGTTCAAATCTTTTACATTTCTAGCACACTAGAGAACTTGGAAAATGACACAAGACATTATAGGGCTTTGAATCAATGACAAAAGGCAATGCAATGTTCACAAATGTATCATTTATTTACCCTGACTCTCGCAGGATTTATGGATTCCCTTGTTGGGTTATGCATCACTTTACAGTGGGGCAAAAAAGTATTTAGTCAGCCACCGATTGTGCAAGTTCCCCCACTTAAAATGATGACAGAGGTCAGTAATTTGCACCAGAGGTACACGTCAACTGTGAGAGACAGAATGTGAAAAAAAAATCCATGAATTCACATGGTAGGATTTGTAAAGAATTTATTCGTAAATTAGGGTGGAAAATAAGTATTTGGTCACCTCAAACAAGGAAAATCTCTGGCTCTCACAGACCTGTAACATCTTCTGTAAGAAGCTTTTCTGTCCCCCACTCGTTACCTGTATGAATGGCACCTGTTTGAACTCATCATCTGTATAAAAGACACCTGTCCACAGCCTCAAACAGTCAGACTCCAAACTCCACCATGGCCAAGACCAAAGAGCTTTCGAAGGACACCAGGAAAAGTATTGTAGACCTGTACCAGACTGGGAAGAGTGAATCTACAATAGGCAAGCAGCTTGGTGTGAAAAAATCAACTGTGGGAGCAATCATCAGAAAATGGAAGACATACACGACCACTGATAATCTCCCTCGATCTGGGGCTCCACACAAGATCTCATCCCGTGGGGTCAAAATGATCATGAGAACGGTGAGCAAAGATCCCAGAACCACACGGGGGGACCTGGTGAATGACCTGCAGAGAGCTGGGACCAAAGTAACAAAGGTCACCATCAGTAACACACTACAACGGCAGGGAATCAAATCCCACAGTGCCAGACGTGTTCCGCTGCTGAAGCCAGTGCATGTCCAGGCCCGTCTGAAGTTTGCCAGAGAGCACATGGATGATACAGCAGAGGATTGGGAGAATGTCATGTGGTCAGATGAAACCAAAGTAGAACTTTTTGGTATAAACTCAACTCGTCGTGTTTGGAGGAAGAAGAATACTGAGTTGCATCCCAAGAACACCATACCTACTGTGAAGCATGGGGGTGGAAACATCATGCTATGGGGCTGTTTTTCTGCCAAGGGGACAGGACGACTGATCTGTGTTAAGGACAGAATGAATGGGGCCATGTATCGTGAGATTTTGAGCCAAAACCTCCTTCCATCAGTGAGAACTTTGAAGATGAAACGAGGCTGGGTCTTCCAACATGACAATGATCCAAAACACACTGCCCGGGCAACAAAGGAGTGGCTCCGTAAGAAGCATTTGAAAGTCCTGGAGTGGCCTAGCCAGTCTCCAGACCTCAACCCCATAGAAAATCTGTGGCGGGAGTTGAAAGTCCGTGTTGCTCGGCGACAGCCCCAAAACATCACTGCTCTCGAGAAGATCTGCATGGAGGAATGGGCCAAAATACCAGCTACTGTGTGTGCAAACCTGGTAAAGACCTATAGTAAACGTTTGACCTCTGTTATTGCCAACAAAGGTTATGTTACAAAGTATTGAGTTGTATTTTTGTTATTGACCAAATACTTATTTTCCACCCTGATTTACGAATAAATTCTTTACAAATCCTACCATGTGGATTCATGGATTTTTTTTTTCACATTCTGTCTCTCACAGTTGAAGTGTACCTCTGGTGCAAATTACTGACCTCTGTCATCATTTTAGGTGGGGGAACTTGCACAATCGGTGGCTGACTAAATACTTTTTTGCCCCACTGTATATGGCCCACTGAGATCCACTGAGATAAGATAACTTCTTCATTTTACAATCACTCAATCGCTTTAAAGTGAAATGAGCAAAGCTTCAAGACATGTGACTGAAGATGCTACCCAAGACTGGATCAAAACATTGAGCATTCGAATTGAAGTAAAACATATAAATCACAGCAAAGGAAGCCAAAAAAAGTTTAATTAGTGCAATAACTATGTTATGATGTTTAAATATAAGTAAAAATGCCAGAAGTTGTGCCTTGTTCTTGTGTTGTGATTATAAAGGACTCATGTCTGTGTCCAGTCTGGGCTCTCAGACAGAGCCACGCTGGCCTGAGGCTCTGAGCCCCGCCCCAAGAGCGGCTTGTGGTGTTGTTTGTTTTCATCTGAACAATGAGTGACATGGATGATGAGCTCACACTAAAACACAACAAAGACCTGCCTGTAGATCCACGAGGCTCACCGAGTCGGCAGCACAAACTCTCATTAAACATCTTTACACTGCACTAGTTTAAATCACTTCTTGCGTCGTCTTGTATGCCTCTCTTTGTCAATATAATTTGATATATATTCCAAAGTGCAAGAGGCCACGGTGACTAGAACACTGTTGTGCAAGTTGGGCTTTTATTTATTCCCATGTACTGGCATAAGGACCGAGTAATGAAATCTAAGCTGTTCAACAATTTTATCAAAAAAAAGAAGAAAAAAAGAAAACTCTTGCCTGTAGTTGTTTATCCCTGAAAGCTAAAAGTGCATAATGTGTTTCCTCTTCTTTTTCTCAGGATCTTTTTTACCATTTCATAGCTCTCCTCTTCTACTTTGCCGCCTTTGTGTTGGAGGCAGCAACAACAGCAGCTGCCATCAAGATTCTACCAAACCAAACCGCATGCATATTGAAACCTCGCGGCAATATTTTGACATTCCTGGATGGCAGGCAGTACAGTATTAATGTGGTAGCCACGGTAAGTCCTGTATATGTTGTCACATTCAGTCTCTGATATTGCAAGTGTTGTTGAAAGATTAAAAAAAATGTAATTTAGTGCTGTCAATAGATTAACTAATTAATCGCACAATTTTCTGTAATTAATCGCAATTACCTGATCAATAGCCTAATTGCAATTAACTTTATATTTAAGCTTGTAACTGACATTTATGCAACATAATGAAGTAAATGCAGAATAAACACAAAGACTTTTGGGGAGGACCTTCAAGTCCTTGACACGAGGAACCAAAGCTATGTAAAGCGTGTGTTCTCAACAATTTTAATAGGTTTGTTGCAATCCACTTGGCAATTGCGTCAGTCAATATGTCCGAGGTAGACTTACTGAGTCCCCGATGCTCCGTGAGTGGTTTGTTGCAGCTGGGTGACGCATTAGCCAAAGTGCTAGCAGCATCCCCGACTAACATATGCTTCGCGTCAATGTGATATTTTAAGCTGGAAGTGCTTCGGTGAAAAGAAAATTCCTTCCTGCACAATGTGCATAATACTTTGTGTCGGTCAACTGTTCCGTCTTGTTATTTTTTAATACTCAAATTTCCCATCGAGAGGGCCAGTGTGCGTTTATCACCTTCAGCTGCCCATCACTACCAGATCAACTGCCCATTTGCGCATGTGCGAAGGTAACTCTGCTTGGACAAACTGCCCGACAAATGCATTGACAGAAACACTTAAGGGATTTTGAGTCATCCTGCACTCCAGATGCGTTAATTGCGATAAAAATTTTAATCGTGTTGACCGTGATGGCGGATTAATTTGTGTTAATGCGGTAATTTTGACAGCACTAGTTATAATATAGTTGCACGACTGCCAGCAACAGTACATGTGGTTTTACAGAAGGTCCATTCATTATAATTACCCCTTGCTGCTTTGGTTTTGGACATAGACTGTATATAAAAGACGAACATTCTTAAGTCAGTCGCTTTCTAATGGCCAGCAGGGGGGAATTCCTCTGGTTTCACATAGATGCCTGTCTGTATAGAAGTCTGTAGGAAGTGGTCCTCAGCCCCTTTGATCTGCCACCTTATGACCTTGTGGTCCCATTAGGCTTGAAAAGCAGGATAAAGACACTAGCCTGTCATCATGCCGTGTTTCCTTGCTCACCATGTCTGGGTTCAAAACCTCAGTACAACAACAGAGAAAATGCTCAGTTTGAGGCTTCTCAACACTTCTTCACTAACCAGTGAGTGCTGTCATGGTGACTTTGTCCACCTTTTACATACAGCCTGTGGTTTGCATTTAGATTTTTGCATACAGCTCTTGGTAACGTGAAAGCATGTGTCATGTTTTATAAAGAGAAAAGAGCATCTGTTGTGCCCAGCTTTTAGCTGGAACTGCCAGGCTATAATATTTGGCCTGGTAGTTCCATAATGGCCATAATGTTGGTTAACCCCCTTTCTTCTCTGTCCCAGATATTTGCCTTTGTGGTGACACTATGCTATGGCTGCAGTATGGTGATGGGCTTCAAGAGGTGGAGGAAGTAACTGCGAAAATGGACACAACTTGATTTTCCAACTTCCTGCTTCATAACTTCGACATGTATTAAAACATGAGCCACATTGTGCAGTGCTCCTTAGAGAGCTCTGCTACTGAGTTCGGCAAAGCGCACACTGTTATTTCCTATTACGACGCTCTTGTCAGAAAGTGATCACCACATCAAAGCTACGGTGGAAAAATATAGATGACGAAATTCTCAGCCTCAGACAAAACATCTGGCAAGATGTCTGGATGTTAATGTTTCTGCAGTAATTTATTTTGAGATATCGAAATCACGAAATTCACGTAAATTCACACAGGGCTGATAAAGGTATTTTGAGGACATGGATAAAGAACAGTACTTATAGGGCTCGTTATCAGCGTATAGATTTGATTTATTAACCGAGAGTTTTGCAACTTTTGATGCTAATCACTCAAAATTGATATGGGAAGATAAGGAATGCTGTGAGTGGTTATATTGCACAGGACTGTGAAACTAGTGAGGGTCATTAAAATAATTCAAATGATGCTCGAGTTTTGTTTTCCTCCCTGCTACGTTAAGCAAACAGATAATGTCCCAGTTTCTAAATCACTGCTTCACTGGAAGAAACAATTCCCATTTTTAGTTCCATTACAAATATTAGATTAGATTACTTTGTGAAACATATTGTGCCATCAGACTACAAACAGCAGGCATATTCTTAATCCCAGTGTCGCTGACATACCTTGGTGCTAAGGCGCTGTGAACTCTGATTTTAACACTGCTGTCATGAAATGTTCATGTGGCTTAAAATGAAGGTGGATCTGGTGTTTGAATGTCTTAATATTTTTGATTGAATGTTTTTCAAAATATTGTAACCTACTGCAGACTTGGTCATTACTGGTAATGTAGCTGACTTCAGTGACTTACAGATAAATAAAATCAATAATTTAACCTGTTCATTAATTTTTGTTAAAAAGTATATTTTAAATAGAATGTTTTAATATTTGACCTTAATACTTAATTGTGTTGATGCCTTATTAAACCGCTTAAATGAATAACTATCTTACTCGGTACGTGATTTATGATTTGTTTTTGCTGCATACTTTTGTTTGTGTTAGGTAACTGGAACATATTGTTAATTTAAAATAGTGTTAAATTAATATGTTTTTGATTGTTTGATATTTTAAATGCATTTTAGAGCAACAAATAAAAGTCGTAAATTAAAAAAATAAAACTAACTTGTCTGTCACAGTCAACAGTTTGTTTGTTTTTGGGGGTTTTTAATATTGTAATTAAGAGTTGCCAAAGTCAGAACATTTTAAATTACAGTGCAGGGTTTTATGAACGCACGAGTCTTGTTGCTGGGAGTTTCAGTTATCATGTATAAGCTGGTTTTGACTCTTTTCAACTGTATGAAACCCTCCAAGTCCTCACTCTGACAGTTGGAGTTCTGTCTCCATCTTTTCCATCTATATATTTTAGCAAAATGTTTCTCAGTCTAAAATAACGAGGCTTTATTGTATTTACAACCTACACAAAAATGTCCCTGCTTGTGTAAAATCCTAATCAGTAGAGCTAATTGTGATGTGATTATTAGCAGATATTTTTATTTTATTTCGTAATATTACATTTCCAGTTCCAGTTACCTTAGATACAAGTATATTTAAAAAGAAATTCAATTCTACATAATAGAACATTATTAAAAGTCATTTAGCCTTACAGGTGTTAACGTTGGGTAAATACAACCTCAGATGAACAAAACATGACATGTCACAGTGTTCCATTAATTATTTAACAAAAACTAAGTCAAAATACAAAAGCAATTTGTAGAGAAAAAAAGCTCCCTTCATCCAATAGCTATTACTGTTCACCTAATAGGTTTCTGTATGACTTTATCAGTCTCTCACATTGTTGTAGAGCAATTTGACCCACTCTGAAATTGCTGGCATATCCACTCTTGAGAACATTGTGGTATCACGTTAACACACATCCAGACCAGTAAACTGACATAACCTTTGCTTTTACAGAGGTTCCCACACTTGCAGCACTTGGCTGTTAGTTTCCTATTAATTCCTATGGAAGCAGTAACAAAATTTTTCTACACACTGCTTCTGCATTTTTAGCTTAGTTTTAGCTGAATAAATAATGACACACTGTAATATGTTGTAATATGTGTTTTTGTTCATCAGAGGCTGCATTTGCCTAATTTTAAGATCTGGTACGGATCAGATGACTTTTATTATGACCTGATATGCAAAACATTATAACTGAAAGGGTGTACTTTCCTTTGCAAGTCATTGTCCTGTATCTGTTTGAGATGAATTATTTCACAGGGCTTACTGGATCTTACAAAGTGTTGCTATAGTATATTTTTTCTAATACATAGTTATACATATTTGATTTCACTGTTACTCTACTACTACAGGATGCATATATAAGTCCTCTATGTTTCAAAATGTATCAGCTTTTGTGTTGAGAATGATTATGAACTTTTCAAGATGTATTGAATAAAAAGTATGAGTGCGAGTAAACTGCAATTTCTGCATGGAAATACAGCATATTCAGCATATTTCCCTCCTGGATTAATAAAGTCCCTTGCGGTGATTTTATCTTGTGATTTTTATTTCGACCACTAGATGTCGTGCTTTGCTAATAAAACTGTTGTGATTTGTTGCGTCACTTTTCTAAATTAACATATCCTAAACTATGTTCAGTTTAAATAGCAACTGAATTTGCACCAACAAGAATGTATGATGATGTATTTTTGAAATAATTTGCTTTATCACTGCGGTCTCAATATTTTCGAAGTCAAACTACATTTATAGGAAATAAAACATTTTTGAAACACGTTTCTGATTCATTGAAATAACACGTTCAGTCGTTGTTTCTGTGCTATTTGAACTAAAAATTAAACAAACAAACAAACAAAATCAGACTTGCTTAAGGATACGCTAGAAGTCACTTGTAAACGTGCGTTACTTCACCTGCACATCTGCAGCAGCCTAAACCGGAAGTAACAAGACTCCTTCGTAGGTACTTCACAATAAAAACCAAAAATAAAAACCTTGAGCTACCACCAGGTCGTAGTATTCAATTTTAAATTATGTTCGATTGGTTATTTGTGTCTATTAATGATATAATTACAACGCCGAACAAGCTATGACCTTAGATCCTCCAGTAAGTTGATGCTTTATTTTGATGACAAACAGGCGATCGGAAGTGCACTTTTTGTATCTTTCGGCTAGGCTTGACGGCTCGTTACTGCTTTTTCTCCCTCTCAGTGTTGTGAAGTAAGGGCAAACCTCGGGTGTCGATATTAAAGCTACCTGTCAAGCTGCGGAATAACGTTATCAGCTGAACATCGTGGATTTTATGCGTTTCGATTGGCAGACTTCCAAACAGTATCTTGGCGCTTCAGTTATGGATATGAGCGGGGCGGCGTGGAGGGGAGAGGGGGATTTAAATTTCTTTTCGTCCCGACAGCTTCTTTTGATTTGAAGTAGTTACGGTGCACCTCAGCAGAATAAAACGGCCAGTGTTTCCTCGCGATAAAAGTTACTAGAGCAGTCGACGTTATTTCTCGCGGGTTTCCTTGATTTTTTTTTACGAATCAGTTTTAGGGTTGTGTAGAGTTTGTGTTTTTCGTGGAGAGCGGAGGAGGTGAAGTGAAAACGGCTCTCGGAGTCGGGACTGACCGCTGGAGTTGGTCCTGAAAAATGGAGGCTGTTATCGAGAAGGAATGCAGCGCGCTCGGAGGACTCTTTCAAACTGTTATCGCAGACATGAAAGTAAGCCTTTTAAACTTTACACTATCACTTAATTTACCAAAGAGCCACATCCAAAACATAACTAGCTACTTGACTCCCCTAACAGCAGCCTGGTAACTGGTAAACGAGAGCCGTGGTTGGTTAGCTAAGTTTAAACTTACACTTAGAGCCAGGCTTTTGATCTCAGCTTAAAATCAACCCTAACCTCTTGTATGCATTTATACGAATAGAAAAATGATTTTCACTTGATGGTTATCAGCTTGTGTGGCCATAATGTAAATTGCCCTGCTTCTTTTGTTTTGCTTTTTTGCGGTATGTGTTTTGTTACGTTTCAATGCAGTCTTCTTATTTGCTCCAGTTTGAAGCAGATGTAGTGACCAACATTAAAGGCTAACTGGGGCAGTCACAAAACTAGGGCGTCTTGTTTTGATGTTATTTTTTGACAGAGCTTGGCTGATGAGACAATTAGCTGATTCCCCAGCTGTTGTGTTTGCCTAATGGTATGCCCGGGGACCTAGCTGTCAGTGTAGAAACCTACCCGCAGGGTCTGAAGGCTCTGACATGGCCTGCCTGATGGAGTCAGAAAGTTTGTTATGAGACCTTCTTCACGCCTCACTCCCTGCTCCAATGAATTTTTTTTTTTTTTTTGGTTGTCAGGCCACTCTGCTTGCAAGGTAGTGCCAATAAAAAATGTGCAAATGCACGTAGTAATCTAAACAAAAAAGATTCAAATTCCCATTGTCTTTTATGGCACAGCTGATGAAGATATGCCTGCCTACTGTAACCTTTCACAGTATGTAAGCCTAATCTGTTAAGGAGTGATGGCAGGATAGGGTAGATGCAGGGGAAGCTCATTCGTCTTGGTGATGTTTAGAGAGAGAGAGAGTCAACAGGAGGTTTGCAGAGGGGACCAGGATGACACGATGAGAGAAGATGGGCAGAGGTGATGTAAGGGTGACTGCATTATTCAAAGAATGATAGAGACCATCCCTAGTCTCTACTACCAGGAGTAGTAGAGACTAGGGATGGTGTTTGGGTGTAAAGTTTGACAGCATAACATAACATTCCTCAGGCCTCTGACAGTAGTAACACATTAATGGCAAACATGTGCTCATGCTATAGTCATCATTTTATCTTGTGCTCCCTTACTAGCTCCTCTTGACGATGGATTAGGCCACTTGGTCTCTTTAATGGTTTTGATAAAAGACTCTTCAGCTATTTTCAGCCCGGGACCTGAATTAGGAAACATTTAAAGCCCCCCTATTGGGAACCAGGCTCATTATACCATAGTATTAGAGCTAAAAGACATCTCTGACCCATTTTGAAATCTAACACGCGCAGGACGTCGTTGAGCCCATTCCTGTTTTTCAGTTAAATGTGTCTGTGCAGGAAATATTGAACAAAACATGGGTGAAATGAAAGCCAGATTTTTGGGAGAGCCAATGATTTTCATTTGCATACAACTGATTGATTCATTTTTAGCTTTAATTTATTTCCAGAAACCCTCAGGTCTGCTGTTGATAAGGTGGAAAAACGTGTTATTTTGGGGTTTGGTTGCATAGGGAAGCCTAAACCTTGGTTTAGATTTGTTTAGCCCTGCAGGTGAGGTGAGGCATCAGTATGACCTTTATCGGTTTAATTCTTATGCAACTGTGGGAAAAGTGAAATCTGATCATGTCATGAGATCTTGTCAGTCAGTCATGATTGAGTCTTTTTTTCTTTTTTTACTTCCACAGAGCAGCTACCCTATTTGGGAGGACTTTATCACCAAGGCAGGCAAACTGCAGTCGCAGCTCAGGTGAGAGCATGTTTTTGTGCATGTGTATGTGTGTTTTTATGTCTTTTACTCATAGAGGTAGATATTGCATAACCTAATAGATGGGGGCATTATCATTCTCGAGACTAATCACAACAGGTTATAAATTTTTACAGGCTAAAGGAGATTACTTGCACAGGAACATCTTTGTATTGCTGTGACCATTTCCTCTAAATGGACAAGAGGAACTAGCACAGCAGACCCACTGGATCCCCTTGTTATGGTGGTCTAAGGGTTTGGGTTTTTCCTCAAATTTGTTACCTGTCTGTGTCATTCTCTGAAGCTTCCATGTCACAAGCTTAATCACCAACACATGAAAACGTGACATGTGCAGTTTAATGATAAGACTGTAGCCTTTTCTTTTTCAAAATTGCGAGGTTTAACAGGTGCATATTTTCATCTGTGTGCTGAATGTGACAAACAAACGGAGAATAACACCATATTCACAAGGGGATGATAAAATAAACATAATATATACGAAAATCTAAAGATTCGGGGTTTACAATCTTTTTTTAACAACAAGTACATCACTAATCGTTGCATTTGTGATGACGTTTGAGCAAATTCAGATAGGTGGGATAATAAACACAGGGCTGATTAACTAAAACAACACATTATTTAGTCTAATAATAATAATATCTCATGCACGCCAATGGCACAATTAAGTGAATAAATACATATATCCTGGTTTTTGCCTTCATCACTTACACAGCTGATGATTCGCTTGCAAAATATGGGGTATTGAAGAATTGCTCTATAGCAATATCAGTCTCTAACATGTATGTGTCATGGGATAGACTCCCAAATCACTATTGCGTAACTTCTATGGTACCTCACGAATGAGCAATGGAATTTACACAAACGTCTCATCCATTAGCAATACTGCACAGGGGTCTTTTACATAGCTCAGTAGGTAAAGTGGGTAAAGTAGGTAAAGTGGTCGCCCCATGATCGGAAGGTCGGCGGTTCGAATCCACTTAACGGCTACCCTGAGGTACCCCTGAGCAAGGTACCGTCCCTACACACTGCTCCCCGGGCGCCTGCTTAGTGGGCTGCCCACTGCTTCACTGAGTGAATGGGTCAAATGCAGAGAAAAACAAGTAATTTCCCCATGGGGATCAATAAAGTATCCATTATTATTATTATTATTATTATTATTATTATTATCATTTTCCCGTCTTTAGGACATTCCTCTGTTGTACAGTTACACACCTTTTGCCGTTATTATTCCAAGTCGTCCTCTAACAATGGATGCCAATCCCAGCCACCTCTCCTAGTATTTTTTAAGTGGGCACGTGTCACCAGTCCAATAACTTATGACAGCTGAAATAAAAGCTCATTGTCCATTGGGTTCTGCAAACACAAGTGTCCTGTGGTTTCAATTATTCTTTGATTAACAGTGCATGGCATTTTTCTTTCCATTTAAGTGTCCACGTGTCCTCAAATAGACTAACAGGGACAGCTGTATAAAGGCTCAGTGACTTAACAATTCTTTCCAAGAGGAATTCCATGTCCTCTTTGTCCATTTTCTCACTATTAGGGCTGATTAATGGTGATATGTTATTCAAGCGTCTCCATCATTCAGGGGTTAAATATGTGACCCTGGCATGCTAAGGCTCAGGGGAGTATTTGTGACCTCTTTGCTAATGACTGGTTGTTTAGCAGAACAGTGTTTGTGTGTCTGGGTCTCCGAACATTGGTAAAAGTACAAACCTGCTGATTTTGACTTGGGGTGGGGTTTACACTAGTGAGTTTACACTAGGATCTTTTTATTTAGTCTCAGTACACTAGTGGTAGCTGGATGATTGTTTGCCTTCTTCGTGGCATGTAATGTATAGTCATTGTGTCAGTTGGACAGCTCTGTGAGGATGAGCCAGTTGATGCTCTCAGAAAACATTTCATCCTTCACAGGATCATTTTAGACTTAATGTTCCTGATTAATCTTGGCCTACACCCGCTACAGTCTGCAGTGGTTGTTGCATATGGGTGCCTTTAATGATGCCCTTGCTGCTGGATCACTAATAAGTGCAGGATTGCTCATGGTGACCTACAAATAAGACTAATTCTTTTGCCTTTAAAGCCTCTCTCAAGCCATTACAAATGCAAAAATAGCCCCTTTGACTACATCACAACCCCCAACCCACAGTCCTCTGTAATCTGTTTGGGGAGTGGACTACATAGAGGGGCGCACATACACACAAACGCATACGCAGAGTACGACACAAACACACCCACCTTCCCTCCTTGGCCTGGATAAGTGACTAGCCAGCGGTGTTAGCGGCATATGTCTGTGTGTGTAATGATGCCCTAAGGCAGACTACTCTGTAATTTAGCCCCTCTGCCCCCCTCTCCCCTACGAAGTAACTAGGAAATCAACCAATTACAGTGTTCGGGTAGTTCTGTCATTTTTTTCCCTCTGCTCTTTGTGGTTCTAAAGAGTTTCTCACACACACACACACACACACACACACACACACACACACACACACACACACACACACACACACGCACAAATATATACACGTGTTTGCGTATAGAACAGAGCTTTGAAGAAGGAAGGCAGGGTGGAATATAGGCTAACTGATTTCTAATGACAGTCCTCCTTTAACTTGTCAGTGTTTGGTCTGTTTGGTGTACCGAGGTTGACACAGCTGTGTCCAAGCTGGACTTTGATACGGTCCCCCACCAGTCTGCTTTTAAGTTCATTTTCTGTTGAAAGAGACCAACATAAACCTTAAAAAGACAGCTCGTGTTGGATTTGAACTATTTTTCTATCTTTAGAAAAACTTACTTGGCTCAAATAAGCAGTAGGATATGTATATAGATTCATTTATTGATAAAGAGCTATCAATTTGAGTTGAACAGACCCTCTTCCTACTCAAACTTGCTCCAGTTTCTTTCCAGTTTCTGCTGCACTAAGAATAGGGCTGTGAGGGCAGTGGTGCTGAATGTATCATTGTCAGAAAGTGCACTTTGCTGGACTGTGTCAATCTGTATAGGGAGTTTGAATTGGCTTGACCAAAGCCTTCTGGAATAGTTATGTTAAAGTCATTTATGCTAAATCAAGAACAGGGGTGTGTGCAGATTTTAAGACCATTGGTAGAAGTGAGTTCACTATTGTACTGATGTCGAGAGCCGATTCTTTTTTTTTTTTTCTGTCTTATTTTTGGCATGTTGAGACTTTTTTTTTTTTTTTTTTTTTTTTTTTTATCCATCCATTTTATCCGTTTCTAGTCCTTATGTGGGACTGTGTCACAGGACCAGCACTCTGAGTAGTGATAGTCAGACCTCTCTCTCCTCAGCCACCTCATCCAGCTCTTCTAGGCATTCCCAAGGTATCCAAAAGACATAATCTCTCCAGCATGTCCTGGATCGGCCCTAGGTTCTCCTCCCAGTTGGGTTAGGGTTACCAATTTTCTTTGTGTTGTAACACAAAAAGGTCACAGAGCTGGAATTAATGTTAAAACTAGACTAATAGCATTTTCTTGCAAAAGTATGTAGCAGATAAAAGCAGATAATCATCACAAGTAACAGTTAACTACCACATATTGTACTTAAGTTGTCTTGAGCCAGGGTTGCTGAAAGCAGTGTTTGCACAAGTCTGCTTTGAATTAATGACTTAAACTTGACTTTGCTGCAAATGCACGTAAAATATGATCCATAGACCAATGTGTGCATGTTATAAATTAGTGGGGGCAGATATCAGTTAGAGGTTGTTCTGGTGCCCGCACTGGGCTTGAAATAGAAAGGAATCTATGTCTGCCTGCGCGTATGTTTCTTTTTCCATTCGCAGGACACACCCCAGGATCTCTTGGTCAGCTCTGAAACAACACAACACTTGTTAGGCAATATTGCATTAGTTTTTTTGCAGTGATAAAGAAAAAGTTTTGTCCTTTGAAGGATGTTAGCACCTAACAGCCCTGCTCTGACTAATCTTTGCATCAGGGTTGTTTATCATCTGGTCTGCTTTTCCTTTCTGTCAGCCTTGCATAAGGCCCCTCTGAGATATCTCCAAACAACTTTATTGAAACAGTGAGATACAAATGCACACTATATGTAAGTCAGCATTAGGAATGTATGTGAAGCAGAATTTATTTCCATCACTTGTTCTTGATTGAAACCCAGTTTCCTTCTATCCCAAAAGATATGTATTAATAGAAAACGATTTATTATTGCGCTCCTGATAATACTGTGAGACATAAAGCAAACGGTGTCAAGTCAATGCTGTAGAACCAGGGTTGATTTTCTAATTAGCTTATTCCTTCATTGTTTCTTCCTGTTGTATCCAGGATCCAGCACTACCCACACTGCAACACAACTGCTGACAGATTGATTGAGGTTTAGGTGTGTTGTGCAAAAACCTTTCAGCCTTGCCTTGTATATGTCTTTGGATAAACATCTATTTTCATGCCTCCATGCTGGCGACAGCCCATTCGTAGCCTGAGGCATTATGCTTTCAGTCACCATCATCCATGCAGAAATGTAATATCCAAAGAATGCCTGGAGCAAAGTTAAGTAAAGTAAAAATGTTTAATGGGAAAAATTGATAAAGAATAAAAGTAGGGGGGCATTGTGACAACAGTTCATATTTGTGCAGATGTCTAATTAGTGACACTAAAACCTTATTTGAAGGTATCGCCTATTATTGCTGGAGAAAAAGTTAAAGAAGGCAAGTTTGAGATGATTTGGACATGTACAAAGGAGGGATGGTGAACAGAGGAGGAAGACCACGGAGACGGTTCATGGATGTAGTGACTTGCAGAGGGTTCATATGACAAAGAAGGATGCTAGGAATAGGATGAGATGGTGGCAGAAGACCCTTAGAGGGACTATCCAAAAGAAGAAGAAGCCTTTATGAACAGAAAAAACATGGATGGAACCTGACTATACGATGGTGGCTACAACCCTGATGTGTTATTGCTATTTCTGTAGTACATTTTTCTTGGAATATTAATACTTTGCAGTTCTGTCCTGTAATCAGTTATGTGTTGTTGTTTTTTCCAGTTGTGAAACGTAGTTCCTAGTGGGAAACTCCCAGGTTGTGTTATGAAGGTTTTGTCTTTACCCATGGAAGTTAACAAGTATTTGACAAATTAACATCCCCTGTGTTAGAACAAACAATCTATTGTGGCTGGGAGTGCTGTGGAAAATTTCTCATCAATTGTCTTTCTTTGTCTGGCACGCATGACTGATTGCGGTTGTCTAGTCTCTGTTTGGTAGATCTGATATCGCATACATGCACGTGCCCACACCGAGAGCCTTTCATCTATTTATACCTGTGATCTTAATCAATGGGAGATCTGAAGTACGTTAACTTGTCAGTGGGTTCGACAGTTAAGCCGCCTGCTGCGAGCACGCACAACAGCTGGTCTGCCGGACAGCCAGGTCGGCAATCAAGTTGGTGTACTAGGAAGACAGTTTCTGTAGTGAGTAAAACAGAAAGTACAACACAAGACTTCCATTCATTTTTATGATGCACTGGATTTTGCCCTTTCTGTAATCTGCCACAATTAAAAGGTAGTTTATACTGCACTTGCACTTTGCTAAGCGATGCAAGATGATAGTAACGCCGGTTTAAGTTGCACACTCGCTCTTCCATTTCACAGCCGAACAGGGTAGATCCCATTGATCCTTTCATTGACCTGTAAGTGTGGCAAACTCGAGAGCCGCTCTGCTGAGCCAGACAGATTCCAGTGGTCTCTTAAGTAATTGCATAGACATTCCTCACACAGCAGGGCACATTCAAGTTTTAACCTAAATACACACTAAACAATATGTTCAGGATACTCTAGCACATTTATGCCATTTTCACACATGAATTTCAGGGTATTTTTCCACAGTTGTCCTTTCTCATATGTAGCACACAGCAGGAAAGGGTCCGCTAAAGGAAGTGATCGCGGTTTAGGCGAGAGAGCTGCCTGGGTAGAGCATGTAGGAGGCAGCACACGTGATGTCCACTGTTTTAATGGTGAACGTAGCAGAGAGTTATCGGTTATGCTGGACTGCACTAACGTCTCCCTGTTGGGTGGCTCTTTTCATCTTAAAATGATCAGATTTGTTTGTGTCTTTGACTACCATCACTTGTATGCTGCAGTTCATTTTTTTTAGTACATTTTTTTGTCATTTTATTTTAAATCAACCTTTGTCTTTCTCATTTCTTCTAGGGCGACAGTGGTTGCCGTGGCCGCCTTCCTAGATGCATTTCAGAAAGTGGCCGACTTGGCTACCAACTCAAGAGGTAGGACGTTTCAGTGTGTAGCTGGTAGTAGTATTCTCCATCAAACCTACTGTTCGTCTCTTACACGTTAGACCGCACTGCTCACAGGGCTAAAACTGTTGCGTCATTGTTTGACAGTCTATGTGTCTTATTACTCGTGCGTCACTGTGTTTGTGTAGCTCTGCTGTGCTTCTGTCATATGGGTAGTAAATCACTCAGTACCCTGTTTGAAGCTCTGCTGCAGGCTTTTGTCCTGCACCTCTACCCCCCTCTTCTCTGCTTCGTTCAACAGACCCCCACCTACACCCCACTTCGGCTACATCTGGACTCTGTGGTAGCATGCTTTTATTCTGTATGTTTATGAGAGCGTAAGGGAGAGGGTGAAAGATCTCATCCCTCCCCAGCCTTGACACCTCCAGCCCTGCACCAAACTATTAATAGAAACTGAGATAGACATACACATTCATCACCTCACTCACAGCAAAGAGAACGAGAGAAGAGTGTACGGAGCTAAAGAGAGAGTCGGGGGAGTGCAGGGAGTCTTTGCTCTCTTCGCTCTCTGGTGTTGAACTCATACAGTAGACTGTATACTGTTGGCTTTGAAGGAGTCATATTCAGTTAGCTTAAGAGCATTGCGTCATTTTCTTTGTGCTCTTTCATCACTTTCCATTTTTGTTATCTTTATTTATATATATATATATATATATATATATATATATATATATATATATATATATATATATATATATATATATATATATATATATATATATATATATATATGGTAGGGGTATCATATACCACCCCTCATTTTTTGTTGCTCTGTTTTTCAGACTTGACTAAACACCTAGCGATTCAGAATAGAGGCAAACATGGATAATGAGTTATAATACACTGCTGCATGTCTGGGACACAGGTAGATAACCTGTCCATAAGAACTTTACTAATGAGTCTCAAATCCTAGATTTACAGATCGAATTTAAAATAATCCATTATACAGAAGTTACATATTAAACCTTTTGTGTGAATTATTGTCAGTAGCTTACAAAAGCTTTGACAGTATCTTATAGCAAAGGGATTTTAGTCTGCTTATCACTGCATTATCCTCTAAAATGCTTGTATAAAAATGCTTTAAACTAATAGAGATCGAACTATAATACCATCAAACCTACATGGGCACACATGCACTCTTTGTCTACCTAATGGCGGTATTCCTGCAAGACAAGGTTGTTTGATTTTCTGTGGTGATTAAAGACTTTACTGAATTGGCTATGCACTAGTGAGCTCAGAGAGCTGCTGTAATGACAACATGTGTTGGAGAGATAATGGGGAGAGAAGAACACTGAGTAAAGATGTGTTCTTTTGATATTTTGAAACAGTTTGTTATGCCCTTTGAGCCAAACTGTCAAAAGTCTATTTATGTCGGAATCCAAGAGCACATGCTCCAACTGAAGTGTTTTAGTGGTGCACCAGTTGTTACCCATCTTAGCAGAGTTAGCCTGAAATCTACACAGTTTTCCTTACTTTCCCAAACACTTTGATGCGTTCATTAACAGAAACAGAGAGACATGTTTGGAGTTTTCCACTCCTCTGAAAAACAATGATACTGTATTGCCCCAAATAAATGTGGAGGCTGTCAGATTATCAGTAATATATGGTCGATAAAGGAGAGATTAGGCAAGTCTTATTTCTTGCCTCAGATTTCTCAGGATAACAGTCCGTTTTAAAACAGTTGAAGTAATTATTATTCAGAGACAGTTGGCACTGAAAGTGTTCGGTTAGCTCAGTTTAACTGCAGGAGAACGTTAGGAGACTTTGAACTTGCTTTTAGTCATGGATTAAATAAAACTGTAGTGGGCAGGAAAAAAGTCAGGTGTCACAGACAAGTCTTCAGTGTTGAGAAAAAAAAGGTAGTGATACCATGTGCAGTTTTAACAGCTAAACTTAGCTTTCAGTGGGACTCAAAGATTACATGAACCATCAGATTTGTATCCATTAAACTTGTTTTAATTTCTTTAAGTAGATTTTTTTATGTATACAGACTTCAGAGGGGCTAAAATTGGCTAGATTTTTAGGTCTTTTTGGGAAACAAATCTTTCAACATCTCACTTCGTCTCGTTCAAGATCTTACTGATGCTTGTGTTGAAATACAGTAAATATTTCTTTTTAAATGTCATAGTCTGTGTGTGTGTGTCTTCAGGTGCTTCTGAGGCCTCACGTTTATGCAGTACATTGTGACCTCTTTTATTTATTTCTTTTTATCTACTCCAATCTTCTTGTCCTCACATGTGCACATATTAAAGGTCAATTAACGTCTTAATCATAATAAGAGAGGTTTCGATTGCCCTTTTGGGTAGTTAATGTGTTGTATTGCCTTTTATATATTGGGAGGATTATAGTATAAAAAGATTTAAGGGGTGATCTATAAAACCGGCAGACTTTGATATCTGACAGCAGGTACTTTTATTGGCGTTAACATGAAAGGACTGCTTTATCAGTCAGATTATAGAAGCAGCATGAGGTTCGACTTTGCTTTGTGGTGTTTTATAAAAACTGCGACATGTGAGAAGTGCATTCCAAATTTTATCTTTGGTGCTTTCAGTTTTTATGGAACAGGACAGTAGGTGTGTGTGTGTGTGGGGGGGCAGATTTGAACCTAACCTGTCACGTGCTGATCCAGGTAAGCCATGGCAGCACCCCATCCAAGATTTAGTTTTAAATAATGCATTTAAATGTACACAGGCTGGTGGGTGTACAACCTTCATGGAGATATGTTTGCTGCGTATTACCCTACAAATCATTACACATCCCTGCACATAAAATCCTTTCATATCCTCTTAGTCCTCTAGTATGAAGTTAGGGGTTTTTTGACTCCACTTAAACTTATTTTTAGCACTGGATGGCTTTCATGTGCAGCAGCAGGTGTGAGATGCAACCCAAAATGCTCCTGTGTTTTAAAGGAGAAATGTTGAGCTAGAAAGAGATTTCAGCACCACCAGTGGTAATTTCTTTGCCAATAAAAACACACTGAGACTGCCATCCTTCTCTGGGGAGCAAGCACGGAAACAAGTGGTGATTTAAAGAAGATCAAATTTGCATTTTTCAATCAAGACTGTCTAGATTAATTTTGCTGTGCCGGTTGGCTTTGTGTAGGTCGGGGATGTTACCCAGAGGGACACCCTGTGAGTGGAGTGTTGGGAAACAAAAGGATAGCATGCTATACAACACAGTAGTGTCTTACACTGGTATTAGGTTTTAATTATATTGTTTCTCTTCTATAATCAGAGTTAGATACTTGATGGTCTTTGTAGACCTTAAAATAGAAGTTTACTGTCCCATTGGGAATAATAATTAGGTTGTATAAAGTGTCTCAAAACACCTTAAGTTATCTGTTTGTATGATTGACCAGTATTATTGTTGTTGTTAGAAATATGCTCTTCATAGACTATCTGCTTATCAAAAACCTCAACGATTCTTCGACTGAAGGAGCATCTTCACTAAAGAGCTGAAGATGAACATGTGCAGTAAACGTCGCACTGAGTTATTGTGGAGATCAGGGTTGCTGGCAATAAAAAGCTGTAAAACAGTGGTCGCCTTTGACAGCTCCCTGAGTTCCAGTACTAAAATGAAAGCACCTTTTTCACAGAATCTAACCCTTTTCTAATATTTTCCTTGGAAAATAGATTTTTTTTTTACCGACTCTGGCTTCTCTCGTATATTTTTATTCCTCGTGCGATAAGTCAGTTGCTTTATCAAATTAGGATGTAGCCATATGGTTTCTTGATTACTGCTGACAGGGTTTTGGAGTAGCTCTCTCAGGCCTGTTTAGTGGCTATATAAATAAAATGTTTGCTACAAATTACATTCAGACACTATTCTACACTTATTCCCCTGAGCTCTTATTGATATTGAAGTGCATTAAGCCCACTGAGGCAACCTTTAGATTGAAGAAATTGTGTAAAATCTCAGTAGTGCTTTGTAGCCATACTGTAATTGTTTCAAGCAAAACACACTGGTCTTTTAAAACAACCCCCCGGTGTTAACATTAGTAAATAGTCATTGCATGAGCTAATCATTGTGGTTTAATAAAACACTTCAGCCAAGTTTTGGATGTAGTCCAGCGAAAGTCTGTAGCAATATAATTATTAGCTGTTGCTAGATGTTTCTGTAGAAATGTGATTTATAGTGTTTGAATTCAGTGATGAGGACCAGATGTATTGATAAAGATTAGCAGAAGAGAAAAAGCATGCGAACCTCGAGCATTACGCCAGTTTCTGTAATACATGGACCAAGCTAAAGACACATGTATTACCAAAATAAACTGTGTAAAAATAAACACGATTCATCAAGTGATGCTAGTTATGCTCAGGCATTGCTCTTTAGTAAGCTTTTTTCTTCACTGTTGACTTCACTCTTTCATTTATCCTGCACACACGCACGCATCTACAGAGCCGTTCTGGCCTTGAAGCAGTGTGACAGTGTTTGTGCTAATAGGTATAATGGTTCTATTTGATTTAAACTCATGTGAAAACGTTAATGATTAAACATGTTTTGAACATGTCCTCCTGTGCCCTAGAGACTGGCAAACAAGCTGACACTAAGAGGTGTCTGTGAATTTACTGAAGGAAAAAGAGTGACCTTCTTTTAGTTAGTTATTAAATTAGATTCCAGTTGACGGTGCTATGATTTGATTCCACGGATACTCACAGGCTTGTTTGCTTCCAAAATGGAAACCATATACAACTCTAATTCCAAAAAGAGTTGGCACAAAAAATGTAAATAAAAACAGAACGCAGTGATTTGCAAATCTCATAAATCTGTAATATGTTCACAATACAACATAAAAACATGTCAAATTTCTAAATTGAGGAACTTTATCATTATTACAATACAAACAAGGTCATTTATTTGCAAATTGTGTCCGTCGTCATTTACATTTTAAACAGTGCTCTAGCTTTTTTGGAATTCGGATTTTTGTATTGATTTTTTTCAAGATTTAGAGTTAACATTTAACGTTCCTCTCCTTTTTTTAAAAATATATTTCTGAACAAGGTGCTGGGTGGTAGATGAAAAACAAGCTGAGGTAGTGTTTTGCACAACTTTCGCTTTCCATGGAGACAACACAAGGCAGTCTGGAGTGTCTATTTCCTGACTGCAAAAACTTGAAACAGTAGCGGTCATTGGTGAAGAAGGAGACAAAGCCTTATTGAATCCCTGAAGAGAGAGAGAGCGATAACAGGGACACGAGAACAGACAAAAACAGCTTTTCTGGAGAATAATCCTTTCTCTTGTTTCATCAAGCGACAGTCCATTTTCCATGTAGATCTTCTTTCCCTCTGTTTAGTATCAAATTATAGATGCATCATTGTTTCCTCTTTTACAGAAAGATCTTGTGTGTCTGTATCTGTTTCTGTGTGCCTGTGGTCTTTTTTTTGCTTGTTTGTGTGTACATGTATATCTGTGTTACCTTTCTCAAGGCAGCCGCAGTGAAACAGCTGACGGCATCTGGCCTGCACAGAGAGATGATCTCACTGTATGCAACAATTGAGACACCAAAAGCTAAAGTTACAATTAATAATATAAAGAGATGTTTACACTTTATAAGAACTGCATATTGTTGGAATGAAGCGGTCTCTTCGATGAACCTCTTGTCTCGCAGCTGTCTCCAGCGTCACTGTGTTGGACTGCATATGGCGACAGCAGTCCTTGTACAAGCGTGCAGCCTCAGTAAGTTTGGCATGACTGAAGTTCAATATGATGGAGTGTCGGTCTGTGGGGTGAGGCATTCTCTGGAGAGACAGCCCAGCGACATCAAGGACAGCAAACTGGCCAGACAGGAAGGAGGCTGACTTGTTAGCAATCCCAAAATTTTCAAAATAAGATGAGCAACGATATTTGTCCACGAGTAAAGTGATGAGAGGTTGTCCTTTTCTTTTGGACAAAAACGGTAAAGATAATAATAGGTAGTATAAAAGATGGACGTAGCCACCATGACATCACTGATTAGTTAGTGAAGCCTCAAGCTGTTTTTTTTTTTTTGGGGGGGGGGGGTTCTCTCATCGCCATCTTGGTGTTTTGACATCAGATGTGCCAAACAAGGAGTGGATATGATTGTGAAACCGAGGACTCCACAAGTTCATTGACAACTTATTATCCAATGAGCACACGCTAGATAGTCCTCCTTTCTGACTTGTGCAATGCCCGTCGATTACGAAATAAAGTTAATGTTTTATTCAATGAAACTAGTGATTAAGCCCATTAAGTTTCCAGGAAAGTATTTACTGAGGTCTATACATTTCTGTCTTGTATTATATCTGTTATTTAGCCCATATTAGCAGTTTGTCCAAATAAGGTCTGTGTGGGAAACAGTACACTTGTCTCTCACACCTAATTTCCCCAGAAGAGTTCACAGCAATAAAAATAATCCATTCAGTTTCACAAGCAGGTTGGCAGGTGTTAGGATTCTGTCGCTACTTGTAGAGTGTGTACATACCCAGTGTGCTCTTTAAGTGTGTGTCTGCATGTGGATGTGAGCCTGTGCACATACAGTATGTTAATCCCCGTGACTCTGTCAGCGGCTCTGATGTTGAGTCTGTTTGGACACGTTTGAGTCCGTGGAGATGAAATAGACACCTGCCACAAAGCTTACTTGTAGAAGCCTGTTGGATCTGTTATAACCTAAAAAGATTAGTTAGCAACTTTTTTTGTAGAGCTTATAATTACTTTAATCCTCCTGTGATCTATATCAAATACATAATCAAAATAAATGTTCCATGAAAACATTTTTTAAGGCTCTAACCCTAAAGGCCAGATATTTTATTGTGCTCCCATGGTGTAATATTAGTTAGCTGTTATTAAAAGGATAAATCTCATGCACATCCTGTCTGTTGACATCCATCTTAGCTGTCACTTGCAGTAATTACAGGCATGCAGTGGAGGAAAAACAAAACATCAACTGAACACACACCAGTAGACTGACTGGAAGCCTCCCAGCTTTACAAAGCTTCTGTGATTCTTGGACTCTCCTTAGACATAGAAGTCTAAAGTATTCAGAGAATAAAAGTGTATAGTATGAATATTGTTGTCAACACAAGTTTCAGGAGTTTTACCAACAATAATGCCAGTGCTTTTAATTCTACAACATTAAGACCACTAATGGCGAGATGACTGACACTGATCATCTACATAGATTGCAGTGTTTTGCAGGGAAACGTCAGGTCTAGGTATTTGTGTGGATGTTCCTAACTCCTCACCCTCTCTAATTGCAAAATCCTTCTTATCCAGGACAATGCGCCACTGCTAGTAAAAACTGCTAGATAGCAGCTCCAGGAATATGACTAAGACAAAGAGCTCCCTAAATCTGAATCCAACTGATTGTTCGCAGGATGTGCTGGAATTAGCCCAGACCCCACCTAAAACCCTCAAAACCCAAAGAATCTACAGCCACCAACCAAAACCCATCCCCAGAGGTTCTGTGTCTGCGTCCCCACGGACAAGAGCTGTTTCGGCAGAACAAAGGGGACCTTCAAAATACACACCAGTCGTGGCTTTAATGTTGTGGCCGATCTGTGTGTATTTGACAGCTTGCTTCTGGTTGTCACAGAGCGGCTGTGCTACATCTTTCTGACCTCTTTACACTGCCTTGTATAACCTCTCCCATTAACAGCAGCTCTGCCCCTCCTTATGGAATAGCTTAGCTCCACTGAGACCTTTGTGTGCCAACAATGAGTTCAGCATCCTAAAATAACTCCTAGCCTAGAGGTAGTGTATTTTCTTCCATGATAACTATCAGTGATCACTCCTTTTGTTTTTAAATAATAAAGCTGTGAAATTGAAACTTTAAAAAAGAACACACAACTGACACACCCCAAGTCAGCAGATATTATATAAATTGTTGTACTTGGCGCTTCTGCTAATTCGAGGCAGAAGCCGTCACATCTGCTGCTTTTTAGCCCTGTCACCAGTAAGTGTGGGCTTTCCCACTGGATGAGAGGTTCAAGTGACGCACAATAAATACATGTACAGTCTCAAGATCTCAAGTTTCTGCACCATTTACTCATAAAATGCAATTGGATTTTTATCCAGGTCCTAATAAATAAAGCACAAGTAGTTACTCTTAACATGCACAATCTGAACACAGGCTGGATGGAAGTCCGTGTCCTAACATCTTCCCCAAAAAGCTACCTTGAGGCAGGTGTTCCAATTAAAGAGAGGATATTGGAGGTGTGGCTCGTAGAGGTGCTCCTCCCTGTAATTAAAGGCAAATGATGTTTGTGTGAAAGGTTTCAGAGGCATTTCTAAAGACCTTAGTACTCATCAGTCCAAAATGAGAGGCAGCACTATGTTTGGATGATAAAAGGTACCGCACACAAACATCCTGAGAGCCCCGCTCTACCTCAGGTGTTGCAGGTCTTGCCATCAAAAAGTTAATAATGAATTCAATATTGTATCACAAGTTTTAGAGGAGAGTAATTAATGACCTCCACAATAACACAGTAGCAGTAGTGATTGTAGGTGTGTATGTTCATGTAGGCATTTGCATGCAAGACATTTGTGCTCTTAAGTCTTTGTGAGTCAGTGTAGATACATATGCATGCTCCAGTTGTTTCTCAATGATGCTTCGGTTTTACATTTTTCAGTCTTTTTTTTTTTTTTTTTTTTTTTTTTTTTTTTTTTTTTACTGTGAGTGACACTGGACCATGTAATTACTGGGAACTGACTTACACCCAGCTTCTTTTAATTAAAGCAAAAAGCATTCGAGTTGACATAAACATTTTTGCTTTAACTTCTCAAAGACTCACTGATTTCTAAACCCACATTGGAATGCTCTGCATACAAGACTTGATGTAATTCTCAATGTATTTTGCTCATTTCTCTAAGCACACTCTGTGTGTGCTGCTGTGGACAGGCGTTCATACAACTATTTAAAAAAAAAAAAAAGAAAAAAAAATCGGGGCCTTTCCTCTTTGCCCCTTTTCTGTTCATGCCTTGGCCTCCATAACAGAGCAGCCTTAGATCCCGAACTAACCCACTGTCTCAATGCCCTCTCTGAGAGGGTTCTGTTCTCAGGCTGGCTCTGGCTATGTACATTTCCTGTCTTCTGTCCAGTGCAGACCAATATCTCATCCCTTGGGCGAGCTTTGTGCTGCAAGCTTACAAAAATGCAAGAAAAGTTTTCTAAAATATTTAGTTACAGCCTTCTCCTTTGCATAGAGTATATATACGTCAACATTACAAATTCAGAGTTGTCCAGTTGCCCTTGTCATACAGTTAAGGGACCAGGAACGTGAAAGTCACATGAGAAAGAATAGGTACGTTGTAGAGAAGCAAATAGAGTACCATAGAATCATCTGTGCACTTGCCTATGCACGCATACAGTGTGTGTCCACACAAGTGTTTGTGGGTGTTAGCGCTGTTTGCTCTCTGTTTTTGTTTAAACATAAACCCGGTTAGACCAGTGAGCTTCGGATTTAAAACATCTGACATGCATGCAAAGCCAAATTCAAAACATACTTCTCTGGCAAATGCACCTCAGTGCTGTTTATCTCCGAAGTGCTGAAATCATTATTTACTAAGTTAGCTGCCAAATTGATATTTTTCTACCGATGGAAAAGATACACTGCAGGAGTTATCCTATGTTTGTTTTTTCCCGTCTTTCTCTCTAATCTTACGTCATACAGCAGATGTCATGGGGTAGAACACAGGGAGAAAAATAAATACAGCGAACTGTAATCTAAATTTCTGTGGAAACAAAAATGGAGTCAATTAATCAATTTGGGAAGCTGCTGGCTATTTTCTGATGACATAGCCTCTGTGAACAGAAGCCAGTGTTTTGGGGGTGCACTGTACCCAGCTGATATCCAGTACAAGACAATAGCCGATTGTTTCTAGATTATATTTCAGCAGCATTTGCATTCCCTCTTCTGCTCACCACATGGACTGTTAATCTGGATGCAACCAAGGTGTGATCAAACGTGATTGGTCAGTAGTTAATCAATTGCCCTGCCAACTAGAACTAGAAGGTTTCCAGTAGCAAAAGTATTCTTCCTTGCCTACAGATTACACATTTCTATCTGCAGATATCGGCTCAAATAGATTAGGACTCAGTTTGTCTTAAACTTGGCTGTTTGTTTGTCTTATTGTTGGTTAAAGTGATACTTGCACAGTGGACGGGCTGTTCTAAATCTTTTCTGTTATTATTCAAGACAAAAGACAGCAGTGAAGAATCAGCTTCAGTAGCCCCAGTAGTTATAAAAAGCAGTGATATTAGCTGATATTGTCTCACTGTACACCTCGTTTTTGAGGAAAACATTGATCTGATCTTGGTCTGTTTATGCTCTGTGTATGAGTGTCAGTTTCTGTCAAACTCAAGTGTGTTTTATTTGCATATACGCTGTGTGTGTGTGTGTGTGTGTGTGTGTGTGTGTGTGTGTGTGTGTGTGTGTGTGTGTGTGTGTGTGTGTATGTGTGTGTGTGTGTGTGTGTGTGTGTGTGTGCGCATACTAATTTGTTTACTTCTAGGAAACTATGTACATCTGTAGTTTTGTGACAAGCTCACAATTGCAGAGATGTGTTGTGGCTGTGGCTGCTAATTTTAGGTTTCTCTTCTTAATGCACTTTTTAACACAAGCCCACGTCCCAGCAGCCAAGCTTGGGCCCAACAAAGTTGACCTTTCTTCCCTGCAGCACACACATAAATACACTCGTTCATGTAGGCGGGGAAGTTGCGACTGAGAGAATTTCCCTCTGTGGTCTCAGTTAGCCCAAATATCATTCAGGAAGATTAACTCTCATTTTCACTTTTTTAAATCTCTAACCTCACCCCTGACTATGTCCAGGCTGTCAAGGGAAAGTGTACCCACACTGATCTTTGACAGCAACACTTACGGTGTGGCTTTAGTGGCTTCATCTGCCAGTGATCCTTCCTTCAAGGACAGAGAGAAGGATGCAGGAGTGCAGAGGCAGCACAGAGAAATCTACAATGTAATGGGGAAAATGTGCTTGTGTGTTAAGACTTTACAGTTTTGAATGTATCATACTTGAGAATGAAGTGCTGCATATTTGCATAAAATGACGCACACGCACAGTGGGATACCGTGTCAGCTTGTTGCTGTGTGAGGGCAGCTGGGCCATCTGTTGCAGCATTAACATTAAAGGTGAACTTGAACAAAGTGTCAGCTCATTCAGCTCTCCCAAGTCACTGAAAGTACTTTTTTCTTTAGGTGTATTTGATTTAAATAAGACATTTTCTATATATAGTCATTTAACACTATGGTTTTTCTGCTGTAAACTCTTCAAAACAAGCTTGTCATACAGCATTCGTTTGATGTGATTAACAATTGTGAGGTTAACCTTTCCCTTGCAGGACCTGCCTACACCAGGTCCTCTCTAAACGGGCCTCTCAGTTTTCTGTTTCCATTGCTCTGTCCACCAAACTCAAAAAATGACCATTTACGATTCATTGTTCCTGTCAAAAATGACAGGAACAATGTCACTTTGGTTATTTTGATGCTTTTGTGTCAGCTCATATAGCAGATTTTTCTGGTGCTTGCTGGTTTTCTTCTTTCTTAAATGCCATTTATTTGTAATCCAATCAGCACTGAGTCCAGACCAGTGAATCTTCAGGGCCATTTAAAGCTTGAACAGAGGTAGTTCCTGTGCTAGCAACAGTTCTTATGTGTAAAGCTGCATGTGTGAGAGAGTATTTCTACTGTACTTGTCGACTGAGGGACATATTCTGCTTAAGTTCAGTCCATTCAAGTTACTCAGTAAGCAGCCAGATTCAGTAATCTCTTTGACTTGTTCCCTCTTAGATTCTTCGTAAAAGACTGAATGAATGATGCACTTGTGTGAAGTGTGGCTACTTGTGCGGGTGGAGGGATATGTGGAGTGGCACTGGGGAGGACAAAGTCCCCTCACTAACTCTTTGACTTTATGGGGGTCTCTTACACACACATGTACATGCAGAGGCTCACACACATGGCAGATGTAATCTGGTGGTCATTACTGCAAACAAGGCAGTGTTGTGTTGCACTGCCAAACAGTACACTCTCTCTGGTGCATCTCTGGTTTAAATTATCACCAGTATCGCACAGACTAGCGGCCTCTCAGCTTCTCCCCCTACAGGGAAACAAGAGGTCAGTGGCACATTCACATACTGAGTGCAGACAGTGAAAAACCAAACATTGCAGATATTTTTCATATGTTGTGTTTCCTGTTTGGTTTTAAGTGAGAACGAAGTTTACTTCTTTACTTTGAGAAGTTGCTGTCTTGTTAGCAACTTTGTTAATGAAAACTGTTTTAGGGTGGTTACAATCAGTGAAGGTCTTTCCATTGTTGAAGATAAAAGTCTCTTTTCTAACACACATACTTAATGTATACCTTTGCTTGTAGGATTTTTTTTTCAAACATGTGTCTACAAAGTCTTAATTACTGTCGTAAACCTTCTCCACCCTCTTAGTTGAATTACCTGTTTTCTCTCTATGATTTATACACATACATGTTGTAACAAAGTTTTCTCTTAATCACTTTTAGGGTGTAATTATTTATTTATTTTATTGTTGTGATACATGATGATGATAATGATCATTTGCATTGATAATAATTTGACTTATAACTGGTACACATACGCACTCTCCACACTGCGATCTGAACTTTTGACTTTGTTTGTCTTGAGCGCAAGACAAACATGACTCAGACGAGTCATGAGTTTATTGAGAAACTGACGTGGAAATATGAAACTGTTTGTTGTAAAAGATTAACTGTGGCATCAGACTTTCTGCACATTCCAAATGGACGCAGGCGCCCTGCAGCGCATGTGTGTTTTAACGTTGCCTTTCATTGAGTCATATATTGTTTCGTTTTTTTTTTTTTTTTTTTTTCTAGCTTAAGTTGCTTCTCAGTGCTGCATACATGAATACAGAGCCAACCGTTCAACCAAAAAAACCAGTGAATTTAGTTCATTGGTCGATCCTGGTAAATCCTGTCTGTCTATCTGTCTGTGGAATGTGTGTCAGACCAGAAAGGAAGATTAGAGAAAAAAGTGGGGCACCAAAGCCCAGAAAAGCTCCAGAGTGGGCTCTAGGGTAATCTATTCTCACTGTCTCTCTGTCTGTTTCTATTTGTTTCTCTCGTTTTCTCTCTCTCTGGGGCTATTCCATGCTTAAACCCACTCAATGGTGGCTTAAACTGCAGCAGGCGTGTTGCTGCTGTTGAGCTGTTACATACGTCTTTTTTTTGTGCCTTTTTATATGTTAGATATTCACACAACATTTGATGATTGCTAATGGGGCAGAAATTTATTAATTGTGTTGATTTTTGCTATTCAGGCACACTAAGCAATTACCCAGTGTTTGGCATGGGACTGTAAATTCATTTTTAGCTAAAGTGGCATAAATATTTAATGCAATTACCCTTTGATTTTTGGAAACCTCATGCATCATTCAACTTAAAAACTAGAAATTATCTACTTCACAGTGGTTTCCTTTTAAATTCTAAATATGATTTCAAGATAAAAAGTTAAATAAAAGCAATAAAAGGTTTTCTACATAGAGGCCATCCAAGGACCTCCATCCAGGCTCACGCCAGTCCCATCAGACAGTTTGGTTGCCTTGCACCAACTTGCATTGGCTTTTCAACCCACGGTGCCTGAGCAGAAGTCCTACTGCAGCAACACTTTAATTGAACACACTAAAAACATGTAATACTTGCTGCTATCGTGCGAGTGGCCCAATGATTGGTGACGTTTAGGCTTCAAAGATAAGTAAAAGCACACTACGTAACAGAAGGCAAAATAAGGGCAACATTGCAAAACAAAATGTTCCACAGAAATCATTTAATCTCCCCCTCAAGAGAGTCAAGACGTATGCAATAATACACAAACTGCCTTCTCATCTTATTGTACTTTCTCATGGGATAGTCTCTCGTTCTCTTTGAGTGTTTGTTTTGGTCTTAACTCTGACCACTCGTTGAACTAGCCAGCTGCTTACTGACTGGATTAACTCGGGCTCAGCGTTAACATTATTGTACTGCTATCACAGAGACATCAGAGACGAGTGGGAGTCAAGGCCTTAGACTGTATAGAGAAACAAACACGGCACAGAGAGATTGGAGTGAATTGTGAACAGCAAGATCATTGAGATAAAAGATTAAACATGGAATGCAGTGGAATAAATAGCCGATGTTTCCATTGCAATCTGCAGCTGAAACCGAAATGTGACGTTATGACATCTCTTGCTGTAAGAGTACAGCTTGCAAGTTGATATATATCTGCATGTCAAGTCTAAAGACAGAAGAGAGTTTTTATCAAGGGATCTTTGTACTAAAACTACGACCACCGTCCTCCTTTTTTTCCCTTTTTTGATCAAATTGAAATCTTTATGGCAGTGCTCTGCTAGGCATGTACTAAAGCCATTCTCATTAAGTTCTTGTTTGGGGCGCTGGTTTGCTTCTTTGTGGTGTCAAGTGAAACAGCTGCTCATCTGGATTGAGGTCAGTTAGCTGGGTCATCCACCCTTAAACATTCCACTGCTTGGGCACAAAGCACTTAGCTTTACTTGTATGTTTAGGTCCTAAAAATAAGTAGTTTTCTGTTCTGTATACTTTGAAAGTAAACAGCACAAACTGAAATACTTTAAAAACTATTAATAGGGCTAATAATGTATTTTTATAAACTCACCGAACATGTATCTGACAACGGGTAGGAGTGTTGTTTCATGCACAAATAAGGACTGGATTTGCAACAATTGTTGAAGATTAGAAATAATCCTCGTAGCACGCCGCAGTCGGAAAAGTGAAAGGAGAAGGGATGGTTTTGGCAAGAGCTATGCTTTCTTGTTATCTTAATTGGTTCCCATCCATTGCTTTAGCATCCATTCATAAAGTAGCACTGTGAGGCGGAAACAGTGAAAGGGGAGACTAACAGGGGAGGAAGGTGGGGATACAGCAGCTTTGTGGTATTCAAACGAAAAGAGACACTGAATTTGTCAGCTGTCTCATCGTGTTTAGCTGCAGCTTCAAGACACTGATAATGTGATATCAGACATGTGATACTGAAAACTCTAGATATATCCCTATCCTATCACCTGTTTCCCTTTCAGCTCTCCTCTGGAAAATGATTTCTTTTTCTACTCAAATTTTAAACAAGATGTAGTAGTAGTAGTAGTAAGGCTGCAGCACTACAGTGGCATACTAGAACATTCTCTCATATTAGCATCGGTTTAATAGTCCAAATACATCACCCAGTGCCAAAACATTTTGCTATCTTTGGTTTAAATTTCGTTGCTGACAATGATGTGGCAGAATAGAAGGAATACGTGCAGAAAGGTGATGAAAAGAGAAAAAGAGGACAAATGAGTGGGGAGAAAGGAAGGTGGGGAAAACATGATCTGGGCAGAAAGAAGAGAAAAAGAGAACCACGTAAGGAGATTAACAAAATATAGTCTTCAGGAGAGAAGAGCAACGTAAAGGAGAGAAAGGTAATGCATTACTATTCAGAAAGCATTTCACTGCATTGCAGTGGTGGACTGACACACATTCAGTTTATTCTAAAGGATACTTAATATCCTGAATAGCTTTGTAGACATAGAGGTCAAGCTCCAGATGTTTTTCTGCCTCATTTCACTAAAGTGCATTAAACAATGGCGTTTTTAGTTTTTCTCTAGTTAATAATATGTGCTGAATTACGCTCCTTTTTCCCCTAATCCCCTCCTGTCAGCTTATTTATTCTTTTTTTTCAATGAACATGGTGCTCGTAGTTCAAACTCTTTGTTGCTGGGTAAATCCTTTAATAGTCAACTGTAAGGTCGTGGTAATAGGTTCAGGGATTAAGAGTGGAAAACTTGTTATACGTGTACCAGTGTTGATGGTGCAAACGCAGTACTGAGCCAATTACTGCCCTTCCCTGTCAGCATATTTTACTATGAATGTTTTAATCTCTTTTTTATGCTAGAAGCAACAATATTTATATCATTAAATAATCCAGAAATCCATCACTTGGCTGACTGTCTATTCAAAGTGAATTGGCATTCATAATTATATTTCTGAGACCTTTACAAAACATTTACAAAGGGTGACACAGCTCTACAGTCCAGTCCAGGAAATGAATACATTGATAATGCATTCACTATATTTAACTGTGTCTGAAAATTGCCATAATTTCTCCCCATTTTCTTTTCTTCCTTCTTCCTCTTCTGCCTTTTTTTCTTATCCTGTCTTTGCATGACAGCTGTTTGGAGATGTAATCAGAAAGTCCCGGGTTTTTTCTGTGTCAGCACGGGTCACACTGAAGCAGGTGCGTGCGTTTGCTCGCCCGCACGCTGCATGTGTTGGTGCCCATTGAGGTTAGACTTGCTGACGGTATAGGGTGTGTTTGTGCGTGTACGTGGGTGTGTGGGTAGGCAGCGTAAGACAGACGAGCTGACTGTCTGTCAGCAGCTATTGATGAATGAAGAGTTGAGCCAAGCAGGGCAGGCTAACTAAGAGAAAATGCTATTATAAGCCCTCAAGCTTAACTCTGATTTATATCCATGCACCACACCTTAATTAATTGCTATACTTAGATTTATTGAGATAATCTTTAGATGAATCTGTTAATTAAATTAATTAAATCACCTTTTTAGACCTCCCTTATTTCCTACATTTATTGAAGCCCATCAGAACTAGCCACTTAGTTTTACAGTTACAGAAATGTGTAATTGGGCACTAATAGTATGGTACCAGACTGACAGAGTAGTTAAATCAGTGAATGAAATCCTAGCTTCTATCTGTACTGTGTGGGTGGCTCCATCTGGGCTTGCCAACTGCTCATCTAGGGCTGTGTGTGCGTGTGTCTATGGATTCATTTCTTTCTTAGCCTCTACAGTATTGTTAAAGTAGTAGCTTTAAACTAAATCACTGACACTTTGTGACACTGTTTTCCTCTTTAGGTAAATACTAAAATGAGTTGTTCTCTATGGTAATGAGAACATGGTAGTTCTGTTTCTGCTATCGTAAATGAGTAGAAAATGGGGATTTGACTAAATGTCCCCTGTAAATGTGGCCTACTTTAAATTAAGGTTGTCAGAGCAGTTTAAAAAGTCACGAATGAAACATATAAATATAGGTTGGTGTCAGTAGTGTTGTATAAACTTCTGAATAAGCTGGTGTTCCATAATGATTCTGAAATAAATGACATCACTCATTTTGTGGTGTAAAAAACACCAGCTATGTGAGACTTAGGTGACTCGGTGTGGATGTTTATTCTCCGGTTCTTTAATTGCCTCGTGAACAGATCACCCTACCTCTGTCCAGCTGGAAGTGTGTGTGTGTGTGTGTGTGTGTGTGTGTGTAACCAGCTGTACAGTCTCTTATCAGCGTAACCACTGCCCCGTAGTTAACAGCAGCCATCTGGTGCCCATGCACAGAGTTGGTTTTAGCTAACCAACCTCTCTCATCCACATGTCAGTACTACATGCTCTCTCCTTCCTCACTTTCCCCTTTCCTTTTTTGGTTCACCGCTCTTTTTATCCCTCATGTTTTAAATGAATAAATAGAGGCTTTTTTTTAACATTTACTTCATTGACTTTTCCCTCATCCCCCTCCATTTCTCTTCCTCCCTCATAATTTTCTCATCATGTCTAAAGAAAAGCTGGTATAAGTTTAAAAATAGGACTATTATTATTATTTTGTATGTTGTAGTTATTGTAACTGTTATATACACCGTTTATCCACCACACACATGTTTTAAACACATTCTTAACATCCATCCGTTTTCCTTTGCTTATCCCGTTCAAGGTTGCAGGTGTGCTGAGCCTATCCTAGATACCAGGGGTACAACCTGGGCCGGTCCCCAGTCTGACACGGGGCTAAAAGGGCTAGTTAGAATCTCGAGATGGCATTCCCTGTGTGCCTGTATGTTGTCATTATAAACTAGAAACCTAATGCTTAACATATAAGTTTATATTTAGTATGTACTGTATTATTCTGCAGGTGCAAACTGCAGGCTTATAGCCGAGAAGCATTCAGTATCATCTTGGTTCCTGCATTATTGATACCTTGGCGATCGATGATTTCAGATTGCATCAGATTGTTTCATAATCCACGAGCAACCTGAGAGTTTGTTGTATAACTACAGAGAAAGAGGAATGTTTGCCCTCCGTCTTTACACAGCCTGCTGCCTTTCAGACAGTTGCCTAGTAGGGTTATCTAACAGGTCGGTTTATTCAAAGATTAGCCAATCAAAAACAAACAGTCGACGCTCACTCCACGATGCTATAACAACTAAAAACACTTTAAACTGATGGGTGTCTTTTACAGTATGTTTCCAGTCCATTTAGACACGAACCCTTGAGTGCTCCAGCGCTTTGAAGTCTTGTCTTTCTAATGCAGTCTGACAAAGTGCAAAAACACACATGCACACTCTCCCTGTGTCAGCACAGTGTGACATTCCAAGGAACAATCTGGAAGGGGGTTGAGGACAGACACAGACTTGGCAACTCGGCATCTAATTGCCACACTATCTCTCTCTCACTCGGAGAGAAAACTGTCACAAATGTCCTCGCAGACTCTCTGCGGGCTGGCTCACACGAAAGCTGAAATATCAGAAACCATGAGACAAAACGTTGAGATTCTTAAAATAAGAAAATTACTCATTGAGGTTTTTAAGTTGATCAACACCAAGAACTCTTTTAATAAAGTGCAGCATGAAGATGTTTCATTCGCTCCATACTGTTTGGTTTCTTTTGTTGATTGGGAAGTTGTTGTTTTTTTAAATGGCTAACCAAACCATGCACAACCAAAATATTGTGAAATAATATACTGAAACATTCTGCGGCTAAATTTGCTCCTTTTTTCTCACCAAAGAATGAAGCCTATAGTTTCTCTGACTGGTTAAGTTGGTGGTGCAGGGATAATTACAAGCCTCTGAAAACAAGCTTGTCAGAGAGCAGCTATTTCTACTGACAGCCAGCTATGCCACTATACACACACACACACACACAGAGACACACAGAAGTGGTATGGCCTGGTATTGACGCAGTTGAAGTTTGTTTTTTTTGTGTGCGTCTGTCGCAGACAACTGGAGCTGCCAATGCAGCTATTTCTATCCAGGGGTCAATCATTGCTAGAAAGAGCAGACTATATGTAGTGTGTAAGCAGCCATTCTATCCTGAGAGCACGCAGGGAAAATCAGCCTGACACTTCTCTGTGTATGTAATGCATGAGTGATTAATGCTAATGTGCATATGTGTCATATGTTAGAAACCCCTATTATTCTACTGGGGCACCAAATCAAATTGTTGTAGGCGCCAATAATACAGATGCATATTGTGTACAGTTTCCTTGGTAACTAGGAGGCAAGGCAGGGGCCACACTGACTGGCTGTCTGCTGTGATAGTGGTAGGAAGAGAAGTTTCTCCCCTAGTATTGCAGATTTTTGGGGTTAACCTCATGCTTTTGGCATGATTACAACTACTCCGACCAATATAGGATTTTTAAAACCAATACCTTACTGATACCAATGGTTGGTGATTAAAAATATTCTTTTGTTTATTTCAGATTTTAACGTTTTAATTTTGTTATGTGCAGTTTTTACTGTGCCCTTACTAAGATAATATGACAACGCTGTTTAAAATAATAAAATAATTGTTTTAGTGTCACACCAAGTTGAGGATTACTCATTGAGGCTCTGCCCGACTTGTTGTTCTTGTGGCGTCGCCAGCAAGTCGTAGAATGCCTTCTGGCTGACAAACTATGCAACATCAACACTCATAGCCCGGTTGAAGGATGTTTATCCCGTCTCTTCTTTACCTTTTAATCATAAATGCTGATACCAGTAGTTAATATCAGGCTCTAACGGCAGCGGTCTGTTCATCTTTAGTTGCGAGAGACGAGCTGATTTTGGTTGTCTTATTTGCCTCATTGAATCCAATAACAGTGGGTGAGGTTGTGGCAAAGGACTAATCAACTGAAACCAAACTCTTCATTCGTCAGAATGGGCTGCAACTACACAAAGGTACCTTTGATAATGAGAAACTAACCACCCAGTTTTTGGCTGTGGCCTCTCTGTGGAACTGTGGCATCTATCAGCCACACCCTCTAGAATAACAAGCACACATAGTAAGGGAGCGCTGGGCAGATTGATAGATATGATGACTAAACAAGTCGACGCAGGAATGAATGAGCATTATGATATTAGATGACAAAAGGTCTTTCATGGCACGTAAAAGTCACACCCTCTGCAATAACAAGCACATGGAAAAACAGGATGAATAAATGAATGGAAAGAGGGTAAAATTTGGTTAGGACTGAGTTCAGTGGGACAGTGAGTTAAGTCGAAAGGTTAGATGATGATTTACAATCCAGAGTAGCCTAATAATAATGACGTAGTATTTCTGTCCAGCTTTCTGCAGTCTAAAACATAACG